>NC_089786.1:32590054-32685054 GCF_040412425.1 Macrobrachium rosenbergii
TGCAATAATCTGTTGACATGTTTTCCTCATGCATTGCACTGACACACCGTGCATGCAGACCTCCCAAACTACAAGTTAACCCAATAGATAAGGAGATATTCACAAATTTTTGAGTTTACGCTTATAACTTTTGGGCATCCGGGCTGCACTTGCTGTCACTTAATGCAACATAGTTATCCCTCCGAACCAGTACTGAACGTGTCGCAGTGAAGTTTCAACGTTTCCTGCCCGCTACTGGTCACAAAGAAATGAATTTACACCCCCCCCTCCCAACCAGTACTAAACTCAGCGAAAGTCTATTTGTGCCCCCAAAAAACAATTTCCCCAAACTTATTTTTCACACCCCAACTCCGTTTCTTTACTTCCCCCCCAAAGCTACATATGCATATACCCTCCTAACCCAGTACTGAACCCAGCGAAAGTGTATTTGTGCTCACAAAAAAACAGTTTCCGCAAACTGATTTTTCACACCCCAGCTCCGTTTCTTTATTTTCCCCCGAGCCACAAACTTTTGGGTTTACTTTTATAAGTTTCTCCGCCCTTCGTTGCAATCACTGTCACTTGTTGCAACACAGGTATCCCTCCCAAGCCAGTACTGAACACGACGCAGGGAAATGGCAATGCCCCCTGCCTATACCAGTCAAGGGGAAATGCATTTACCCCGCCAACCCAGTACTAAACCCGACAAAAGTGTAAAGCTCCGTTCCTTTACTTTCCCCCAAAGCCACAATTTTTTTTGTTTACTTTTGTAAGTTTCCCCGCCCTTGGTTGCACTCACTGCCACCTGTTGCAACACAGGTATCCCCCCCAAGCCAGTAATGAACACGGCGCAGTGAAATTCCAATGCTCCCTGCCTATACCAGTCACGGGGAAATGTATTTACCCCGCCTACCCAGTACTAAACTCGGCGAAAGTGTATTGTACCCCAGAAAAAATAGTTTCCCCAAACACATTTTTCACACCTCAACTCCGTTTCTTTACTTTCTGTTTAAAGCCAAAGAGCTTCCACTTCGCCCCCCCCTCCCAAAACCCAGTACTTAACCCGGTGTAAGTGTATATGTGCAATGAAAAAACCAAATCCTTCAAAGACATTTTTCACACCTAGCTCTGTATCTTTGCTTCACGTCCAAACTGGAAGTTTACCCCAAAATAAGGATTTTCCCCACGCACACACTTTAAACAGCAACCCCAGTACTGAACAGGCCGAAAGTTTTTCTATACCCACCGAAAAAAAATTATTCTCCCCAATGCAATTTTTTACACCCCGAGTTGGTTTCATTGTTTTACTGTCATAGCCTACGTCAAGCCTTTTCAGCCAAACCATTCCTGTTACCGCCGCCTAAGTTTCCCTCTTCTCCCCAAGTTCCTCACCCATTCCCTCCCCCCAACACCTATTGCACCAAAACCCCCGACATTTCACCCCCCTGTAACCCACCACACCCCTTATCTGCTACCCACGCCTACCCAACATAACATACACTTTTTGCATGTATAACTTCAGCAGAATGGCTGAATCTGTTCCGTTCACTTTGCGCTGGTCTGAGCTGTTAACTCCGCACACCCTACCACTAACTTGCAGTAATTGCTATGTCAGTTACCGAACTTTTCCGCACATTACTTAGGCAGGTACAAGTGGTTATTAAAGTTGTGCCAGGACCACAGACTTCTCAAAACTCAGTGCTTTTGTCCCCAGTGCAGCAGGGAGTGCCACCTCGACCTCCACAAAAGGGCTTTCAGGTGCAACAGGAACTCAGAGCCAGCACCCCGAGGTACGGCAGGAGGAAATGCAACTTTGTAGGCTACCTGGCTGTATCTTATTTAAAAATTGACTTCCTCGACACCAACACCAGGTTCTACGCATTCATAAAGGCAGCGGTTGACCTCCTCCCTCCCGGGCCCTAAGGTAAGGCCACCTGCTTTTTTTCTCTGAAGGTTTTTTTGTGTACAAAATATTGTTTGTTACAGGTTGCTGCTTTCAGCTGGCGTTGAGTACCTTCCTACCCTTGTTTTTGCCTTGGGGACTTGTTTTTTTTCCACTTTTGTGTGTCCTGGTACCGGTGGTGAGATTTGTTTGTTCACGGTCATGTATTTTGTCCCCTGCTTCGTTACTTGGCAGTGTTCCTTCCCAGCCCCCACCCCCTCTCTTACGCTTTTCCCCGGTCCCATCCCCAACGTGTTTCCTGCTTGCGTAACTTTCCTCCCACCCTCCCGTTGCATCGCCCCTCAGTTAGTTACCCCCGCTGTTGGGGTACGTGAGGTAATTTCTCCCTCCCTCCCCCGTTGCTCCCCGAAAGCCGCTCCCTCGTTTCTGCGTATGGTTCCCCCTTGTCTTTCCCCTCCACCTTGCGCAACCGTAACGTAAACATATCCTCCTCGCTTCATTGTTGTTCCCCACCTGCAACCCCGTGTTCCCACACTTACCCTTTACTGTTCAGTTGAGGTAGGGGGCAAATGACGCTTGGCCGCCAACAAGCAAGTTCATCTCTGCTACCAGGAGACATAAAAGTGTAGGAAAACAAGTTCCCAAGGTAAAAACAGGCGCGGAGCTACTATATAGAATTACCATTAAATCAAGTATGCAATGTTAAATTACCAAGAAGTATTTAAAATGCTACGTAAATAAATGTTACATAAAAAAATGTGAAAATATGAAGAGATTGCAAACAGGAAAACACACAAAAATACACATAAGATTTATCAATAATAATTTCACTAAGGCAAAATTTCCCTAACTTATTATACCATGGTATTAAAAAGTAAAATTCACGTTACCTTACACAAACTTGTGAAAACCTCTGTAAAATCACTTGCTGCAGCTGCGTTACCACAAAACACACTTTTTTACCAGACACCGTTACAAATTAAATAATTTTACTAAATTCAGATCTCAAAAGTTAACGCTAATACTGACCACTAAACTCTACGTTAAAAGTAATCTCTTTTTAAGAACGAGAGAGAGAGAGAGAGAGAGAGAGAGAGAGAGAGAGAGAGAGAGAGAGAGAGAGATCCAAACTAATCGGTCTCACAAATCAGAATGAAACAGATTTCGAATTCTAGTAGCACGTGAAACAATTACATGACGTCATTAAAGTATTTTGGTTACGAGATACAAAAGAAAAGTTCTAGAAGTAGGGAGGTGACGTCAAAGAATTTTGGGTGGGAGATACCAAAAGAGAAATTTCTAGAAGGAAAGTGACGTCATTCCAGCAAAAAGTTTTGAATGCAATCTTGCAAAACATGTTGTGTCTCTGATCAAGACATGTATTTTTTCTCTCAAAGTGGCGTACGTGATCAGAGCAATGCATCTAACAATGCAAAATCACTTGTCTTATTCACGTACGGACAAACTTTTAACAGAAACATCTACACGACCGAAACATACAGCAATCGGCTAATTATGATTGACGTGTTTCATAAACAAGACGAAGAAGTCGAGTGGATTTCCAGAACTGACCAGCAATTGTTATTCTAACCTTTCATCGAGTAACCCAAAACAAAGCGCTCTCTCTTATCTCAAATGATGACAATTGAAATGAAACAAGTCTTCGCTGAACACACACGCGTGTTGCTCATACTACGTTACTATTAAAATTGTATTATAAATTCTAAATTACACCATTAAGTAATTTAAATCATTAGTTCCTTTAAGATCTGATGCCAAACTAAATACGACACTTCAATAATCGCTATCATTACACATAACACATGATAAATAAAAGAGTAAATATATCAAAGTTATCGGAGGATTTATGTATTACAAGGTAGCACGTATATATATATATATATATATATATATATATATATATATATATATATATATATATATATATATATATATATATTATATATATATATATCACTTTAGACTGATGATAGCTAGTGCACTGCGATAACTTAAACAGAAGGAAAAAAAATTACTTTCCTAATCCGAATAAACGGTAAACAGATCACGACAAACAGGGTAAAAGACTGTGGGTATAAAATTGACTTTAGAACAGGGAAACACTAGCCGGGATCAATAATTAATGGTAGAGGTTGTTCTTATGTAAAAAAAATAAAAGGGACTAAGTCAAGATTTTGTTGTAAATTGCCCCCAAAATTTAGTTCGTCCTTACTTTATGTCTTATAATGCATTTGATGTCATCGGAATGTAGTCTTCATTAGCAATTTGTCATGACAATACTACTCATGATATCGGCTGATGATGGGCTTAATACCCGCTTTTTCGAATGTAAACAAATGGACTTTTAATTCCTACCAAAGCACTTATTTATATGAAAGACGCAGGATTATACAGAAAAAAATGTAAACATAACTTTAATGATTAATATGTCCTTTTCACTTATTACAGATATACCAGGGCCATAATGATACAAAACCTAAGTACCAGTAGTAAATACTAGTAAACGTATGCAAACCGGAGAAGGAGGGACCCTGGAACTTACTCTAACCCAGTGGTTCCCAACCTTTTTTTTGGTCATGTCCCACCTTATTACCTCTAAAATCCTGATGCCCCTGTGCTGATATATAATTCTTATTATTCAATAAGTGAACTCCTCTTCACGTGGGGAGCCTCAAAGGCCATTAACTTGATTTAAACGAGCTTCCAAAGAACACGGCCTCTATGGAAGAGAAAAGTAAAAGAACCAAAGGACAGTTAAAGTTCTGAGAAAGAAACTAATAAGAAATTGTAAAAAAAAGAATATTAAGTGATATTAAAATAACAATGATTATGTTGATAATAATAATAAAAGAATATTCACTGGTAATAAAGAGAGAGAGAGAGAGAGAGAGAGAGAGAGAGAGAGAGAGAGAGAGAGAGAGAGAGAGAGAGAGAGAATATTAAAATATCTGTGGACTGTCTCATACGAAAACAGCACATAAAGCTACAAAATTTACAAAAGAGAAATGAAATGTATACAGTATGAAATAATTTGAATTTAAGTTTTTTTTTTCTGTAATACTTCTATCATTTGAATTACTTTACAATAAAATAAAGGTACCTATCATATACAAAATGCAATTTGAGAATCACCTCAAGATAAGACTACTAAAGTTAGTCTTAGTGAGATCTTTGCGCTTCATGCCTGCTGCAGAGAGATTTTTTATTAGGCACTCACTTCCACTTAGTCAGCTTCAGTCTCAAATTACCTCGTTTAGCGATATCCAGTCGATTTCGTTTCTTCAGTAGCAAATCATTTACAGCGCTAAATCCACATTCAGCTAAATATGAAGATGAGAACGGTAGCAACAGTTTTCTTGCAAGACTGGTTGAATTTGGGTATTAAGTTTCTGCCTCATCAAAAAGCCATGTCGTAGATCCTTTTATATTGATTAAAGTTTTAACTAACTCAACATTTTGTATTTCCGAGAGTTCTTCTTGGTACTGCATTGAAACTATGAAAGCCATTTGATGGTTGTAATGATAGTGATAATATATTATATACAGTACATATGGAACTACACATGTACGTACATACAAGTATTTTTAAGTATTCATATTGTACATACATCGTGTGTATTAAACTCGCACACAGACTCATACTCACACAGACTTGCTAGAAAAAAGTGACTGTTAATAACTCACTCCTGAATGCAGCCCCTCCCTTAAAATTTAAATTTCTACTCCCCACGTTGGGAACCACTACTCTGACTTGACTTTCGGATTCAGAGCTTCAGCTGAAAGTGAGCTGCTATTGCTTTCATCCCTATGTGGCAGCCTGCGCTTATCTGAAGTCAATTTTTTTTTATAAACAATATATATTTTATGCAAGCGTCTTCTAAAATGTGTAAAATTGTTGTAAATGCATCAGATAACTGGACTGCATACTATTTCTTTTAATAGTGATTCTTATGGGAATTTGTAACTGGCAGCCTATACAATAACAGAGAGGACTGCAGACTCGAGTCATTCCTAAGTTTTGTTACAATTTCTTAAAAGTATACATCCCGTTTATACTCCCTATGTCTAACAAACATTTTTCCGTTACGTGTTTTTATTCATAAAATTTTCTTAACTTGATATAAATCATTACATCGTGAATAAAATAATAACGTAAATATGCCTGTCACGGTCAGAACAAAATTCCTTTTTAATCTGAATTTTGCATAATTGTTATTATCTTTCTTCTCTCGTGCTGATCTCAGCACTAACTTTCCATATGTTGCTTGTTGAATGAAATGAAGTAGAAACCACGTTATGAGAATAAAACAGGTTAGACCTATAGTGAACTAAGAGGGTGGGGGGGCGGGGGGCGTTGTAATGCTGCAGCAGCTCTTTAAAATTCTGGCGGAGCGTTAGAGAACTGCCTATTAACAAAGCAGGGCTGTGTTTTAAGGAAACCATGAGATAATCGATGTATGAAGTATCGCAAAAAATTTTATAAAATAAAATAAATTATGTATTATCACTGTGCTTATATTAAATGAGCCTTATGAACTTCAACATTCAAAATACTTTCCCAGTGACGCTGAAGGAAGCGCCTTATTTCTAACGGTTTTTAAAATACGTTTCTGTCTTTTCTCACATTCAACAATTTGTTAGCTACTAACACAGAAAACTTTATAAACGTCATCATCTCTGATTTCGCGTATCGGTCTATTATTTTGTTGACACTGATAGACATCATGAGCGCGTAAAATTACTGTGATGTAAAAATCAACATAGGCCTACGTACATGACTACATTCCCTCTTGTCTGTTACTAAATACAGCAAAAGCTTTATTTCATTGGAAAATATTTGCTAATCCAAATAAGTGAAATAAAAAAGTTTATTATTGGAGGCACACTTAGAAATTACCTCGGACCGGGCAACAATAATGAAGGATAGATATTAAGTGATAAGGAGAGTTCAACTTAACTGAAATTTTACGCACTATTCGATGAGCAATAACTTACGAAAGGGTAATGTATATTATTTGATGTTAAGATTTTTATATTAAAAGTACTGAATTTCGTCGATAAAACGAAGCTAAAAAATAAAAAGCCTAAACTGAGTCCTTCAATACGATGCTTATGAGATCGCCCTTATTTCTCTCTCTTACTCTCCATTCGTTTGTTATTCTCTCTCTCTCTCTCTCTCTCTCTCTCTCTCTCTCTCTCTCTCTCTCTGCATTCGTTTGTTTCTCTCTCTTGTCTTTTTCAAAAGCATTGGCTTATTATTCTCTCTCGCGTACTTCATCAACCGTTTTTCTCTCATCCTGTGTGTGCGGGCGGTACATCCCACAGCGTTGCCGTGACACGAATGTTAATTTTTCGACCACCAATGCACTGAACAGAACATACTCTTCACTAGTGATAACACGTGATACTTGGCCAACATTTAATTTTTTAGCTCTCAAAAGAACTATTGTACTTTCAAGGTTACAAAAATGTCAGGCTCCTCTACGCCACTGGCATTAGATATGTTACACCTACAGATTCAACATTCCTTTCGAAATGCTACGTAACGTGTTTCGCGGCCTAACTCCAGAAGACGGGGTAACCCGCAACTCTTTCTCTCCCCTCTCTCTCTCTCTCTCTCTCTCTCTCTCTCTCTCTCTCTCTCTCTCTCTCTCTCTCTCTCTCTCACTCAACCCACAGATTCTCTCTCTCTCTCCAACACCATCTTCAAAATGGATACTCTAAGGAAACACAATCTTTCCTACATAAATACATTTATATATCAAACAAACGCAACAAGTAATGAATTAAGAAAGAAAAGATTAAAATGCATAATAAATGAATTATCAAGTCAAAAATAGTTTAATTCAAGATTTAATCTTACTCTGGCTAAGAAGCCTTTACACTCAAAACTCCCACACACTCCATCTTAGACATTATACGTCTAGTCTTAAAGTCAACCACATTGAAAAAACCACTAACTGCAAAGATTGCAGTGTCCTTTCTATATCACCACAGCAATCCCACAGACATCTGTTGAAAAATTAAACAAACCGTAATCTCCCACAAATACACAAGTGTAAGACATAATAATGAAAGTCTAAAATACATGGTTAACCAATGTCAAATCAGAACACAATAAAATAGAATATTAAAGTGACATAAATGACTATGTCCAATTCTCCCCACAAATTCATAAGTGTCTTGGACATGGTAAATTCATAAGTTCACAGTCCACACAGAAAAAAAAAAGAGAAGAAGTCTGGATTTACCTTAACTGCCGGTTTCTAAGAGATTGGAAACACACAAAGCCACGTCTGGACGATATCGCTCTCGCTAAGTTAATAATCAACCAGACCTAACTTTTGGGCACAATTAGACATAATCTCCATTTTTCTAACGCACGAACTTACGTACTTGCATACCAACTCGGTCAGTTGCCTCACATATCAGCGACAATATTGTATGTTCATCGAGCCAAAACAGCTGAAGCAAACGAACTATCTGCTGACTGCAATAATGTTGCAACTGTGCGATCGTCCTAGTTCCACCTTATAGCTTCTCTTTCGTTTCATCACACTATGACTGAATATACACAGTAATTCTAAAACCAAACATTACCCCAAATAGTGCTCGGCCACCCCATAAGAGAGTCTCGCTCTTTTAATGGGGAACTAAAATAAAAGCATACGTATAAAACATAACAAATAGAGCTATGCTCAATCAGCAATGTCTACTGCACTGCAGTTTTAAGTACTGCTCTCATGAACTATTTCCAAAGTCACTGGGGTCGTTTCCTTAGAGCCCTTGCATGTAGCTTTACAAGCACAAATAAGCTTTACTACCCCTACAATAAGAATTATCAGTAAAATAGCCACTAAGATTATCAATATGGAAGGTAATATGTATTTCTGATACTCGATCATTATTGGATCATCTTCTTCTAATGGTGGAATAGTCATTGGTACCCCTGTTGTAGGCACTGGAACCACATCATGATCGTTACGCATATGACGCATAAATATCTTCTCGGAACTGTTGAACACAGCACGGCTAATTACGAGGAAGTCTGTTGATACCACACGGCATGAAGCATCAAACAGCTTAGATACCTGAAGAATGAACGACGTCGACTTGTTACCCTGGCACATCGTCGTAACAGGATATTCTTTGCAGTATACGGCAGTAAGAGTTCTGGTGGAGATTATGTGGTATTCAAGTGGAAACTGCATAAAGTCACATTCTGTCGGTGTCTGTCTATGAACTAATGATAATTCACAACCACCCACAGATACAACTCGCAACTGAAAAACACTACTGTCTCACACATACTTCTCCCTAACTAAGGTACATCCTGTCTTATAATCAACTCCCGAACCTTGATACTGATCCCCTAAAATGAACATGGTCTCTAATCCATCCCATGCCACTACTAAGTCTCCAAAAGCACTCGGAAAAGGTCTAATAACAAAACTAAGAAAAGGTTTCATGGTACTGACAGGAACATATACTATTAATCCCCGATCAGACAACCTCACCCTCAAAACATTATAATATAAATACAAATCTCCTCCTGTGAATAATACTTTCGCCCCATGTAGATAACCGGAATTCCTTAGAACATTTTCTAGGTATCCTAAAGGTAATACATCACCATACACACGACCATCTGCTGCAGCAATAATTGCTTTTATTTGCATTTGCACTTCTATCCTTAAAGAATCAGTTTCTTTCTCAATATTAAGAAGAGTATGTTGGATCGTAAGAAGTGCTATTGTCACATCAAGATCTTTCAAACCTTCTACTGTAACTGACAACTCATTCAAAGAATGTCTAATTGTTTCAAAACCACTTCTCAATTTCTCATTACTTTCTTGCAACTGATTTAACTGTTTCCCCTGAGCTATTAGGTCTTTTTGAACTTCTGCTACTTTGACTAAACTTCCAATAGACATAGCTCCAATCGCAGCAATCACACCAACACCTAGAAGAACTAAAGGTGCTGCTCTTTTACGTCTCCTTTTCTCTACAGAAGGTGAATTTCCTGGAGTAACGTCAGGAATCCATTCTAACGTTTTATCTATCCCCTTACCAACTCTATCTAACGTTATTCTTACTTCTTTCATTAATCTAGTTAAAGAGACTGGCAAAGTTCTCTTATTCTCTACTTCATCTAGAATGAACACGAGACAAAAAAAAAATAAATAAATATCATATATATACAAATATCAACCCATTTACCCCTCTAACTATATACAAATGTTCCAATACATCCCAACTTTCTTCAACTTCGAAATATGGGTCAACTTCGTCACACCAGTATTTGCATCCTTTATTACAAATCTATTCCCTTTTTGGATCTCTACAATCTCAAAAGGTCCATGGAACTTTGGACTTAATTTATAATTCAGATCATTCCGAACATTCACTTTAACAAACACTCTATCACCCATGGAAATAGCTACACCCCGCGATTTCGTGTTACTCTTCTCTACCATTGCGCGCGAACTAAGTTCAAGTTCTTCACTAATACGCGCAAATCTTTCTCTCGCTGTATTTATCAACGAAGTAACCGTAACATCGCCCTTAATTTGCTCTGGTAACAAATCAAAAGGTCCTTTCAACTTGTATCCATACAAAGCTTCTGCTGGAGATATCTTAATTGTGTCATTCACCATAGTGTTGATACTATATCGAACTTCATCCAAAGATCTGTCCCAATGTGTATCGGAACCACCCACTGTCATGCGCAATGCCTCAATTATTTTCCAATTCGCAGACATTCAGGGGCACCATATCTACAAATTATCCCCTTAAAGAACGCTATAGCTACGTCCTCAGCTGACTTGAATTTCAGCGGGAAAATCTCGACAAAACGAGTCAACTCATCAACAACCACTAATAAATGTCTATACCCATAAGCAGATTCTGAGAAATTACCCAGAATATCCATATGCACTCTCTGAAACGGCCTATTTGGTATGGGATATGAACCCAAACGACACGACACTATTGTCGCCGGCTTATTCGCATTGCAAATAGAGCAATTCTTCACAAAGGCATCTACTGCGGAAAACATATTTTTCCAAAAGAACTTTGACCTAACGTTTTCATACGTCTTATCAACACCTAAATGAGGAGAACCAAATTTACAATGCACAATATCTAGAACTTGTGGTACTAGACTCTCTGGCACAATGATTTGTGTAGTTTCACCCATACTTAGACTACTTTGCAAGTTATACTTAACTTTCCTAACTAATAAATTATTCTCCAATTCTAGTCCAGAAAAAGGCAACTTATAACCTTTCTTCGGTAAAACTCCTCTGAGAAATGCCTTAGCATCTGATAATAATTTATCTTCATCTTGCTTCTCCTCGAGCAAGGGTATGTCCCAAGTGACATTTTCACCAGTAATATAACACACAGCGTTTCCCTCAACATCACGAATAACAATCTCTTCCGAGACTGCCAACACACTATTTCTCTCCGAAGTATGCAATATAGGAACGTGTTTGTCCCTTACATGAGATATCTCAGAACTACTAGTATCCGAGACATGAGACACCAAATGTCCACTCTCATCTTCTGCATAGGATTCGGTATGTACTCCCTCATCCTCAACCGGAAAATATCTGCTCAATGCATCTGCAACCACATTATGCTTACCTTCAATGTATTTGAGGCTTGCATCAAAATCTCTCAATGTCAAAAACCAATGTGCTCTCTTGGGCGATAAATTTGGCTTATTGAAAAGCTCTAGCAACGGTTGATGATCTGTAAAAATCTCAACTTTATTTCCCATCAACAACATCTTGAAATGAACAAGGCTAGAGACGACTGCGAAAGCCTCCTTGTCCACAACTGACATCAGCCTTTTGTTACTACCACGCGTTTTGAACTTTCTGCTATAGAAAGCAATTGGATGTAATTTTCCCTCAAATTTCTGCATCAAACACGCACCTATACCTTCCTGACTCGCGTCAGTCACCAAGGTGAACGGTTGACTAAAATCTGGAAACTTCAAAACAGGTGGGTTCACTAAAGCATTCTTAAGCTTCTCAAAAGCTAATTGCTGACTGTCACCCCAAACAAATTTAACGTCTTCTGCTAATAGATCTGTCAAAGGAGACGCTCTTGTAGAAAAATTCCACACAAAATGGCGAAAGAAACCCGACATACCTAGGAATGAACGAATCTGCTTCCTGGTTTTAGGAACTGGAAAACTCACGATAGCCTTGACTTTGTCATCATTCACTCTGACTCCTTCTTTAGAGATAACATGACCTAGATAAACAATTTCTCTCTTCAGAAACTCACATTTAGCCAATTTGACCTTTAACCCAGCGAACCGTAATCGTTTGAGGACTTCTTTTAACACCTTTAGATGTTCTTCGATTGTATCTGTGCATATGAGAATGTCATCCATGTACACAAATACCGACTTTCCTAATAAACCGTGAAGTACTGTGTTAACCAGCCTAGTAAATGTTATTGGGGACCCTTGTAATCCGAAAGGCATCCTATTAAACTCGTAAGGTCCCTTTGGTATAGAAAATGCTGTGAATTTACGACTATTCTTGCTAAGTGGAACTTGCAAAAATCCCTGCATGAGATCTATAGACGAGTATATATTCTTGCCACCGATTTCAACAAACAAATCAGGCAAACAGGCTACAGGGTATCTATCTGGGCATGTCTTTTCGTTCAATTTACGAAAGTCTACACATACTCTGACGCTACCGTCTTTCTTTGGGACCGCTAGTAAAGGAAAATTAAAAGGTGAGGAACTGGGCCTAATGATACCTTCCGACTCCCACTTCTGAACTTCTTTTTCTACTTCTTCTCTAATCTTAAAAGGAATTCGATACGCTAGAATATATATGGGATTTGTACCTTTCTCTAGGCGGATTGAATGTTCTAAAACATCTGTAACTCCTAGCTTATCTGCCTTCAAAGCAATAATATCTAAATATTCTTTCAACACTTTCTCTACTTTATCTGTATACTCGGAATAATCAGCTTTACCCAAATGTTCGTGAAGGACTTGACTTCTGAATTGTAGTTCCTCGTTAGGAAACATATTACCGTCTCCACAAAAACTCACTATCTTATGTTCTTCCTTAAACTCTTCAAAATCAATTACATAAGTACCCTTGTGATATTTTTTTACTGAATCTTGATAGCTTACCAATTCTACTGCAGTTACGCCTGCAACTGAAACTTCATTTACTGATACCGTACTTACAACGTCTTTGAATTTCTCGGTTCCCTCAACAACGCACACTTGAGAAGGCAAATTCTTCTCTTTCATCGACACTTTAATTAATGTAGGAACTCGCGGGTGCAATTCAACATCTTCTAACAAAAATCCTTTGAAAGACTTTTGCGGAATGTCTTCATTCTCTAATGAATGAGGTACACATGTCGCAGTCTGCGTCTTGGGTTTCTCACAACTTTTTTCCATGTTTCTATATGGAATGAAACTACCTGGCCCACCTATTGTAATCCCCTGAATTCCAGTAAGAATGTTGATGTTATGTCGCATACAAGAAGGGTGTCCTAGCAAAACCATTTCACCTAAGGCTAATCCTTCTATGACCAAAAATGGTTCTACTATCGTCTTTTCACCCATACAAAGCGTAAGAGATGACGAACCTAAGATATTCAATCTTCTCGTCTGTACATCACACACTGTCTCATTAGTAGGGACTAATTTACACTCTGGAAACTTTGAGTGAAAAAAATCAGCGTCTATCAGGTTAACTGAGCTGCCAGAATCAATGAAGATAGAAATTTCAATGCCATTAGAAAAACCACGTACAATCGGCGTAGGTTCTGGTGAGTCTAAGACCTGATTGGTCATTATCCTGTGTCCGTCTTCGAACTTATCTTGTGAAAATTCTGATGTTCATTTGTGTACCTAGAACTTGCATCATGAGGAATTCTTCTGTCATATCTAGTAAAACCACCCCGTGTTTTCCCTGAATAATCTCTATTCTTTGTGGCTGGGCAAAATTTCCACCCATGGTCTGAAGATTTGCAAGCTGAACAATATCTCACTCTACAATTTGACTTACTATGTCCCACCTTATCACAGTTAAAACAACGAATCGTTGTGACTGATCTCTCTGGAGTTTTCTTTGACTCCACTCGCGCACATGCTTTCACTCCTGCGTCATTTCCTAGATGTGAAGTACTAGTATTCTGTGGTTTCGAAACCGCTCCTGAAATTTTAGCACCTCCCTTCACAAAACTACTGTCCAGCGTCGGACATTTTGATAAATTTTTTTTAATCTGAGCAAACAAAAAGGATTCTTCTGTATTCTGATCAATTCTTTTATCAAAACCATCTACAATCACATCCGGAACCGTCGTCAAAAGGCAGGCGAAGTGTAACAATTTTTCAAAATTATCTAAGGAGATATTATTTCCATTTACCCATGGAGAGTTTTTCATAGATTTCTTTATCTCACCTACTGCATCAAATAAGCGAGCACTGTATGTGATTAATGAATCATTACTTTTCCTAGTTCTGATAAGCGCTCGTAAATTCCGAACAACGCATTCTCGGTCGATCCCGCCATAAGATGCACATAAAAATTCCTGAAGGTCTTTCCAAGATTTACACTTTCTGAACCCGAAGCTGCGTGCTCGTTCTCCAATATCCCCTTTGTCTAAGTCTAAGAAAGCTTTTGCTTCTGTTAAAGCTTCGGCGCCATCCGCAATTTTCTTAGAATTCAGATAATTATTTACTGATTCAATGAATGTCTCAACATTCTGAGTCAACTTCCCGTCAACTAACCCTTTAAAATTTGTAATGCCTGCATTGAAGTTCGTCAACCTATGGCATACAATTGATTGTGATGTACCTGCGGCTGCGTCGTTCATTTTGTAAGTGATCACACGCCCCGAGCGTAATAACATGAAATAAAATTAGATAAGATGGACAAAAGAAACAATCCCCCCCAAAAAAAAAGAAAACGGAAGACTTGCCTTATGACTCGTGTCTGCTACACAGAAAACGGAGCATTGCGCCTTGCGAGAATGGGAAGCTGGAAGGTGTTATCTTCGCTTAGAAATTGCAAGCTCACCATTTCGCTTAATTAACTCACAATCGCCACTATTCACACTTATCTGGGTGTTTTCTTAACCCCAAACTACTCTACATATCACCCAGACCTATTTCATAATTCACCACTCCCGAATACTTAAATAGAAAAAAAAAAATTCACCGTATTGACGTGTAATTCTGACACGCAGTTATCCCATCGCTTAAGATCTCGACACTGCTCTCAGCTTGTGCCTTGCGGCTATCACTATCAGTGAGTGCCTCAGGCGCAGTGTTATCAATTAGCCTATTTAATTCCTATCCCTCTTTCGCTATGTTAACCCCTAACATCGCTGCTATCATTTAAACTTTTAACCAATAAAACTAACGACTACCGCTGCCATCAATAAAAACCAACACCGCTGCCACCAATAAAATCTGTTACACCTACAGATTCAACATTCCTTTCGAAATGCTACGTAACGTGTTTCGCGGCCTAACTCCAGAAGACGGGTAACCCGCAACTCTTTCTCTCCCCCTCTCTCTCTCTCTCTCTCTCTCTCTCTCTCTCTCTCTCTCTCTCTCTCTCTGTCTCTCTCTCTCTCTCTCACACTCAACCCACAGATTCTCTCTCTCTCTCCATCACCATCTACAAAATGGATACTCTAATGAAACACAATCTTTCCTACATAAATAGATTTATTATCAAACAAATCCAACAAGTAATGAATTAACAAAGAAAAGATTAAAATGCATAATAAATGAATTATCAAGTCAAAAATAGTCTAATTCAAGATTTAATCTTACTCTGGCTAAGAAGCCTTTACACTCAAAACTCCCACACACTCCATCTTAGACATTATACGTTTAGTCTTAAAGTCAACCACATTGAGAAAAGCACTAACTGCAAAGATTGCAGTGTCCTTTCTCTATCACCACAGCAATCCCACAGACATCTGTTGAAAAATTAAACAAACCGTAATCTCCCACAAATACACAAGTGTAAGACATAATAATGAAAGTCTAAAATGCATGGTTAACCAATGTCAAATCAGAACACAATAAAATAGAATATTAAAGTGACATAAATGACTATGTCCAATTCTCCCCACAAATTCATAAATGTCTTGGACATGGTAAATTCATAAGTTCACAGTCCACACAGAAAAAAAAAGAAGAGAAGAAGTCTGTATTTACCTTAACTGCCGGTTTCTAAGAGATTGGAAACACACAAAGCCACGTCTGGACGATATCGCTCTCGTTAAGTTAATAATCAACCAGACATAACTTTTGGGCACAATTAGACATAATCTCCATTTTTCTAACGCACGAACTTACATACTTGCATACCAACTCGGTCAGTTGCCTCACATATCAGCGACAATATTGTATGTTCATCGAGCCAAAACAGCTGAAGCAAACGAACTATCTGCTGACTGCAATAATGTTGCAACTGTGCGATCGTCCTAGTTCCACCTTATAGCTTCTCTTTCGTTTCATCACACTATGACTGAATATACACAGTAATTCTAAAACCAAACACATTACCCCAAATAGATACATTTAACAATATAAACTATTCGCTGACAGAAAACTTCACACCCCACATTTTACTCATTTGAATATTTAGTAGATAACAAAAATGGGTACGATTGCAGTAGAACACATCCATAAAACAGCTAAATTCATACAAAGTTCGGGGAAAAGGCCAAAAGGAATAAAAAAAAGAGAATATTTTGGACGGAGAGCTCATGTCGTATTTAGAAATGGAGGTAATTTGCAGTTATTCTATACTTGGCAATTAACAATCCTCTTGCTACCTTTTTGCTTAAAAGAGGCATTGCCATGGTTATTTTCACCATTTCCAGCACGTTATTTAGTCAGTGGCTACTATGCGAATTTATCTGGCTGTGGTTGTTGGTGTTTCGGATGATTCCGTTAGTCTACCTTGCGATTTTAGCTCGGTACAGGAGGGGAGGAAACTCTTTCCTTTACACCCACATACACACAAAAATAAAGTAACAGTAAGGTTCAAAATGATATCATGTCATGAATTCAAATTCAGTCTTCCTTAAGTGTCTCACTTTTTATTCCCAAGAGCGTTTTTTTCAATTCCAAACAAATTAGACGTTCCAGACGACTGGCAGAACTTTCATCAGAAAGCGACGGCATTGCCTGATCTATGTTTGACGACCGCTTCCATAGTTTATAAACAACTTCGCTTGTTTTGAGTCCTTTTATGTTTACTTGGTTGGAGTGCTGCATCAACGCGTCAGATTGAAAATGGGAACCGAACAAGTTTCCGAAAGCTATCTATATGGATTTATCTTTAAATATTTGTACATATACATAACTGTGGATTTGCTTCTCCAATAATAATAATAATAATAATAATAATAATAATAATAATAATAATAATAATAATAATAATAATAATAATAATGGCATTAGAAAAATCTGACATCTAATGTCTTAATTATAACATTAAGAGGCACATTGTATAGGTAAAGTTGTTATTTCAACAATGACATCTTGCAAATCTTTGCTTCATTTTATGAATACTTTACGTTTGCCACAATGGAAGTTGATTCATTTTTTGTTTGTCGCAAATTTACATCATCTTTCATCACCTAAACTAACTCCTATTGCAGTGGAGCCTTTCTATTCCTTGTCGTTCGTGCTAACACCTACAAATATCAATTAAACAAGCAGTCTCTTCCCTTACAACCCGATTTCCAGTTGACATTGTTTAAATGCCGATCTCTACAAATTTACTCTCTCTCTCTCTCTCTCTCTCTCTCTCTCTCTCTCTCTCTCTCTCTCTCTCTCTCTCTTCTCTCCACGTACTATTTCTGAATATTTTAACGCATATTTACCTTTTGCACGTAACCCCTTCATCATCCGTGCGTAAAAGCATTTTGTAAGAGATGGAATGATGTCACGTTAATAAACTCTCACAAGATGGTGAGATGCAACTCCTTTAATTACAGAACGATTAAAGTTCTCAATATGTTGATCCTGCTACTCGCGTTAATGATGATCAAATCTGGATGCTATGATCTAATTTAACGTCAGAGGTAAGGATCAGAATAGATGAAATTCCACCTAAACTAGACAAAATGTAAGAAAATGACTCAATACGAACTAACTTGATCGTCGACTTTTGGCTTCTGAGCCATTACTAAGAAAGGCGAGGATCTCATCTCCCCTGTGTTTCCTTTGCATAAATGAAAAACTGGAAGCATATTAGATAAATAGTGTGAAGAAAGGCGGTGCAATTACGATAGGTGTTTTCCTTACACTAGAGCCCTGAAATGTTCTCTTAGCAGTCAGTATCTAAGGTATATAGTAAACATACACAATTGTGTGAGTGCGGTGACCACATGAAAACTACCGCGACATCACAGTTCAACAAGAAGTACAATTTTCATTTGTAGCGAAATCTGATGTTTATTAAAAAAAAAAAGTTCTATAACAGAAAAGTTAATTCATAATCCACAATATGTTCTGAAAGTAGACCAAATTGTGACATGTTCAATTCAAAAATCATTGTTGGTGCTACAAACTCATGTTCACAACATTCACGACAAAATCATTTCATTCGAGGTATATAATGTTTTTTTTTATTTATTTATTTATTTATGTTTTTTTTTACAACCCTTTCAGACCGATCTCTGGTATTCTTTTCAAGGCACTGCACAGACTTCGCCACTGACTGATACAGAGAGTTTTTCACTTCAAGCTTTACAGTATCTCTGGAAAACTGAAATGTCGGAGTTCGCCCGTTACATAACATACCGTTTTAAAGATGTCCGGAAGACTCCAGGTGACATACGAGAGAGAGAGAGAGAGAGAGAGAGAGAGAGAGAGAGAGAGAGAGAGAGAGAGAGAGAGAAATATGGTGGAGAGACCCATTTATGGAATAAGATTAGATCACTCAAACTGCAGAAAATAATTTTTGAGCACGCTTTGTTTAAAATGCTAATAAAGTGAGTAAACTGAACAATTATTTCACTTCTCAGTGAACACGGTGATAATGAGCATTGCCTTCGCTTTGTAATTTCACATCGTATCTGTATTTGAAACACGTTTTCACTTTGAGCGAAAAATGTAATAGACCTTTTAAAGCCATTATCCTTAACAGTTTCTATTTTTTCAATGTCTTTTGTTTTGCGAAACAAATTTATCAGGATAATTTCGCTGTCTTATATCTATGATCTTCCCTTCATTCCCGCGAAGAACTCTCGTCGGTTCTGTACTTCGGCGCGATTAGGAAGAGGAATTCCCTGAACTTGATACATTAGGCACAAGTTAAGAGAATCCTTTTCTCTACTGGCCAAATTCCCGTGGATCTTCCGTTAAACTTTATTTAGCTAAACTGGCAGATGAGAAATTTATCTATTGCGCAACGTGTGCTGTTGAATAACAGACGATATCTGCAGGTCTTTCAGCACATTTGTTTAGTCTTTTCTTGTTATCTTGATGAAAAATAACCAATTGAATTGCAGGGAGATTTCGTAGTGAACTGCTAGTTTTAACTGCAATTACAACTTTCATTGCTCTGGGGAAAGACCTTAATGATACAGGAAAAGTAATTGGAACGAGGGAAATGTGAATATTTGCTTTTCGTCAGACAGACAAATTAGCAAACTCGGGTAAACAGCCCATGCGCTAGAACAAAGGGGGAAAGGACTACGCTTTTACCCTGATTATCCACCTTATATCATTTACTAAAAGAAGGTTTATTTCTTCATATCCTTATCAGTTTAAGAAATGAAGAGCCAGCAGCCTTTCTTTTTATATAATGCCATTCTTCAACCTCTTTTGAAACGTACCCTTGGGGACTAGAGCACCTATGGTACTATCAGCAGCTTCTTGCCCCAATTTTACACATTATGACCAACGTTCTCGACCCTAAGAATGAGTATGAAAGTGGATACTTCGTACAGTATGCCTCTTGCACTGTATTATAGGCAGTACTAAAGACTTTTTAAATCTGGATAAAATTTTGTATCTCACTTTCTAAAAGTCCCCTTTGGTGTACTTTAGTTCTTAACAAGATGTGCAGCTTCTTCAACACCATTTCATATATATATATATATATATATATATATATATATATATATATATATATATATATATATATATATATATATATATATATATATATATATATATATATATATATACACACACACACACACACACGCACAACATAACAGAGACATCAAGGGAAAAGCTTTATGAAGATTTAACAAGTTCATTAGGGCCGAAGGCGTTTCGCAATACGAGATTGCAGTTTGAAGGCTGGGAATGGCACGAAATAAGAATAATAAAAGAGGAGTGTTACAGAAATATAAAATGATTCTAGATAAAAAATAATCAGTGATATAGATACAGTAATACGTATCCGAACCACGCTAAATGAGTGACTATAAATTTAAGACAGGAAAAGGAGGGAAGTAAGCGCACTACAGAACATATAAACAAACAGGCACTTAAGCAATAAAGAGCTGTGTCGAGGCAGTCTGGATATTCAAGGAGGGGACATTTTTTATTGGAATAGACTCCAAGGTGGTCAGTTCTTCGCTGTTTTGAGTCAAGGCGATGGCCTTGAAGTCTTAGGGTGGAGGGAGGTATGGTGAAGCCTTATGAGTGTGACAGTGGGGGGGGGGGGCGGGATTGCAGCCATAAGTTATATAACTTTTTTAGGTTTTTTTCTTGTTTTTTTTTTTATGTAAATGTAGGAGGACAAAAGAGATAGTAAAGATTCTGCAATAGACTTTTATTATATTTTAGTAATATTGAGAATATGGTATTTAATTATTTTTGCATAATTATACGTTTAAAAGATATCACAAACTCAACACTCACATATTAATTCAGGGGGAGGGTTACTAGTTGATGTTACATAATTTTCTAGGAGTGTCTGGACATGTGTTATGAGAGGTGACAAGGGGGGTGGTGGAGTGGATGGGGTGGCCAAAATTACCAAAAAAAAGTGTTGCGTAATTTTTTAACGGCACCTTTAGGATTAAACTGTGACCTGCAATGTAGAGAATGATTACGTATGTTCGGTAATTCGGGTCTGGGCAGTCTGCAACCCGTTCTAATGCTAATTCCCTGGTGACAACAGATTCGGACTGTCAACAACCACTTTGCAACGTAAGTTCCCAGTTGGCACTTGGGACAAGTAGGCCTATACTTATAAACAATGTTGGAAGTCAAAGACGGGTCAAGTTTATCCTTTGAATCTAAAAAGGGACCCCAGTGTTAGAGCATTTTTCTGGAAATAATTTTGTTTACAGCAGTATAGAGGGATGAATAAATTTGTTTTTATTTAGCATTTCCCAACGTTTTGTGAGAGAGAGAGAGAGAGAGAGAGAGAGAGAGAGAGAGAGAGAGAGAGAGTGTAATTGTCGTTAGTGAGTGCTTCGGTTGTTGGAAGAGGGATGAGGTCGTTAGTTTGTTTGCGGCGCTGTCTGTCTGTGGAATATGTGAAGGATTTTTCGGTTTTAGAGTGAGTCTTGAGTCAGAGTTAGTGCTGGTCTGTCGTTTGGTTTTGGACAGTTTTTTGTGTGCTTTTTGAGAGTTGTTGGTTTTCCTTGTTAGTGTACTGTTCTTGTTGTGTATATAATTCTATCTTCTTTTTTTATGTTCCCTTGTTTTGTTTGTGTGGTTTTGGGTGCTGTGTGGGCGACCGTGGACGCCTTACTCCATCTTCCAGCAACCGAGGATCAGGGTGAGTGTTGTGTACTGTTTTTTGTGGTTTGAAATTCCGCCACATAATATTTGGCGCCTAACGTGGGGCAGCTGGGATTGCAGCTGCAATTGAGATTGGTGGCTGGTAGTGTGACTGAAGAGAAGGATGGAAGAGGAACTGGTGAGGTTGAGAGAGGAGAATACGTGGTTGAGGGGTGAGAATGAGAGATTGAGGAGTCAGTTGGAGGAGATGGGAGGAATGCTAAGAGGTGCAAAAGAAGAAATGAAAGGGGAGATGAAAGAGTCAGAAGAGAGAATGGAAGACAGGATGGTAGAGAGGATGGATAAAAAGTTGGAGGGAATGATGAAAAGTGTGGAAGAAATGGTGAAAGGTATGTTCAAGGGTGTTTTTGGAGAAGGGGCTGTTGGAGGCAGGTCCTCTGGAACGTGTGAAGGGGCAAGAGAGAAAGAAAAGGAGGAAGAAGTGAATGGAAGCGTGAGTGATGAAAGTGATGCGGAAATAGGAAGTAAGAAACGAGGGAATGAGAGGCAGGGTAAGGAAAAGGGGAATGAAAAGCAAGGGAAGGAACAGAGGGAAAGTAAGGATAAGTCAGGGGAAGAAAAAGGGAAGAAGGGGAAGGGAAAGGAAATTGGTAAGAAGGGTAAGGAAGTGGGAAAGGCAGGAAAGAAGGGAGAGGGTGAAGGCAGTAGTGATAGTGAGGTGGATGGAGGTGAGTGGATAAAAGTGGGTAAAAAGAGGGGGAAGAGGAGTGTAATGAGTAAGATGAATGTAAGTGCGGAAGTGGACTCTTTGTATTCGGAAGAGGGTATGAAAGGACAGAGTGAAAGAAGCGAAAGTGAGAGTGAAAGTGAGAAAGAAGTGAGAAAGGCTATGTATGTGAGGGAGGTACCCCGGTGTGAAAGGTATAATGAGTATGGAAGTAGGGATGTGCATGATTTCTTTAGGGAGTATGAATGGTTTTGTCAGGATAAGTATGGGGAAAGTAAGAGAGTGTGGGCACGAGAATTAGGAGAATATTTGACTGGGTTTTTGCTTGATATGTATAGGGTTATTATGAGTGTGGGAGATGTTGAGTATGACAAGGTGAAAGCTAGACTAGTTGAGCAAGCGAGGCGTATGAAAGCGAGTGTTAAGTATAAGAGGAAGAATGAATTTGATGAGGCAAAAATGAAAGCTGGGGAAACCTTGTCACTATATGCTTGTAGGCTGGAGACGTTGGCAAGGAAGAAGTTTGGGGATGATGGGATAGATGAATGTAAGGAGTTAGTACGGAAGTTGTTAGGGACAGTGCCAGATGGAGTTAGAGAATTTGTGAACTTGAAGCGGAAGGAGAAGAAAAGATGGACGAATGAAAGGTTGACTTGGGGAGAAATTTTGGAAATTGTAGAAGATTATGAGCTTGACAGGGTTATAAAAGAGAGAAGTGTAAGTGTAAGGGCTGGGGTAGATGAGAGAGTGCCAGAGTTTGGAAGCTTTAGGGATGCAGTGTTGAGGGGCCCAATGAGAATGGCCGATAGTGTAATAGATAGGAGTGTAAGAGCAAGTAATGTGGAGGTGCCAGTGAGGATGAATGATGGGTTTGTAAGGGAACAACGGGTTGGACGGGTTAGGGATAGTAGTGTACAAAGGGGAAGGTCGGTGAGTGGAAGTCGAGTGAAGTGTTTTAGAAGTGGAAAGGAAGGACATACAAAGAATGAGTGTAGGTGGGCTTTAGGAGCGTGTTTCGGGTGTGGGCAATCGGGACATTTGGTAAGGGAGTGTACGAAAGATAGGGGGGTTAAATGCTACCGGTGCGGACAGGTGGGTCATATTGCTAATGGTTGTAGGGGTACCCGAGTGAATGTAATATGTGGCAACTGTGGTAAGAATGGGCATTATGCGAGAATGTGTTCAGAACCGAGAGCGAAGTGTGTCGAATGTGGAATGGAAGGGCATGTATCAAGTGTATGTAGACGAAAGAGGGTGACTGTGACAGCGAATTCGGGAAACTGAGGGTGAAGGGGGTTCAAATGGGTGGATCCTCCAGGATGCAAGCGGTGCATGTGATGCATGTACGTGAGGGGTTGTTGCATGAGGGAGGCTTTGCTGGAAAGACTGACGAGTGCATGAAGCAATTTGTTTTGATAGAGTATGGCAGAAAACGTAAGAAAGGGAAGAACGTAAGTGAACGGAATGATCGTAAGTTGTGTGATAGGGGTGTGAGTGCCAAAGTGAAAATGAGTGATAAAGCGTGTAATACGGATGAATGGGATGGTATGGATAGAACGTATAGCATATGCGGGTTTGATATAACTGAGTTGACTGAACGTGTAGGGGTAAGTGAACGGTTGGAGGTGAGCGAAAGTGTAAGAGTAAGAGTGCGTAGCAGTGATAGATGAGTGATTGAAAGCATGAATGAATCGTTGCAAGAATTGGAAAGGTCAATGAGCGAATGGGATGGGTTAGTTGAAGAATTGGGGGAAGTATTCGGGAACGAGTTAGAGGGTATAGATGAGATTGTGGATGAAATTGAGAGTGGTAATAGTGAAGAAGATAGCGTGAATCTGAGAGAGAATGGAGGAGAAAATGTAAATTTGAATGTTGCTAGAAGAGAGAATGATTCTGAGAGAATGATTGCGTGCCCGCGAACGCGATCTAGAGGACCTGCTAGTGAGCATCCGTGGGTGTTGCGTAAGGCGATTTGAATGCAGTGTGGAAGGTATTGGTTGGGAAATGCTAAAAGGGGGGAGAATTATAGAGGGATGAATAAATTTGTTTTTATTTAGCATTTCCCAACGTTTTGTGTGTGAGAGAGAGAGAGAGAGAGAGAGAGAGAGAGAGAGAGAGAGAGAGAGAGAGAGAGAGAGAGAGTGTGTAATTGTCATTAGTGAGTGTTTCGGTTGTTGGAAGAGGGATGAGATCGTTAGTTTGTTTGCGGCGCTGTCTGTCTGTGGAATATGTGAAGGATTTTTCGGTTTTAGAGTGAGTCTTGAGTCAGAGTTAGTGCTGGTCTGTCGTTTGGTTTTGGACAGTTTTTTGTGTGCTTTTTGAGAGTTGTTGGTTTTCCTTGTTAGTGTACTGTTCTTGTTGTGTATATAATTCTATCTTCTTTTTTTATGTTCCCTTGTTTTGTTTGTGTGGTTTTGGGTGCTGTGTGGGCGACCGTGGACGCCTTACTCCATCTTCCAGCAACCGAGGATCAGGGTGAGTGTTGTGTACTGTTTTTTTGTGGTTTGAAATTCCGCCACAGCAGGTAGTTCTTTACTAAATAAATCAACAAGCTTCTTATGATAACTGCTGTTAAGGAGATAAGGGCACTTCGAGTATATACACAATTTGGCAACATTGTATACTAATTGTGGCACTTTCATTTTCTAGTAAAGCAGTTTCCTTGGTGATCTATAAAACATATCTATCTATCTATCAATCTATCTTCTTTTAATGCCAAAATTTTTGGGAAAGTCGAGCAGTCATAATTTAGATAGAGAGCAGACAGTTTATACATTGACGAAAATCTTACTTCATTCCAGCAAATTCTTGTTGCTTAGTAATACTAGGAGCGTGGCAATAATAATAATAATAATAATAATAATAATAATAATAATAATAATAATAATAATAATAATAATAATAAAGTTGAACAGCTATCCTTAAATTATCGGATCTTTCCTAGATAGTGACCCCGAAGCGTTTTCAGGGGTCGTTATGTAGGACTAATATTTCTTGGGGTCAATATCTTTACGATATTTACAGTCTTTAGTTTATGTTTTTACAGTAATCCCCAAAGGGCTTGTACTAAACACTCCGCAAAGGTGGATACATACCGGGTTAATACCCGTGGATTCACTATCTAGGAAAGATCCGAATTATCGGTGTTTGCATATAGATGGCGTTTGGAACACCGTGTCAGTCACCAGTCCGAGTATTGTTAAGTCCAGCATTGCTCCACTCCCCTTATACAGCTCTCTTTTATCTAGAGCAATGAGAGAGCCAGGAGAGCTTTTTGTACCCAGTAGATTAAATGTGGAAATGATTACTTGTTAGCGGCATTTCTCAACAAATTATTGTTTTGACAAGTCCTCCACACCTTAAATAATGAATATTGCTACATGCGCACGTCTATTTTTCATATATTTAAATTTAATCCTGGGTTCCAGAAGAAGGTGCAGGTAAACAGGCAGCAATGTACTAGAAGTGAACCTAAAATAATAATTACATAAATTACTTCAGATATACACATCAAAATTACTGGCTCAAAAATCTAAAATAATAGATGATTTGTGTTTTTTCAATGTCACTGAAAAATAAATCCACATTTTAGTAAACATGCTTAAAATTTCGAGAAGAACATTGTTTTACTTTATAGTAACATTTCTTACAAATATTGTAACCTTTCAAGGCGAAGATCGATAGTGGTCACAAATTAGATACCAGTAATTGAAATTGTTCCGAAGTAAATGTCACAGAAAACACAAGGAATTTTTAAAGAAGAAAAAAAGAAAGATATCAGCTCCTGAATTGCAATATGCCTTACAAACGACAGCTACCACAAAAAGGCACAAATATACGGGAAAAATAATCGAGATATGAAAGAAAGTTTTTTTTTTTTTTTTATTTTTATGAAGCCTTTGCTGCAAAAGATACAAAACGAAAAATCTGGTACGAAAGCGTCTAAGGTAGTCAGCAAAGAAAATTTCCCCGAAAGCATTATTGCTAAGTCTTAAAAGATGCTGAAGAACGAGGAAGACCAGGGAAAGCTTTCAGTAAATCGTGTAAACATGACAATTTTTTCGTTATGAGGAACCGAAATAAGACTCACCGTATTATATCTTGGGTATTATGTATTTTTTTCTTCTTTTTTGCTTGTGCTTATTCCTTTTACTGCGAATCGTTTTACCTTTTTTTCCCCGTTTTGTTATCGATATCTTTCACATCTCTTTTTCATTTATTGAAGAGACTGCGTCAGTGAATGCCCTTGAGAATAACAACAATTCTGATCTCCCAATCGCCGCCTGTGGTTGCGAATCCGAATGATGATTTTCACGTTAGGGAAATAACCAGTTTAACTTACCTGCCTGTGTTCTTGTATTGATTCATGAGAGTTTCGAAGTAATTATGCGAGACAGTGTTGTTCATTTCTATACCAAGAAAAACTTCACACATGAAGAAAGGCAAAGAGGGACTTGCTTCTCATTTAGGTGTGTTGGCAGCCCCTGTAACGCGTGTCTGTTTTGAGTATTGGTGTTCATTAGAGAATTCCCTCTTCTCACTTAATTAAAAGCAACGGACTTGCAACAGTTAGAACAAGCGGATGGATCCTAATTACCGGCAGCAAAGGAAGCACTCCATTTCAGATCCCCCTTCATTGCCTAGATAAATAGGTCTGGCGTAATTTCCTGCCTCGGAGCGAAGGTTTTCTTACCCTGCGTAATTTCAACATAACAACATTGAGCTGCTTTTTGGCTGAAAAATTCCACTTTTTTTCTTATCTACTGAGAAAGTTTATCACGATTGAAAGAACTAGAGAACCATGAGCGTGGCGAAAAAGATCCTACTTTACTTTTCTTTATTACTTCCATTATTAAAATTCAATATGAGCATTTCTATGTAATAGCGATTCAATTAATTCTTATTACAGCGATGCTCAGTATCATCACTAGTGTGAATAAAAGCGCTTAAAATAACTATAAAAATGTAGCTTAGTGTAACCTTGCATGCTCTTCTTTGTATTTTAATGTAAACACATTACAGCGGAAAACTATATTGTCTAAAACATTTCAAAATAAAGACGAAAAATCCGTCACCTGTATCTCCCGATTAGTCTGGAATCACGATGTTTACACTCAATGCCATGTGGAAATTCAAGAAGGCCAAACCTTTAGCAATTTTAAATTTCATGAAGTTTGGTCAGTATGTAACTTGATATCGTGCGGTTTGAAAAATAACTTAAAAGTCTGTACTTCATTCCCATATAGAATTAATAATTGTTTGCCACTAATAACGCAATACAAATTCTTGTTATGATGGAAATCCTGCATCAATATTGAGCCAAAAGACGAACGATGCAATGCGGTGGACACGACGCTCGTCCTTTTATTGAAAACTTTCGCTTTATCCCGCGTGTCTCCTGGTTGGGCATCAATTTCAGAAGGAAACAAGTGAAAAATGGGCCGAAGTTTCTTCGGCGCAATCCATTTTTTCTGTACAGCCGCTATAGCGTATAATCAAGGCCACCGAAAATAGATCTATCTTTCGGTGGGTTCGGTATAATCTGTATGAGCCGCGGCCCATGAAAATTTAACCGCCGTCCGGTGGTGGCCTATCCAATATCGTTGCCAGACGCACCATTATGGTTAATTTTAACCTTAAATAAAATTAAAAGTACTAAGGCTACAGGGCTGCAATTTGGTATGTTTGATGGTTGGAGGGTGGATAATCAACATACTAATTTGCAGCCTTTTATCCTCGGTGGTTTTTAAGATCTGAGGGCGGACAGAAAAAGTGTGGACAGAAAAAAGTGCGGACGGACAGACAAAGCCTGCACAATTGTTTTCTTTACAGGAAACTAAAAACAATCTGTGTTATAGCATTTACTGCATACACTAAGATTGTTTGTGGTCTTCGTAAAAACAAATAGCATCGTTTTTAACAACCAAAACCAGTCCGAAGTGTTTCAAACCCACCAATTGTGGTAACTGCAACTTCTAAAAGGCTGATTCCTAACATTCCTACTAATATCCTGTATTACAATGTCATTTTTTTTTTCTTGTAATAGTCTATATTTTTTTCTTATTATTACTAATATCCTCACTAATGTTATTAGTACTGTACCTTATTTGGTACCGCGAGGAATATCATTCTACTCGGCATTACCAATAATGTCTCTCTATTTTGGATATGACATGTGGCTAAAATTGTTTCACCAACAATCATAATAATGGGTCTCATTATGTAATCAAGTTTTAACCTTCTTTATGACATTAACAGCGATGTCATTTGACGTGATATTACTAGTAATGTTCTCCCATTACCAAAGTATCACAAATGATGCATTCTCATGAGATATTTTACGAAATAATTTTCAATTACCTGGTATTTAGAGTAATGGCTTATAACTTGGTAGCCTTTACTAGTAATGTCTATACATCTAGTACTACCTGTAAAGTTCAAATGGGTGTTGCTAGTCGTCCCATCTATCTGTTAGGAATTGCGTCCCTGTGCGTTCTGTTATTATCATCGTTAACTGACACCTCAAGTCACATTACACTTGACGTGGCAATGTTGACCTGTAGTGCAATGAACTGAGATTCTCGCAGGTTTAGATTAACGAAGTTGCTTGATTATTTTTCATCTGTTAAATCCGTTATGCGAATTCCTGCCGGTTAACTGCGGTAGTTACAAGTAAAAAAAAATGCATGAAGTTTCTTCGGCGCAATCGAGTTTTCTGTATAGCCGCTAGAGCGTATAATCAAGGCCACCGAAAATAGATCTATCTTTTGGTGGTCTCGGTATAATGCTGTATGAGCCGCGGCCCACGAAACTTTAACCACGGCCTGCCCCATATCGTTGCCAGAAGCACGATTATGTCTAACTTTAACCTTAAATAAAAAAAAAAATAAAAACTAAGGCTAGAGTGCTACAATTTGGTAAGTTTGACGATTGGAGGGTGGGTGATCAACATACCAATTTGCAGCCCTCTAGCCTCAGTAGATTTTAAGATCTGAGGGTGGACAGAAGAATTGCGGACAGACAGACAAAGCCGGCACAATTGTTTTCTTTTACAGGAAACCAAAAAGGGAAAAGGAAAGTGCACAAGAATTTAAACAATATACTAAACATCTTGTAACTACCTTTTTGAAAATACTTAAACTCCAAGTCAGTGAAGTTGGGATGTTTCTTTCCCTCCACTGTCAAGCTTTAGATCCTTCTTCGTGTTTCGGTATTTCCCTCCGGTGTGACAACCATTCTTTTTCCTTCCTTGTCTTTCCCCATTTTCTTTTGGCCGGATTGAATGAAGAATAACAGAAATTCGCCAAATTTGGGATGAAAAGTGGCTTGTCAATGGCAATAAAAAATGCCCTTCTATAATTCACTCCATTTCAATACACATGTTAATTAAATATTTGTTCACTTTACACGGGCTTTTATTCAACACTTTTAAAGACCATTGGCTAAAAGGAGCACTCTGTTTGTTAATGTTAATGATGTTTGGACGAGGAACTTGTAAACATTACACGAATGTTTCTTCGTTAATTTTGATGAGGACGTAAGATATACATGGCTGGTTATATGTAAATTTATTTAATCGCTTCTTTCCAAAGATTTTTACCTAAAAGAGAAATTTTTGTGGATAAAATAAATATTGATTTTAAAGACAATTTTCCTTAATCACCCACTAATTCACAACAGTAAATATTCACACATCATATATACCTAAACAAAACATACACTCAGGCACACATACACACACACTCATATTATATATATATATATATATATATATATATATATATATATATATATATATATATATATATATATATATATATATATATATATATATATATATATATATCTCATAACTACCCATAAGAAATTAAAAAAATAATTAAAATGAAAGAAAGATCCAAGACTAAATGACTGGAATTCACTAGAACCAATATATAGGACAAGACAATTAAACATCGCAAAATATGAAAGACAACCTAACCACGGTAGCTGTAACAACTAACAGTCGCAGTGACCATCTTAATAACTTCCCAGACAGTTTCCTGCGAGGGTTGTGCTGACCTCAGAGCACTGCCAAAAAATGGCGAGGGCTGTCATGTCATCAAAGGCTATCGATGAAAACCCTTTAATTCTTGATATGACCCATTATATATATATATATATATATGTGTGTGTGTGTGTGTGTGTGTGTGTGTGTGTGTGTGTGTGTGTTTGTGTGTGTGTGTGTATGTTCGTGTGTTTGTACGCGGGTAACGGCATAGGTATTTTGACTCGTGGCTATTTGTTTTTTATGGAATAATTTAAAGCTCATTATTATATCCTTTTACAAGTAAATATTAGATGCGGTATATAATGACTAAATAAATAGTCAAAATAGCTGCGCAGTTGCATAGGTATTTTGACTCTTTACTTATTTATTTAACTACTGAATCTAATATTTACTCGTGAAATAATGCAATGAAAAGCGTCAAAAGATTCCACCAAAAGCAACGAATCACGAATCATATCTGCTTTCCTCGTGGTTAAAGGCTTTGGTGGAAATGCAAATGGTTTAATCTCTTCCTCCGCAACACTGGTGCTGGGGGCAGTGCTCTCTGATTATTAGGACTGCATCGAAAGTTACCGCAGTGCTTTTAACACTTCATAATACGAGGACTGTTCTGCTCGTTAGCCCTTATGCAAACTAGCATGAATGTTAGTCGGAGGAACGACTCTGTGAGGGATAAACAATGCAAAAGGTCAAAAAGTTTTACGAAAAATGGAAAGTATTACTTTCTTATCGTAGAATACATATCAAAAGATGAAGTGTGGGGGATAATATTTCAGTAAAACGATTACTTGTAGTAATATAAGATGATTTGTTTTTGAAGTAAAGATGCTTCATGATAAGGCACTGCGAATGTAATAACAATAACTTTCTGCTGCCAGTCTCCAATTATACCGCATTATCCAGATTCTGGATGGTAATTTCAAGACCGATGATTATTTTCACACAAACACACACATATATATATATATATATATATATATATATATATATATATATATATATATATATATATATATATATATATATATATATATATATATATATATATATATATATATATATATATATATATATATATATATATATATATATATATATATATATATATATATATATATATATATATATATTCAACTTTTCCATGAATTCTAACATTTATGTATATTTTAGTATATCCGTAATGTTTCCTAAGTAGTTATAAAAAAGGATTAACCAAGCAGTTAGATATTTACAGGAGGCGATATATAATATTTACACGAAACATCCATCTACCGTAGTTCATCATAAGAACTGCGTTTCATAACCAGTCAAAAATAATGATTCCTCTTTTGACATTTCCACTTTTCCATCATACAATATACTATGGATTTGTTGGATTCCTTTTTAAAAGCTTTCAGTATTTCAGAAAGTAACATAGCGTTGTTCCAGGTACCAATAATAAACTCTCCACGAATATTACATAGTTTCATAGAAAGGGGAATGAATAATCATTAGTGTGAAAGCAGAAAGTGGATACAGATGCTCCGCAAAGTGAGTAGCACGCACTAGTTTCTGAAGCCAGGTAATTTTAGACACAGGTCTGTACAATTGATGTTATGTTTATTTTTTCTTTGCTGGCTACATCTTCATTTTGACGACGAATAATATTTTCATGAACTTTGACTATTACAGAATACATTCATCTAACAGGAGATGACCTTTAATATATATATATATATATATATATATATATATATATATATATATATATATATATATATATATATATATATTTATAATAATAATAAAATAATAATTATAATTATAAAGGAAGCCCACACAAGAAACCTCTAGTAACGGAAATTATTTTACTTGCTTTCGGAAGGGAACATTCCCTTCCCCCTTCCAGATAAAAAATGGTGTAAAGAGTGTACGTAAGTAAAAGAAATAATACAGTTAAAAAAAATGAACAGTATTTGGAAATAAATAATCTGCAGATGGTACCTGAAGTTTAAAACATACTATTTGTCAACAAATGTTTACTGAAAAGTCAGTTCGTATTCCTAATTAGGGAACCAGTATATAAAAGCATGTCTCAAATAGGGAATTATTATAAAAAAATAAAACAAATATATACAAACGTAAAGAAATATAAAACTTACTACTGTTGAGTTTTTTTTTTTTTACACTAATACACTAGTAAGCTTATTTGTATGAAAATTACTTTCCTAATATTACATGAATTTTGAATTATGATGGCCTCTACTATTTTTCTCTTTCAATATCCTTGAGGGTAGGTGTAACATTAGTTCTACTGAAATTGATGGAGTGATTCGCTGTTTGCATATACTGAAAGAGTGCATTGTGTACACCACCTTTGACAAAATCTATACGCTCTTTTTTTTTTCTTTTTCCAAGTCATTGGTGTCACCTGTATAAGATTTGTCGCAGGTTTTGAATGGCAATCTGTAAATACAAGACAAACCTCGGACAGTTTAAATGTAAATGAGATTTTCATAACAAGGTACTTTTCCTTCAGGCGTCTCGTAAGACCTGCAAAGTAGATGCCTTCATTAGTAACTCTTCAAAATCCAATTTGTAGAGAAATTTACTCTTTTGCTGATGTTCAGGTCACTGACCCTCTGTCCTCAGGGACGTCGGTCCTGGGCGCTTTCTTCCCAATCTGATACAGGTCGCATTTCACTGCGCCAGAGCAAGGAGAAAGCGGTCATCAAACAGCCGTTCTCTCTTGCTCTTTCTTTTAAACAATATTTTCTATGGAATTCAGCTCACCAGCTCTGTCAGTAAGGCCACTCCTATGGATAGCAAAAGCATAGGCCATCGTAAAAGAATATATAGTAACCAAAACCCCAAGAAATTAACGTTAGGAGAAATACGAGAATTGAAGAAGACCACTCAGATTCTACTTCTTGAACTCTGTGAAATGCTTTATCCATCGAGGCCAAGTAAATGATTATGGAGAGACTGGCCTAGATCTAAGTCTTTGGAAACAAAGGGTTACAAAAAATGGTGTTGATTTAAAGAGGTGGAGGACCTTCGATAAGCAAAGGACAAACCATTAGAAGTACTATTTTGCTCTATGGAATTAATTATCTTAGGAAGAATTTCTAAGATCTAGTGAATATTTCCTGTAAAACAATGTAAAAAAAATTACAGGCCCTCTGCGCAATAAAATAAAAAAATATTATCACTGCAAATTTTATTCTTTTCATTAATCATCCATTAATACATTACTTTTATATATATTTGCAGTTAATCAGTTAACAATTTGTTAGACAAGGAGAGTTAATTTCATAGTCTCATACTTAGGTCAAAATTACTGTACGTTTCGCAGAGAAATATTGCTCAAATTTTCTAAGCTAACCAGTTTCTTCCTTCCTTCCTTCTTTCCTGTGAACATATTTGCTTTGACTCTATTTGCTATTCGCGTTCTAAAAACTTACGGTTGGCCGAATAAAATACCTGATGATTACGAGGAAAAGTGTTCGCTTGAAATTCGCAGCCAAATCTGGAAGGGTTATGTGGCCACATACGTAAGATATTCATTTATTTTGGTACGTCATTCCTACAAAAGAATACCTATTATGGCTAGCCCCTCTCTCTGTCTCTTGCCTAACTACGAATGTTATGTAAAACCTGATCATTAGCCAGTTGATCAATAATTTGGATCAGTTTCGTCTCTTTTAGATATTCATACAACTGTATGTTGAAGAGTGTGATCGGTGTGAAATGTCGTGTGTGTGTGTGTGTGGATGTGTGTGATTGCACATGTTATGTGAGAGAGAGAGAGAGAGAGAGAGAGAGAGAGAGAGTACATTCAAGGGTCGTTGGTTTCATAGACTGTATTATGAATAAAAAATACTTTCCTATCTGCAATATTTATACAAATAGATTTTTTATGATAATCCCTCCCAATCCGCTTATAGTATAACAGTTCCCGATTGCCTGTAAATGTCACTGTTCAAAAATTGCAGGATAAGTTATGCCTTTCCTTTTAATATATGAAAGATAAATTGTTCAGTCCCCTTAATTTATCAATGATAAATTAATTAATAAATCTGGCATATCTGCAAAAGGGTCTAATTAGGAACTTTGTGAGTTGTTAATCCTTCAAATATCCTTTATTTATCTGGATCGTAAACAATGAACTAAATGAGAAATCAAAAAAAAATAAAAGAATCAAGACTGCGTAAGAATAACATCATCTTTCAACACAGGTGCTGGTTATATAAAAGATCAGTAATTAGAGAGGGCAGTCACGCCACACTAAATTAGTCAGCCCAGGAAATAGGGAACGCAGAGGCACGGCTAGGCTGGTAGCGGCTCTGACAACACTCTTGGATATGAGAAAATTCCAGGTAAGACTAATACTGAGGTTACGCTTTCTCCATAATTGAATAAATGCAAGAATTGGAGGTAATCCTTTGCTCTACTCACTTATTAGCAAAGGACGAGAATTACGTTCAGCGCTGTCGAGGAATTACACACTGGGATAGTAGATTCACTGTTTAAGTTGAAGCGACAAGAAATAACTGAAGCGATAAAATTTGCGAGAGAGAGATAATATACACGTCAAAGAAAAAGATACGGGCCAACCACTTTCCCTTCTGGGGCATGTACACCTTCGTCTCTGAGTATCGACTGGACTAGTTTGAACTAAACTGGACCGAAGATAGCTTGTTGTTGTTTTAGATTTAGCTAGCCTTGTGCCAGCACGGGCTCTTGTTCCTAGAGCAGCCCGTAAAGCGAAGATGGCGACGACCCCAGCCTTATAAGATCTCGGCTGTTACTGGAGGCATTGCTTCGGGCTACAAGGTCGGCGCATACCTGGGAATTAATGAAATAGGTTCGGCCAGTGAAAAATGGAAAAACTCAGCGGGAGATTAATTGAATCTGGGGATTAAAACAGGAGAAACAGATACCTACCCCAAGTGTGCAATTTGGGACACATGAAGCCCATCCCTTGAAGAAAAGGGGGTGCGACTGTTAATTGATATTACTCTCCTCTCGCTCCTAGGCTTGTGGGTTTGCCTGTCCCCGTACTCTCTGGAATTTTCCCCATAAGTTCTTGAGAGTTAGCGACCTGGCAGCAGTAACTATATATATATATATATATATATATATATATATATATATATATATATATATATATATATATATATATATATATATATATATATATATATATATATATATATATATATATATATATATATTATATATATATATATATATATATATATATATATAAGAAGGCCCATAAAATACTATTTAAATATTGAAATATATATATATATATATATATTTATGTGCCCCTGTTCATATATAATATGGACAGGTGTGTATATATAATATATATATATAAAATATATGATATATATGTATATATATGTATATATATGTATGTGGCGTTTATATATATATATATATATATATATATATTGATATATATATAGATATATATATATATATATATATATATTATATATATATATTATATATATGGATATATATATCGCGTTTCTATATATCTTCAAAATATGCGATATATATATATATATATATATATATATTTATATATGTATATATATATATATATATATATATATATATATATATATATATATATATATTATATATATATATTCTTTTGTATATATATATATATATATATATATATATACCATATATATATATATAATATATATATATATATATATATATATATAAAATATATATATATATATATATATATATATATATATATATATATATATATATATATATATATTATATATATATATATATATATATATATATATATATATATATATATATATATATATATATATATATATATATATATATATATTATTATGATTATAAATGTCATGACAAATTGCCTCCCTCCCCTCCTTTGTTGTTGTTGGTTGTTCATTTACTGCCAGCCGGCGATAATAGACCATCTGTCTATCGACTTAAAAACAAGGGTTAAAAGATTAAAGTTGCTCCCATTTTTATAAAGATCTTTCCTTCATCAAAAGTAATCTGGCTTATTTTCTCCTACAGGCCAAAACCTCCCCTGTCTGGCAGCAGGTGCAATGAGTCAAAGCATCTGTGGTGGACGCCCCTTTATTTGAGGATAAAAATAGCAGAAACCCACGAGGTCGGACACACACGCAGGCTGGAAGATATGGAGGAACTTGTGAGATCGTCCTCAACACCTGGCCCCATCGATGCCTCATTTGCATCCTAACCACGTGGCCCTTTCAAAAATATACTTCTCCCATGATTTTTAACCGTATTCCGTCGAGCCCACACGCCATTGCTTGGAGTTTAGGAGTCCCCATCGCTTTGCCCCTTTACGGAAGCCCTTGCATCTCACCACGTGGAAGAAAACTCGTCTGTAAATCGCAAGTCATCCACGGACCGCCTCTGTTTTCGCCCTCGGAAAATCTGCTAAGGTAAAGTGCCCTGGAAGAGCCCCATTTCAGTCACGCTTTTGTCTCAATATTTTTTAAAGAGAAAGCCAGAAATCTCCCTTGTCTAATGTCCGTTTAGCCTCTTAAATCGGCAGTATTAATTCTTTATTACTCCTTTGGCACCCTCAAGCAGCTATCATTCATTATTCTTTTGTCTATTTTCATTACTGGGGTTTGATAATGTGCAAATCTCTCATTTCAGAGGATCCTATCGTACAAGTTTGCTAGAAGGGGTGGCTGGAATTCCCAGTTGCATTCAATCTACTGAGTATCTCTTTCCCCGTACTAATGTCATTTATGTAAATACACTACTTTAAATGTTTTAAAGTTTTACGTAATATTTCCAAGTAACCAGATGGTGCTCATATGAAATTCTCCTTTGTTTTCCTCTTTTTTTTAAAACAACGAAGTCAGAATCACAAGGCTAAATTACCTTAAATTGTAAATAATGTCTCACAGAGCATATTTCAAACTAAAACCACGGAAAAACGTTGTTTGAGGGCGACCAGGCCATAGATCTCGTTTTGCAGTTGCAGTTCCCCTAGTGTTGCTTTATTGCATTTGCAACTTGCCAGATCAGCTATTAGCAAAGCTAAGCTGGGTACGAGACAATTTTGAATTTTTTGTGTAAAACCAGCCACAGATCCAGAAAATTCCACGTAAGTAATGTGTTAGTCTTAGCAAAACCTTTTACAATCGTGACTGTTCCTAAAATTAGAAATAGGGACGATTATGTAATCACTGAGAGAAAAGAACCGCCGTCTTTTTATTCGTTAATGCATGCCTTTCAGGATAGGTAGTTAAAATAACCAGTGCTAACCATCCTTGCTTCGAGGATCTTTCGTTAAATTCCTCTGTGTTAAAATCTTTCGTTTATATCCTTGAACTTTATTGAGGAATAGTGCTCCTTCCTCTAACATAACTATTTACTTTCCCATTTCTTTTAGAACTTTTAGGCGATGATAAAATTCCCGTTTTTCTTAAGCTAACTCAGCTTGCATTTTGAAATTCTCTCAGTGTAGTTAGAATTTTTGTTAGGAAAGTTAAATTTAAACTCCGACATTATAGGGAAAATTACTTGAGCCGTTGTGCTGTTATCCTTGTCAGACGACTGGGAAATTCTCCGGCCTCCCAGAACATATAAATATACGGGTTCATTCACCCAGAATCTAAAAATACCTAGGTGTTGGCCAAACGACATGTACCCCCACCCCGCAAATGGCTCGCGACTTAGCATTTTTTTTTTTCATTCATTTCTCTTTGGGTTTCCTCCCAATTTCTAAGTCCTAAAGGACGAATCGATTCAAGTCCTAACTCCTAAAATTTAATCGTTTAAACATTCCTCCAAATTCAACAAATTCCAAGTCCCACGTGACTCAAAATTCTAGACGTCGATTCATTATTTCTCCAAATTCCAGTCCTCAGATTGCCTAAAATTCGTACGTTGTTTTTGGCGAGAATTTCTCCAAGTTCCAGGCCTTAGAGACCAAAATCTCTTGGCATGGATAAAATTTCTCCAAACTTATCAGTCCTCAGAGACTCCTAAAAACGTGTTTTCTTTCAATTCCTCCAAACTTTAGTCCTCAGAACAAAAATTCTGGCATGCACGTGGCATGGGAAGTTCTCCAAATTCAGTCCTTCAGAGACTCCTAAAATTCTACACGTGGCGAATAATTTCTCCAAATTCAGAAGTCCTCAGAGACTCCTAAAATTCATGATCTGGTCGATACGTGGCGATAATTCCTTAAACTCCAGTCCTCAGAGACTCAATTCTGACGGACTTTAAGGAATTTTTAATGGCGAGAATTTCTCCAAATTCCAGTCCTCAGAGACTCATACAAAAATTCTACGTCTCAAACAGAATTTCTCATTCCTGGAACCCAAAATTAAGTCCTTTTGAGACATTATACAGTGTAGTTCACACACATCTAAGCCCCTAAACTGATCATTCTAGTTCGTTAGAACAACTCCTTAACTTCACGCTAAAACCCACCAAGTCCGCGTGACAAAAATCAACTTCGTCTTCCGAGACGCATATTAGACTTCTTCGCCAAGAACAACCACGTCTTTCCCAGACAACCAATTTTAACAAAAAGTCTCCCCAGACTTACTAATCAACTGTCTTATTCGGACAGATCCATTCTCTGCAGTCTGAACAATTGAGTGTTTCAGATTCCTGCAATTGAGTCTTTTCAGACAACCTGAGTCTTCTCAGACATATCCTACCCATTATTCCAAGATGGCTATTACCAGAGCCCAACAAAATAGGATTTCAAATTCTACATGTCCGCTGGGAAGGACATGGGACTATCGGGCAAGATCTGAGAGCATGGGTTCAAGAGCTTCCATACGATGCCAACATCCGGAGAGAGCAAGAGAACGTGAAGAGAGAGAGAATAACGTGAGGATTTTCCAAGAATCCCAAGAGCAGGAGAAGGATAAAGAACTGCAGAGAACGAGAGGGAACTTGCCCAAGAACAACCAGAGGAGAGAAGCCGAGCTCAAGAACAACGGGAGGAAAAAGAACGTGCAGAGAGGGACAGAGAACGTGAGGAGAGGGAGAGACAGAATCGCCCAAGAGAAAAGGGAGGAACAGAATGGGAAGATCGAGAGCGACAGCGCGCCACGAGCTCCAGATGCTAGAACGACAGCCGCCACCCCCGCCCCTGCAAAGAATATGAGTGCCCTCAGCCAAGCTCACTCGTTCATGCCAAAATGGACCGAGTCCGAACCCTACATATTGAAATACAGGGCAGTCCTTAACTGGATCTCTCCCCACGGAACTCTCCTTTGTTCTCACTAAATTCCTGGGCGGAAAAGAAAGATGCGTTGCTATCATCCCTTCAAACCAACAATCGGGAACCTGTCAGGAGGACATTGCAAATCGGACGCCATTGACACCTTAATCCTGGAGGAGACGTTGGAGAAGATGACCCAGAGAAACAGGCGACTTGGTCCGATTGATCCATCGCCAAACGTTGACAAAATGGCTCAATTCCGAAGGCCAAAACCACGAGGTACTCGGTTTAAATTCGAGCATTTCTTAAGAAACGCCACGCCTCCTGCCCTCGGACCCCTATAGTGGAAAAAGCCCCAGCAACCCTCACCGTTTGTTGCCGAATATACCATTGTAAACTCACCACCTCAAGAAGGATCCATGGGGCGAAGATAAATCCCCGTCCTCCTCAGAAACAAATTCCCACAAAATGGGAACTTCAAAGCCCCTTAAATAGCCATTATGGGAAAACGGGGCATTTTCCGAACAGTGCCGTAACAAGAAAAGACATTCATCTCTGCCCAAAACCGAAAATAACAGTTTACGCCTTTTTCGCCCTCAACCCAGCTGAAAGACATCTTCAGACCTTTTGCACGGCTGTGCAAGGTTTATAGCATTCTCCCGAGGCAAAAATGCCCACGCAATAAAAATCAACTTTCTCCCAAGAATGCCTTGGCCGTCACAGATCCCACAAGGCCCTCCCCGAAAATGTACGTGGCCCCCTCACGAGTTGGACATCGGCGTCAGTCACCCATTTCGAGGACTCCATCCGCACATCTCCTCATCCGAAGACAGAGTTCCCTACGGAGCTATCACACCAAGACAAACTATGTCACGATTAGAATAAAAATTTAAAATGATACTCCCTACGGTCCAATTGAGAGTCACAAGACCTCACCAATCCAAAATTTGAATCTTGGTATGCAAGATCTCTTTCCGGAGGCTTTGACGTCATCAGGTGGACTTTTCCCCACCGAAAACAATGAGTCCACATTCCCCGAATCATTCCGCGGGCGAGTAAAATTAAAAACACTGGCGCCCCTAGGTACCAGGAGGACGGAATCCCCACCAGTGCCACCTGATAATGTGCAGAATCCCCTCGATAACCCCCCCTCACTTCAGTGAACAGACCGTTTTCAAATCTTGGTGCCAGGGCTCCAAAAAATCTCCTTCAGAGAGATGCCAAATTCCTGCTAGTGCTTTTGCATGCCCATTTTGGGCAAAAAACAACTGTCCTGACAAGAAAGAGCCCATGTCTCTGATAGCGCATTTTGCTAAATGTCTTGCCAGCAAAATAACGCAAAAATTCACGGATCCAACTCAGACCCCCTCTTCCCCGGCCTGCACCGCTAGTTAGGTCAGAAAAACGGTATCATCACCACCGCGAATCTCACAAAGACGGGAAAATAGTTCCTGTTGGTCAAGGATACCTACATCAATCAAGTTCAAGAACTTCTCCTCTCTGCCTCAGTCCGTCGACAAATTAACGAAAGATTCCCATAACTCATATTGGCTGAACTCAAGAGCGCAAATCAGTTAGAACCATACGGAACACTAAAAAGACGTCAGCTTACATCAACAGGCCCAGGTGGTACTCCGTCAACCCTCCAGTCGCCCCTATTTTTACCGAGGCTGTCCCATTAAAAAGACAGGCATAAAGATGGGTGTGGGACATTCCAGGTAATTTACGCCCTCTATAATCCCATAGCACCTGTGCCACTTTCATGTTTTCAAAGGTCTTGGCACTCAAAATGGGATGTCAGACCCTCCTCTATCTTCTTCCGTTCTCAGGAACTGCTATCCTCCCCATCCTCAAATCTTGCAGAAATTATCCCCACAAAAATTAAATAGGGAAACCATCCCCAAACAACATCAAACTGCATTAAGAATAACAGAGTGAGACGTCGATTCATTATTTACAAAGTCCTGATTGCCGACGGAGTCGCGCCCTTGTTTTTCTTAGGACTGAAGGAAGTCCGGGCCAATTTATGAAGACCATTTCCTCTTGGCATAGATCAAACCCTCAAACTTTTCAAGCTCTTCTGCCAATATCAACTTGTTTTAGTCATTTATTTATCTTTAATTTTAATGAACAAAAAACTCTTGCCCTTGTGATTTAAATGTCCTTTGTAAGCTCTGAGGGAACTTGTTTCATATGGAATCAAGTTTCATTCGAAACAGAATTTTCCTTTTGTTATTAAACCCCATAACCCTTCCATTTCCTTCCAAGATCTTTGTTTGTCCTATATCTTTTTGTCTCTGGGACAAACATTGAGTAGGCAGGGACTTTAAGCGAATTTTTTAAGGTTAGGCTAAATTAAAGCCCTCATTACTCGACCATAAAATTTAAAACAGAATGGGAAAAAGACGTTAAAACGAAGATAAATTATCAATGCGAATATGATCATAAGAAAACAGAAAAGGTATGCATTTACAAAAATAAAGAAACCCACACAGCCTCTTCAAGGCAGATTGTACTAACATTCATTTTTTATCTAAAATTAAGTAAACGTTGTAAAAATTCTTGAACAATAACCTTTCTCAGAGTTGGCCACTTAGGGTCCTATAATGTTAAATAATTACAATTGTTCAAGTCAATTATAAACGATACCAGTGGGTAACAAATCTAAAGTAATTATTCTTTTGCAAGTGTTTAAATCCACTTTGCACTGTTAACGAAAATGGTCCCAATGTGTTAATAAAGCAAATAACAGCTTCATAAAACCCTTAGGAGTAAAGTTCCAAGGCAGAACAGACAAACGTAGATTTCAACAACAAAATAAAGCTTCCATACGATGGAAACATCATCTTGTAAAGGCCATTATGATTAGCAACTCAATTCGCTCTAACAATCTCCTCCCCCTCCATTATCCCAAATCCATCGGGAGTTCGCCATCTGTTAACGATACTTAAAAAAAAGGGAAGTTAAAAGATTACAAGATACCGTTTTTGTAAAGATCTTTCCTTCGAGGCAAAATAATTGGCTTAGTGCTCCCACAGGCCAAAACCTCTTGCAAAGAATAACAATGAGTCAAAAGATCAATACGTTACGCCCCAGCCCCAGAGTTCGGGATAAAAAGCTAAACCCACGAGGTCGAAATACAGGGGCTGGAAGATATAACTGAACTGGGGCGAAGACGTTCAACACCTGGTTTTCCATCGATGCCCTTAGCATCCTAACCACGTCCGTACAAAAGAATAGATGCTCGTGCCCTTCAATCTGTATTCATCAATCAAACCAACAATTGCTTGAACCTTCAGGAGTCCCCATTGGAAATCGGACGCAATTGACAAGCCTTAATCCTCACCACGTTTTGAAGAAAACTGTCCTCGAAACGCGACCATCCAGATCCATCGCCAAACGGGAGCTAATCTGAGGCCAAAACCACCTGGAAATTGGTCAATCTCCTCCTTCTTAAGAAACGCCACCTCCCTTAACATCGGAGGCCTAAGGCCACATCGGCATAATTTTGTATATATCCTTTGGCACCCTTGCACCTGTTCATTATTCTTTTGTCTATTTTCATTACTGGCACATAATGTGCCTGATATATATCATTTCAGAGGATTAAATCGTGCTTTATGGGCTGTGGCTGTTTTCATATTGCATTCAATCTATATATCTCTTTCCCTGTACTAATGTCATTTATGTAAATACACTATTTAAATGTATATATGTTTATATAATATTTCCCTAGTAACCAGAGCCCTATGCTCATATGAAATTCTCCTTTGTTTTCCTCTTTTTTTACGTTTTCCCGTATATATCAGAATCATATATATAAATTACCTATAAATTGTGTATATATATGTCTACAGAGCATATTTCAAACTAAAACCATAAAAATAAAAAATATATATATATATATATATATATATATATATATATATATATATATATATATATATATATATATATATATATATATATATATATATATATATATATATATATATATATATATGTATATTTATATATATATATATATATATATATATATATATATATATATATATATATATATGTATATATATATATATATATATATATATATATATATATATATATATATATATATATATATATATATATATATATATATATATATATATATATATATATATATATATATATATATATATATATATATATATATATATATATATATATATATATATATATATATATATATATATATATATATATATATATATATATATATATATATATATATATATATATATATATATATATATATATATATATATATATATATATATATATATATATATATATATATATATATATATATATATATATATATATATATATATATATATATATATATATATATATATATATATATATATATATATATATATATATATATATATATATATATATATATATATATATATGTATATATATATATATACATGTATTCATATTATATATATATATATATATGCCCATATATATAAATCCTAAAAGATTGGAACCTATAATATATCATCCAATATACATGTATGCCCTATATTCCAACTTCTTTTATGATATGTATATATATATATGACAATCAATTGAAAGACCTGGGTTCGATATGATGTAGTCAGAAATTTATTTTTGCTCCACGCCTGATTGTGTGTTGATTATTTTTATCTTATGCACCCAGAAGGGTTAATTTAAAAGAAATGCTGTCAATTGGGTCATTGCTGAAAAGTTGGGGAACCTGTTATGGTAACCTAGCTTGCCCAGGTAATCAGCAGTTGCCTTTAGGTTCCAACTTTTTATGACTTGTACGGCCTAGTGGGCAGCAAAATTGAAAGACCTGGGTTCGATTCTGATATGAGTCAGAAATTTATTTTGCTCCATGTGATTGCCTGATTGTGTATTGATTATTATTTATCTTATGCACCCAGAAGGGATAATTTAAAAGAAATGCTGTCAATTGGGTCATTGCTGAGTCGGGAAGTTGGGGAAAACACACTGTTATATAATATAGTTAGCTTGCCCAGGTAATTCCTATATATATGCAGTTGCCCTCAGGTTCCAGCTTCTTTATGACTTGTATGGCCTAGTGTGGTGTGCACCCATGCCTTTCAATTGCAAGACCTGGGTTCGATTCTGATATGAGTCAGAAATTTATTTCTGTTCCACATGTGATTGTGTGTGTGATTATATATATATATATATATATATATATATATATATATATATATATATATATATATATATATATATATATATATATATATATATATATATATATATATATATATATATATATATATATATATATATATATATATATATATATATATATATATATATGTAAATGTGTGTGTGTGTGTGTGTATATATATATATACATACATACATACATATATATATATATATATATATATATATATATATATATATATATATATATATATATATATATATATATATATATATATATATATATATATATATATATATATATATATATATATATATATATATATATATATATATATATATATATATATATATATATATATATATATGTATGTATGTATGTATATATATATATATATATATATATATATATATATATATATATATATATATATATATATATATATATATATATATATATATATATATATATATATATATATATATATATATATATATGCATACAGGGTGTTTCAAAATTAGACCCCCCCTGTACAACATAAACTAAATTTGATATGGACAAAAACAAAAGTAATTCAGAACAGGTATTTATTTAAGTTTCTTTCTGAGTATTTAATATTTTGTGTGACCTCCATCTGCCTGTACCACAGATCTGCATTCTTGAGGGGTATGATTTCAGCAAATCGCAAAAAAGCTGAGACTCAAACTCCATTTCCCTGAGCACTTCAGTCACCTCTCCTCGCAGGTCGTCGAGATTTGGTATACCATCATAGTTCACTGTGCGAGCTTCAGCACGATCCTTTAAGATACTACCAATGTTTTCACAAACATTAAGGTCAGGGGAGCTACCTGGAAATTCACTTGACAAGAAGAAATCGATACCGCTGTTTCGAAGCAGCTCCTGTGTCTGAGGAGCCTTGAAATATGATGACTTATCATGCAAAAAATGTGACTTCTTCAACAAATAACACATTTTCAGGATCTTTGAGGAAAGGAAATACTCCACCAGTAAGCACAGTTTCTCTGAGGTATTCGCCATTCCATGACTCCTTTTTCTTTGATGATCCACGTTAACTGTTTGGCTGTGAAACAGAGAAAAATTCCTAAACATTCAGGAAATTTCACAACTTGGTGATAGTGCACGTCATCGCTGATATCATCCAACCTTGCAGCCCAAGTGATGTCATTTTTATGATATGGCTTACTGACTGTGGTAAATGAAGAATTCATCTGATGCGGTGACATGGAGAAAGTCAGCTTAATGCCAATCTAAGAAATGAACGACAAAACCATGCAAGGTTTTCTCTCTGTTGTTGAGTGATGCTGGGCTTGCTGATAACTTGAAATGTATTGATACTAGATTTTTTCAACTCACGATATACAGCACTATAACCTCTCTTCTTTCCCCTTTTTCTAGTTCAAGTGCCAATTTATGTAAAGACTTTCTTGGTCTACCCACTGCCTCAGCTATGATGTCTTTTGAATCCTGAGAAAGGCCTTCAGGCCTTCCAAGATTCTCACTCTTTTCGCGATGACAGTCATATGGATTTATGTTCCAGTTTCTTTTAACAAAGGATTCATATCTTTTAATATATTTAGCTATCTAGGAACGTGAAATGAAGGATGCGCCAGCATCCCTGGCCTCTCTGAAGGTTATAGCCTGGATCTGGTCAATCCATCTGATGTCCTCCGAGTCGTTAGCCATGGCTGTATTTAACTCCTTTACTCAGTCTGAAAATACAAGAAATGTAAAATGAAAAATAACTTAATAGAAACTTAAAATAATGTACCTGGAGATAGGCTATAGCAGAAAACTTTATAACTTTCCATTTGTTCTGTGGAGGGGGAGGGGCTCTAATTTCGAAACACCCGGTATATATATATATATATATATATATATATATATATATATATATATATATATATATATATATATATATATATATATATATATATATATATATATATATATATATATATATATATATATATATATATATATGATGCTGATAAATGTCGTTATGCATCATTCCCCATTTGTATGTGTGTGTGCATGTGAGTGAATGCATACCTATGTACATATATACATACACATATGCATCTAAAGATGCAAGTGAATTCATTAGGTGCGATGGTGAATTAGGAAGCGCGTAAAATAAAACTATTCATATCATAAGTAGTAGATGGCCAGATATAGATAAAAGACAGAATTTTACACCAAAGCCAGATCCCTAATGAAACAAAGAGAAGAAAACCCAAGCAAATTCATAACTCCAGTCATGAAAAAGCAAAGCAAAATGACAACTCCATGAAAGAAGTACAGTTTGTTAGGCCTTTCTTCAAATAGATCTGTTCATTTCTCCCTACATATTTTAAGAGATCTTTAGAGAACAGTCACACCTTTGATACAGGGGTTGTTTATCTCTGTTTGCAAATTTTGTAGTAACACCGATTTCTTCTTGATTTCTTCACTCCAATCTCCCTTCTTATGCAATAGCCTTTTATATATGCATTTAAGAGGTCAATAGTCCAGTGAAATGCCAATGGGTTCGTTATCACGTTACATCTTGTGGAAATTCAGTGTCTCCTCAGGGATAAGGAGCCAGTAGAAAAAAATTTTAATGGAATGATTAATTTCTTTCCAATTGCAACTATTTGTTATTTGCATCGAGGATTAATAAAGACAGTAGCCCAGGCTCTGCAGTTTATACCGTACAATCACCAGAGCGGATATGATTTAAGGGAAGTAAACATATTGCTTGTATTCTTCGTGTTACACGTAATTAATGGGAGGCATTTTATTAAGATCCTTTTATTGTAATACATAACTATTTCCTATAACTTTACTAACATTGCAAGAGATTTTTTTAATTTCATTTTATTGTAATCCAGGACAAAACCTTAATGTCAATACAAAATATTGGAAATGTTATTTGTAGCAACAAATATCTTAATTATTCTATAGGTAAAATTGATTTTTCCAATACTGTTGACAGGTTTAATTGGAATATTAATCACGATCAAAACTGCTATGATCATTTCCCTACTTGACTTTCACGTCCGCAAGGAAATGCAGGTGCTCATGCTACTTCTCATGTACGAATAGGCAACTGAATATTGTATTAGATACCCAATACGAATATCCTTACCTTTGAGGCTTTAAGATCAGCTTTATAAATAAGGCATCAATAATGCTCGTCACTACTTTCGTCATTTCGTACTTGAACAAAACAAACCGCTTTTGTGGTCCAACAATTTTTGTGTTTGATCAGTGACAAATGCTCATGTGGAATGCAGTTAGGTACCCGTAAAAATATTATATAGGATTTGAATTACGCTACTGTATAACACCAACTTGAATACTAACGGGTATGTATGCGCGTATGCATGTTTATAGTCATAAACAATGATTAAGAAATAAAATAAGAAGTTAGGGTACTATACAGTAACATGTTTTTTTTCTACGTATCCAAAATACTGAACTTGAGTTTCAACTATGAAAAACCTTTTACCACTTCACCATTGGTGAGTGTCTGTTGTGTCAAATTACCTTTGTTAGTTCTCTCTGTTTATGTGTTGTATTTTATCTACATACAGTAAAATCCGTTTTTTTATTCCCTCTAAATGTCTCTCGATCTAAAATATAATCATACTATTGAATAAAATTCAACAGTAAAGAATCATATTTATTTCTGTTTAGTTTTCTTATACATATTCAAAGATATATCTCCATTAAATACTGATATTATTTGTCATGCGAGAGCAAACATTATTTTCTTTCTACGCCATTCATTACAGGATATCTTAGCAGCGGTGCAATATATCACGGAATATAGAGGGAGATCCCATTTTCTCTGGAAGAATGCGTCAACAAAAAGGCCTTAGCTATTTTCTAAGATTATTTATGGGACCTGGGGTCTTCAGTATGGGTGATTTCTTTCTTTTCAATAAAAGAAAAAGAGAAGTTGTATTTCTTGCAAGACCCACCATCAAATTAAAAAAAAAGGACAAAGGGAAATGGATACAGATTTTATCCTGAGCCGTTCAGAGCTCACTCCTTTAGCATTATTTATAACTTCCCCTTTTCTGTTTGGACAACATTAAATTTATTTAGTACTAACCGTTAATGTTTTCCTTGAAAACATTAAAATCATTAAAGATATCCCTAGCTATACTCTCTAACAAGGAATGGATAGAGAGAGAGAGAGAGAGAGAGAGAGAGAGAGAGAGAGAGAGAGAGAGAGAGAGAGAGAGAGAGAGAGAGAGAGAGAGAGAGAGAGAGAGAGAGAGAGAGAGAGAGAGTCTAGGGATTGTGTCCAGTTACTCAGTTCATTGATTAAGTCTATCACCCAACTAGGAATTTGTGTTCATGTTTCAGGAAATAGTTTACCGGGTACCTCAGTGAAATATTAGGTAAATATTTGTACACTACGATACCGTCTGCACGTTAAAACATGTGTTGTGCTTTATTTTATAACATTGTAAATAAACACATTTGATTAACTACCCAGCTATGCAATTTAGTTAGATATGGAATCTGTTACAAAAATTATTTGGATTACCAACATCAGAATACAAATTGTAAAGCAAAAATCCAATATAATGATTCTTATCATACAAATAATCAAGTTCGGGTAAATAAGACATGAACGTTATGACTAGAAAAGAAAACATTATTCAACAAGAAAGTTTATACTCATTAGTTTGCTTGGTGATGACGATGCAAAGCAATGTAACATCCTGCATGAATAGCAATAAGAAATTTCGGTTATTCGTCTTAATGGAAAGCAAACATAGGAATTAAATGGCGACACTGTAACATAAAACGTCTCCTCTTGTATTCTTTTTTTATCGGTTTTCAAGCTAAAAACACACACAAAAAAAAAAAATCTGGGCAAGAATATCACAAAACGATAGAGAAAGCAGAACTGGTTTATGTTTACATATTAAATCAGGTCGACTGATATGATCTAAAGTACTATGAGAAGAGCAAGTTTCCTTTGAGAAAAACATCCAAATAAGAGAAGCTTTACGTAATTTTCAGTTATCCTCACAACACACTAAAACATTAAAAAAGGAAGTGAAATAAAATTCTTCAGAAAATACACTGAATCTCACTCGAGAGTTGTGCAATTTCATTATCAATAAATCTTTTGCAACTGTTATGTTTTCTGTACTGTATGTGATGGACGTTCGCAGCTTTCGCTCGCTGTGTCCGTGGTGATGACCTCGTCAGAGATTCTCTCCTCCTCAGGATTATTATTTCCCATCTCTTTTTCCTCTCTTTCCTTACTTCCATCTCTGTTTGTGGCCTTAAGACTACACGCAAGAGAGACATTACGGAGTTTTCTTTCCGTGTCTTAGTACAAGGTGAAAACATTTTATCTTGAAGCTTTCACTTAACTCCGACAACCCCCTCTCTATCTCTCTCTCTTTATATATATATATATATATATATATATATATATATATATATATATATATATATATATATATATATATATATATATATATATATATATATATATATATATATATACCTATGTATGTATGTATGTATGTATGTATGTGTGTGTGTCTCTACTGCCAGTGCTATTGTGACATTTGTGTTTGAAGAAAGCTTTTATTAAATAAAGCTGTTTATTAAATAAATCTCTCTTGTCTCTCTCTCTCTCTCTCTCTCTCTGAGTCAAGGCCAGATACCCGAGATATGATTCCTTCATATTCTAACGTATCGAGCACATCTTTGCTTCACTTTTAATAAATGAATTTCTAAGCATATTATCATATACCAAAGATTCTCTCCCTCTTTTTTACTTTCGAACTCATCGGAGACTCTACCTCTTTTTTCATCTCTCCTTCTCTCTCTTGTTGTGATGCCAGTTTTAGTAGTCCTTCTCCCTCTCCCCACTATTAAGAGTTCTGTATCGGCTAACGTTCTAAGAAACACAGTATTCTGAAAGCATTGCTATACTGTTTCAAAGAGAAGCGTTTATCGAAAAGTACCGTCGTGCAGCCATCGTGACAGCAGTTCCCAATGGGACGGAGGCTTACTGTAGGTGTTAAACAGAGCTCGGCTTCAACAGAACACACGGATGCCTATTTCCCTCTGCATTCAAATGACAACTGTTATGTATGGAAGAACAAAAGAAAGAAGGGAGGCGGAAGCCCTGTTCAACTTAAAACTGACTGTCCTGATCAGGTGTGCGTTGCCTCGTTTTGTGATCTCTTCTGCAGTCCTTTAAACTAGGTTTTGTTGATCACATGAAATCACGAGGAACGCATTATTACAGTCCTTCGAAGGTATTTATATTATTCTATCCTCTCTAATATTCTATAAAAGGCATAAAACGAAGATACAATATACTATTTATACACACACACACATATATATATATATATATATATATATATATATATATATATATATATATATATATATATATATATATATATATATATATATATATAGATATAGAGATGTGGGGAGGGGAGATGTCATAGTATAGTAAAGCTATATATATATAAATGTTTATCATATTGTATATATATAAACGGAAAGAAAATTCCGTAATGTTTCTCTATACATGCAGTCTTAAGCACACAAACAAGGGTGGAAGTAAAGACACAGTATAGAGAAAAAGAATGGAAATAAAAATATCCTGAGGAGGAGAGATATATATGACGAGGTCATCACCACCGACAAAGCGAAAGAAAGCTGCGAACGTCCATCACATACAAGAGAGGAATAACAACAGCTTCGTAAAGATTTATTGTTGATGAAATTCATAACCTCGCCTGGGTTTCAGAGAGATTTCTGAAGAATTTTATTGCACATCCTTTTAATGTTGTAGGTTTGTTGTAAAGATCAAATGGAAATTACAGACTAAATACATCTCAAAACAAATGGTTTTCTCAAAGGAAAAATCTTAACTCATCTCACACGTGAACTTTATCATATCAGTCGCAATAACTAGGCAATGCTAAAGAAAATGGCGTTGGGTCAAATGATACATGTGTTTTACGTACCGTTTCTAAGATATTCAGGCAGTCCAGCTCTGTTTTATACAAAACAATAGAAAAATCAAGAACTCCTTAATGAAGGCATTAATGTTTACCACACACAAACAATAAAAGCACAAAAGAAGAAGAAGAAGAAGAAGAAGAAGAAGAAGATATATAAAGAGAAAGATATATATATGTATAGTATATAAAAGCTTCTGAGGTAAAATGTTTTTTTGTACTAAGAAAACCAAAAAAAAAGAGTACAGGATGAGACGTTGTATGTAGTCCTATTTCTCAAACAAGAGTTAACCCCTAAAGTTTGTTTTCTATTAAGACGGATAATCGAAAATCATGAGCAGGATGTTCCATTGCTTTGACGAGGTCATCATCACTAACAGAATTCATGAGTATAAACATTCAAGTTGTGAATAATTTTTGGTTTCAAGTCATAATGTTGATGATGAAATTATTTACTCGAACTCGATTATTTGTATTTCTAAAGAATTTATTTTTCCTTTTTTTAATTTTTAGTTTGTTGTAACGATCACTGAAAATTACGTAAACCAAATAATTTTTTGGAACAAATTCTATATTTTCAAACAAATTGCATAGTGCTTTATCATTAATCTTTCAATATTATTTGTAATGATATAAATACAAATAAAACATTAACATATGTTATAACATTGCAGACGACATTCTTGTACAAATATCTAGTATTTTTGAGCTACCCGGTAAACTGGTTAATGAAACATTTTAGACAAATTCTTAGTTGGGTGATAGACCTAATCAATGAACTACGTAACTATATATAATATATATATATATATATATATATCTCTCTCTCTATCTCTCTCTCTCTCTCTTTTTCTCTCTCCATCCTTTGTTAGAGAGTACAGTTAGGACGAAATCTTTTATGATTTTAATGCCGCCTTTAACATTGTTGATTTTGCAATAAAAAGAAACAGAAAAATCATGAATAATGCTGAGGATGTGAGCCCTTTGTAACTCAGGATAAAAATCTGTATCTATTTCCCTTGTTGTTTTTTTTAATTTAATGACAGGGTCATAAAACATTCATGTCTCCTTTTCTTTCATTTGAGAGGAAGGAAATAACACATACTGAAGACCCCAGGCTCCATAAATAATCTTGAAAATAGCTAAACCAAATGACGCATTCTTTCAGAGAAAATGGGATCTTTCTCTATTTTCCCCCTGATATATTGCATGGCTGCTAAGATATCCTGTGATGAATGGCGTAAAAGAAAAAAACATATGGTAACTAACATGACAAACAATACCAGTATTTAATGGAGGTATTCCTTTCAAAATGTATAAGAAAACTGAAGAGAAATAAATATGAATCTTTACTGGCGAATTTCCTTCAATAGCTTGATTATATTTTAGATCGAAAGACATTTGAAGGGAATGAAAAGGGCAGATTTTACTGTATCTAGTTAAAATACAACACACAAACACAGAGAAGTAATAAAGGTAATTTGATGCAGCAAACACATTCTAATGGCGGAATAATTGGTAAAGAGTTATTGAGCAAGTTGAAAAATCTGTACGTTTCAGTATTTTGGATAAGTAGAAAAGAAAAAAAACATATCGTTTATTCTTAGATGGTTAGAGGAAGAAATAAGGGAAGAGCAAAACCAAACTAATCCTAGAAAATAGCTATTGATGTTTTTGTATGAACACATTTTCCAGAGAAAATGGGCTTCCCTTAATGAAAACGCTGATGCACACATGTTGAATGTTCAATATCCTGTGATGAATGGTGATAATAATAATAAAAAAAGATTTTTATGACCATTTAGTAGTGAAAAACAATAAATAGTATTTAACCTGATAGTCATTTCATTCAAAATGTATATCAAAACTGAAGAGAAATAAATGTCCACTCTGTGGAGACTGATCCCCTTAATCATGAGACGTTTTTATTTCAGAAGACCAGAAAAACAGGTCACATTTATATTTTTCAGATTATCCATTTGAAGGGACGAGAATATTAATTACATCACTTTATGGGCACCCTGCATATGTCTAATTTTCTAGTTTGATAAATATGGAAATACAAAATACAAATGTATCCCTGAAACTTAAAACTAGAAATAATCTCAATATAACTTCATTATTACAATGAGCGCAGCTAATTAGGAATGAAAAGAATGTCGAATATATCAGCAATTATGTGATGCTACAGGTTAAATTGATTTTCCTCTAAATCGTTGCTTTGAACTACACGGCCCAATGGACGTCAACCAAAATTGCATGTTAAAATTTGTACTCGATTAGTTATTTAATAATTAAATTGTGATATATGTGAGGCTATGACGCGTAGAACGCAAGGCAAGTTCATTTTAAAGCTGCATGTGCCGATTTTGCAATAGAGCAGTGCTGTTTGCCATTCGTGGGCACTGAAACACTATATATATATATATATAGTATATATATATATATATATATATATATATATATATATATATATATATATATATATATATATATATATATATATATATATATATATATATATATATATATATATATATATATATATATATATATATATATATATATATATATATATATATATATATATATATATATATATATATATATATATATATATATATATATATTATATATCCACTGGTATAGTGGTTAGTGTTTTGTATTGACTTCCTTGTTTCGATGTTGGAAAATATAAGTTAGGGATTGTTCTTACTTCGTGAAGAATAGTTGTAAATAATCGTAATTACTCAATGAAGAAAAAATTCATTTGAAATATATATGAATTTTCATGGCCACCCAGAAGGAATGCTATCTCAAACAAGTAAAAATGCCCGAAATTTCTTCGGTGCAATCGAGTTTTCTGTACAGCATATAATGCTGCATAAAGTATCAGCTACTACCGGGAAACGTTCAGTTGCTCCCAGATGCGGTCAAATGAAGGTGAATCGCATACCTACGGAAAGCGCTGCCAGACGCACGGTCCACAGCTAATTTAATCTTAAATAAAATAAAACTACTGAGGCTAGAGAGTTGCAATTTGTACAGTATGTGATGATTGGAGGGCGGATGATCAACATACTTCATTTCCAGCCCTCTAGCCTCAGCAGTTTTTAAGATCTGAGGGCGGACAGAAAAGTGCGGACGGACAGACAAAGCCCTCACAATAGTTTTCTTTGTAGAAAACTGAAAACCGTGCATGATACGCTCACCTCACAAGTGAGAAAACCCGAACATTTGTGCCTCTTTTGAATGAATGAATAAAACTCAAGGAATTCATCACGGTTACCTTTTCGTCTCCATGTCCAGATCGAAAGCGTAATAGAGAACAGAAACATAGCAAAATTACAATGTTTGCAAACGAAGAAAATAACAGTGTCTAACAAATAATATGCAGGATAAAAACTTATCCTTTCCACAGTCAAACATACGTCTCTTTACGACATAAAATTCAGAGAGAGAGAGAGAGAGAGAGAGAGAGAGAGAGAGAGAGAGAGAGAGAGAGAGAGAGAGAGATAGCGGGTTAGTTGGTCTCTTAAAAAACATAGAGAAAAATTAACATGGAAATTAGTTGTGAATGTCTAAAGTGTGAACAATTTACTTTCAACCACAGCGATTCCTGAAATGTGAAAAATTACTTTCAACAACAGTGATTACTGGAATGTAAAAATTTATTTTCACATTCCATCAAGAACTGTTGTTTCAAATAATGTTTATGTCACACTCAGTCATGACGAGTAAATTAAAATGCATTTGGGAGGTAACTTGAAACGATGAAGGAGGGTTTTTCTCCAACAAAGTGGTTAAAGACAATATAATGGAGAGGGGTGGTGACAGAGAACCTCCTACAATAGGACCAATGGTGTGATATCCAAATGTAGCACGAGGCAGGAGGAGACAGAATATTTTTTAAAAGAAAAGCATAAATGAAACGCAGTGAGTGGGTAACTATCCTATTCACATTAGAATGAGTCTGCAATTCTTGGCTGTCATTCTAGTTGGATTGTAAGCTTCTGAAGTTTCTGTTTACATGTCGAAATTTATTACCTGTGAACAATCACGGTACTTTTTACTGCATCACTTTACGGAAAGTATCGTTCGGATCCAGTTTGAGAATTTTGTTTATGGTATGAAAAACAGAATCAATTAAAATATGTAGAAAATAAAACTGCAAGAACATTCCTCTTTTTATGCAGTTTTGTAAGTATTTTGTTCGTGTCATCTGCATAAATTTTCGGCAAATAACACATAAGTGGGTAGAGTTTGACATATCTAATATTATCATGCTTACCATCTGTTTAAAGATCTTTCTGCTAAAAGAAAGAATTCTATTTCAAGTTAACGAATAAGATATAATTTACAAAAATATTATATAACTTACAACATCCTTTCTTAAACTAAATACAGTTCGCCTTTCTGAAGGGTGGTGAAAAACACCGACGAAAGAGATTCGGTTGGCACGCCTGCAACGACGAACGTTGAGTAGACCAGTTTGGATGCGCGATAACTTCTCAATCTTTCATATGCCAATTTTCTTTTTAATATCATCAAAAACATTTAATTGAAATAGACTATTGTTAGAAATATGAAGGAGAATTAAATTAGGAAATTGGGAATATTGTTTTTACAAATGAAAGATGTAAAGGAGTCACATAGGCTTAGAATGAATGGTGACTGGTAACGACATCTGTGAAGGGGAGTTATCGGTGTTTTGAGAGATTACACTAAATATCAGGCTGTGAATAGCATTCACGAACCGAAACTGGATAGAGAAACCACTATTACTGAATATATGGGACAAACATAATTTACTTTTTTATCTTTAATTATGTTCGAAAGGACCTATTGACTTATTTTTTTATGTTGTTCTTTAATTATATCAAAGCATTTAATGAAGTTTTATAAGTTATTTTATTACTTTTTTTTTTTTGTTTTATTTTAACATTTCAATATCATCTACCAACTATTACTGATGTTTATTAGATATGGAAATACTATTTTTTTTTTTGTTTTGCTTTACCTCACTATGAGATGAACAGAAACCTTGAGAAGTTTACAGTCCAACTAGAATGACAACCAGGAATTGCAGACTTATCTAATGTGAATAGGGTAGTTACTCACTGCGTTTCATTAATGTTTTTTCTTTTAAAAATAGTCTGTCGCGATTAACTTACATATGCTACGTCGTTTATGCTTTCTTTCACAAACATTATGAAGCAGCCTTTACCGTCAACGACTCATCCTCGTCTACAACAACGAAACAAGTGATAAAAATCTCTTGGATCCAGACTCGTACTTAGATGAACACTGAACCCTAACCAGTCATTCCCTGAAACAGAGAGAATCTTCTTTTTTCGAATGTAAAGAAATTCCATTCATTAGTTATCGTTTTATGCTGGTAACAGACTGTCAGAAGGAATAACAAACCAAAACAAAACTACATCCGCCCTAGCAGGTGATGAAAAGTAGGGTTCTGCTTTTCTATACTCTAATATCATAATTCATTTCAAGAACCCCAGGTTTTACCCAGCATATTCAGCTTCAGAATCCTGCAAAAATAAATAAATACATTAAATAAAATATAATAGAATAAAAAAAATTCAAGAGTATCCATGCAGCTAATTACCATTGCAGTTATATTACTATACAGAAAGGAAGGCCTCGGTGGTAGGCAGGTGATGGCGTTTTAGCCTATTTATTCAGACGCTGAAAGAAGAGCTACATTGCACGACTTCGATTGTTTCCGGTAACTGACATCCTTCCACTACATCTAACTACAACAAGTCTGCTGCTTTTTATTAATTATGGTAAAGTGATTTTTTAAATGAAAGGTAATACTGAAATAAAGACGTTTTACTTGCACTCTTGTTAAAACGAAAGAAAAAAAAAATACTACCCAGTTTTGCTTAATGATTATACTTCTCCAGTCTTTAGAAATATGTTTTCTTTCACTTGAGTGATTCGAAACTCTTACAGTAGAGAATGTATGATTACTGGAAGTGAGTAACAAAAATTACTTACGCAAAACTCGAGATATTGACAGGGAAAACTAAACTACCCTTTTCGTGGAAGGAAAACGAAACTCGCAAAATTCAGTACCAACTGGAGTTGTTAAGGACGGACAGAAATGTCAAGGGAAACATCTTAGATGAGCGTAGCAGGTTCTAGAAAACTATTAATAGTTGATAGGTAAAAATAAAAAAGTATGAAATCGGTGATTTAGTAGAAAGATCAGTTTTTTAAAGTAAAAAAAAATTTTATAATAACAACTATCAAATCTGAAGATCCAATTGAGGTGAAGGCGTTCTAGTCTTTGCATTCAGTACTAACATTTGCAGCCATTATTTGAGCTACCAGTACATTCTCTTATGAACCGAGTTCCAGTGTACATTTTTAAATGCCGATCTCTGCAAAACCTATTTTCTCTTTCTCCTCACGTGGTGCACTGTAGGCGTTACTTAAGGTTCTTTGCAGCGTCCCTTTGTTTCCTAGCTGCAACCCTTTGATTTCTTTCATGTTCTCTTTCTTCCTTCTTATTTTGCACCCTCTCCTAATATTTGTTTCATATTGTAACTGCGACTTTTCTTCTTCTTACACCTTTAAACCTTTTTAGTATCGATACCCATTTCAGCGCTGAATGACCTCATAGATCCCAGCCTTTATCCTTCAGCCTAAATTTTATTCTCTCTCTCTCTCTCTCTCTCTCTCATCTCTCTCTTACTCTCTCCAAAATCATTGTGTATTCCTCCACATGTGTATTTCTCTTCTGCGTATTACTTATCTCTTCCACTTCGTCTCTGAATCCTATACCATCAGTAGGATCACGTGAGAAAATGCACTGCAAGAACCAGAAGGAAATAATAATAAGAGACTTTAGTTACTTACAGCTTTCTTGTATTTTATATACACCTCTTTAGAGCTCAGTACAAAGTAAAAGACATCTGAAGGACGTGAAAAAGTAAAAGTGAATATATAAATAAAAAAAAATAAACTAGGGGCGGCTAAACGACATAGTAAACAGGCAGAGTCCACAGCCAAAGAAATGCACTTTTGTGAAAATTGGTCCCAAAACTAGAACAGGCTCAAACGTAATTTCAGAATTTTGAATTGTTGAGCAATGCCTTTCATAATCCATATATCCAGTTTACATAAACATTCGCTAATAACTTAAATACAATCTGCCTTTAGTTTTATCACACTTGATCCCAGTATCTTTACAAAGCTGAACCTCTCTAGAATTTCTCTAGTCAGTGAAATGATTGTAATTGTTGACTGCAGAAAAGGAGCATTGGACATTTCCCTCACCAACATCATATTTATGTTGATTAATTCTAACAGCAGGCATTTTACCACTTGACCGATATATTTCTTATTACTTTGCCATTTGCCTGCTGCTTATTATTATTTTTCTTATTCTATTTATATATTCACCTTTACTGTTTGACGTCCCTCAGCTGTCTTCACTTTGCATTGTACTGAGGTTTGAGTAAATACACAAAAGCTGTAATTTCTAAGGCCTTATATCATTTTTGCATTATATATATATAGATATATATATATATATATATATATATAATATATACATATATATAAGCTATATATAATTTATATATATATAATATATATATATATATATCATTTACAGTAATATGTATATATCTTATATATATATATATATATAGTATATATATATATATATATATATATATATATATATATATATATATATATATATATATATATATATATATATATATATATATATATATATATATATATATATATATATATATATATATATATATATATATATGTGTGTGTGTGTGTGTGTGTGTGTGTGTGTGTGTGTGTGTATAATGTATATGTGTATATGTATTTGTAGATACAAACTGACTTTTCACTATTAATATATTGACGAATAGTGTGATTCAACATGCATTTAGTGACCATTATTGTATACATTCAACTAGTTTTTAATAGGTTTTCTCGATTCAATATTCTGTTTTTTCCATATGAATTTAGCGATCCTCATAGCCAATCAGACCATTTATAACTGACGGAAGAGAAGGAACAAACTCCTCCGAAAGATGGTCACCTTTTGAAATTGAAAGTGAAGTACAGATAAAACTAATTTAGGAGATAAATAAATGTAAGTTTAAAAGAATAAACTAAATAATGACAAACATACATCACTCTTCTTTGTGGGGAAGTCTCGAATGTTTTAAAAATTCTTTGGTTTACTGGTTTTTGTTTTGGGGTGGGGAGTGGATAGGTGGAAATGAGACTACGAATTATGAAGAGAAAAACAATTTATCCTTTTACCACACCAAGAGAGATTAAGTAAGATAGGTAAGTAATCCTATTTGCTCCTTAACTTTAGATTTTCTGGATGAAGTGTCAGGAAAGTTCGAAGATGAATGGTTTTGGAGTTTCAAGAACTTTCTTGTAAAAGGGAGGTACCATAAATTATGTTTCTGTAGCTTAAGGGAGACTAATTTTTCTTCGAAGCAAAAACTTCCTTATTGAAATTCTTGGCTCTGATTTATTTCTTAAATGTTCTCTAGATTTCAGGGTAAATCCTTTTATCTTTCCATCAAGAGAGAGAGAGAGAGAGAGAGAGAGAGAGAGAGAGAGAGAGAGAGAGAGAGAGAGAGAGAGAGAGAGAGAGATGAGTCTAATAAAAATCCATGTAGTATTTGCTTATGACCATTCGATTGTATACTGTCACTTGTCTTTGTTTTAAGTTATATTTCACTCTCTTCTCGTGTTCAGATGCTTATAGAGTCAGGAAAAAATTAAGCATAAGATCAATACCATTTAAAATATTAAAGATACCACCCATAAGAGGCCCAGGGTTAATACAAGTAATTTGAAAAAAGAACTTCGGTGGAGAGAATACTTCCGCCAAAAACCGCTTAGTGAGAATACATGAATTTAGCAATGAACAAAATATTTGTAACAAAAATACAACATAAAAAAATTTGAATAAAAATCAAATGGTCAGAACAATGAGGTTTAAATTGCTGAAAAATACCCTCTATACATAATTTTCAACCTGGAAGGTACGCGTACCCCAGGGGTACGCCAATTGTCAGTTAGAGGTACGCTCTCCCACGGGTGTTAGGGTTAGAGTGGCCGACCACTGACTGCATAGCCAGAGGTAAATAATTATCAACAATTTTCTTTATTTTTATGGAATTCTTTGTTTTTACAATATTGTTGGTTATGTCAGAGAGTTGTGTAAGAAATACTTCCCTTCAGTACAGTACTTGCAAATATACACAATGGAATGTTTTTCTGCCTTTGTTTTGTTTTCTACTTTATACACAAGTGATGGGGCTACATTACTGACATTAAAAATACCCAAAATGGTACATGAGGAGAAAATGGTTGAAAACCTGCTCTATACCATATGAGGTTTCAGCGGAGACAAATAGTAAAATTTTTCAATGTTTATGGTTATTATATAAAAGATGGGGAGGTAATTTAACTTTACCTCCATTTAGGCCTCTTCGTTACAAGATTCACCTTCACTTTCAGGAGTGTGCTAGAGAGAGAGAGAGAGAGAGAGAGAGAGAGAGAGAGAGAGAGAGAGAGAGAGATGAGCTCTATATCCATTAAGGTATTCTAAGACAAGTCTTCATGTACCAAAGGACACACGTTCTGGAGGGAGGAAAGAAAGTCTGAACTACAATCTGTCATTAATGCAAGATGAACTCTTATTAAGATACAGATAATATCCAGACTAACTAAATATGGAAACTGAGTCTATTCAAACTTCAGAGCGAAACTCCCGCCATTACTTTTACTATTATCATGTGATAAATATATAAATGCAGATACATAATAAACAGCCCAGTTTAACAGCCACCCAACTAACACAGACAGAGACAAGCACAAAGTAAGACATTAAGACCTCTCTCACTTAAAGGCTTTCATGACACCAATTAATTGTAGCAAAGCAGCAGAGTCACACCCCATTCCACCCCTCTTTCCCATAGAACCTTCAACAGCAATGCTTCGTAAAGTAAAAGGAGTCACGAACATATAACGGAGTACTTAATTAGCCAAAATTCAGCAATCCTCCCCGAACCCCTCAAAAAGACAAATAAAAAAACCTGTTAAATAAATAGATACCCACCGAGAGAGGAGAGGACGTCATGGTGAACTGATTTGCAAAGTTTATTCTTTCCTGGAGGTGAAGGAGGTTTAATCTTAATGAAATTCTGACGGGAGAGGACGACCCTGGCGGACCGGTGTTTACTTATCAATTGCGTCTTCTGAGAATAAGAGAGACGCTGCCTTTCCTTGGCTATTCAGTCGTAATAATGCAATTGTGTGTCGAAAAACATGGTTGGGGCAAAATTGAGGTGTAAATTTTCATCGATAATTAATCTATGTTTTTTTTTTCACTCTCATTTGTCCTGAAAAAGCACACGTTGGGATAGTGCAGTTATATACAACTCTTGAAATACGCTGGAACGTAAATTTATACTTCGATTAGTACTAGGAAAACTTTATGGATTTCAAATTCACTTGAAAGGAAACCGGTATAAAAGTGCCTTGGAACACACACACACACACACACACACACACACAGGGCAGAGACGATTGTCTGTGAAAGTATGTGTAGCTTGGTAAAATATATAGCTTTAGGAAGATGAGTTTTAATTAAAACCAATCTGCCTTATACACGCACACACACACATATATATATATATATATATATATATATATATATATATATATATATATATATATATATATATATATATATATATATATATTATATCTATATATATATATCTATCTATATATATGTATATATATATGATATATATATATATATATATGGCTATATATATATCTATCAGCTATATATGTATATATATATATATATATATATATATATATATATATATATATATATATATATATATATATATATATATATATATATATGATAAATGAATTGGTATCGATACCAATTCATTTATCACTTATATAAATTCCCTTTCGGTGATAATTCTCCATCGGAGATATTCCCTAGGTAGCGTGAATTTGATATTAAGCGACATTTGTAGCTTCATGATTATATATATATATATATATATATATACATATATATATATATATATATATATATATATATATATATATATATATATATATATTATATTATTAATACTATGGTATATACAATACACACACACACAAACACTACACACACACACACACACATATATATATATATATATATATATATATATATATATATATATATATATATATATATATATATATATATATATATATATATATATATATATATATATATATTTATATATGTGTGTGAGTATAAGGAGATTGATTTTAATTAAAACTCGTCTTCCTAAATGGCAATATATTTTACCAAGCTACACATAGTTTCACAGACAATCGTCTCTGCCCTGTGTGTGTGTGTGTGTGTGTGTGTGTGTGTGTGTGTGTGTCCCAAGGCACTTTTATACCTGTTTCATTTCAAGTGAATACGAAATCCATAAAGTTTTCTAGTACTAATTAAGTATAAATTTACGTTCCAGCATATCTCAAGAGTTGTATACAACTGCACTATCCCAACGTGTACTTTTTCAGGACATGTGAGAGTGAAGAAAAAACATAGATTAATTATCTATGAAAGGGATACACCTCAATATATATATATATATATATATATTTTTACAAAATATTACTGCTGTTCGCCCTCGAACTTTTGATTGTAAAAATATCAGCCTGACTGAGACCGGGAAAAGACATTGTCTATATAGGTGCGTCTTAGTTCAAACCTTAACGTCCGTTGGAGAACGGGATAGGTAAGTTAGGCCTTTTACCCTATAGGAAAATTTCCCTATCAGCCTTAAGAATAGGTGGTCCTAAGGTCCCCTTTTCCTTCCTACCTGTCTCATGGCGAATGTTTTGAAAACAAGAACGTGGACACCTGGGGTGACTGTTTTGACCTAGGCCGGTCAGAGAACTTCAGAGAGAAACCAAGCTGGAGAGATAACACGTCCAGTTGGACCTCTTCCCCTTTCTTTGTCTATTATTCTATTAGTGAAGTGAAGAACAATTGCAAGAACTCCACGTCGGTCGTTGATGCGCATAACGTTCGTCCTAAGGTAAAGTCGCTTTTTGTTCAAAACTTCGCCCATTCTTTATCTTTTTTTCTGTATTTCAAATTTCTTTGTTCCCCTTCAGCCACCACTTACGGTATATGTGTTCACGAAGTCTAGATTAAGTCAAATTATTTTATTGTTAGCTTCAACCCCATTATTCCAGTAAAATACCTAGGATTTAGGGTAAGCAAAATCAGGTTAAATCTCGATGCTTTTGTATGCCTCGCGTCCGAATGTTTGGGAGAACCGTTGCGTTTAAAATCAAATTCATCTCAAATATTCTTTGTTAAGGTTAATAACCCTTAACTGGCGACCTTTGGCTAATTAACGTCTGTCTTTGAGGTTAACTTTTGGCTTCACTGACAGGTTACGTGTAATCTTGGTTTGCAGGGCCGTAAAATTTACGTAAATTGAATAATACATGATCAACCAAGACCTCCCACACGTAACATTGGCGACCTTGCGTAGAATCTAAAGTACATTTTAGAGAAAGAATCTGGAGAAAAGGAAATTAAAATTACATTAATTCCAAAAAAATAAAAGTCAGATATCGAACTCCATTTCATTCTTCCAAACAAGGAACGAGGCATAATAATAAGCAGTAAAGAGAATAGTTATAATAACAAGTGTAGCGAGAATTAGCGTAGGAAAGGGTCGTCGAGAGCAGAGTCATAATTTATAACGTTTAAGACAAGGACATTGTACCGTGTTCGGATTGTGAGTCAAGTCGTTCAAGTAACGAATTCAAAGGCCGAGAATCGCGGAGCCCAGCTCATGTACACAAAGTAATTTAGAAATCGCGTCGGAAATTCCGATCGTTATTGTTTGCATGTAGCGGGAATCATTCAAAAAACCGTGTCAGTGAAGTAGCAAACGAACTGAAATAGTAATTTTACAATAAAGGTACCGTTAACAACATAAATTTACGCAGGCAAGCCAGCATCTCTCTTTTCATTCTTTTGTTTAATCTCCGATGTGAGGGAATACGATAACAAAAGACACAAAGTTGTTTGGTAATTTAGTTTTCCATCCGTAACGTAAAACGCTATGCATGATTGGTATATTTAAAGTAAAATCTGGATACCTGCATTTGTTTCGTTTATTTTGAATTTGTGCTAAAAGAAAATACCCGCCATCTTGATTCCTCTGCCGTGTTTGCGCGATTGTTTGAAATTGTTCGAACTGTTTGTGAGAGAACGGCCATTTTTCGGGTTTCCTTCGCCGGCCGAGGCTGTTTTGAAATTTAGGCCTAACGGGACCTTGGCCGCCATCTCAACGACCTTGTTATTGTGACGTCGACTCTGCTCCCAGCCACTCTTGGGGCATATATTTTTTTTTGCTTTTCATGCGCGAACCCACCTCCTAATATCTTAGCTAGGAAAAAAAAAAAAGATAATTTAGGCAGGGAAAGTTAGGCCTTAGTTAGGAGTAATAACAAGTTCCTATACGAATACCTACTATAAAATCATATAAAGAAAATTTAAAAATTTTACGATAAACTTTTGTGACGTCGGCTCCGGGAAAATTAAGATAATAAAGTAATCCTAAGGGAAGCCAAGACGACGCATCTATATCATTTTATTAAGATCCATGCCATTGTGCATGTATAAAATCTTTGTTTACATGTTCTCAAGCAGCAAGAAATTAGCTGATTGAAAATCTCTCTCTCTCTCTCTCTCTCTCTCTCTCTCTCTCTCTCTCTCTCTCATTCAAGTAAGCATTCCTAACCTAAGTGTACGTGACCCTCTTCAAAGAAAGAACGGCCGACACTAGGCTAATTAATTCGAATACAATAAACAAAAAAAAAAAAAAAAAGAAACACCTCTGTCCCACAATAGATGAGGACAAGTTAAGAGTAATTACAATACAGTGATAAACTGTCGGTCACGAGTGAGGCCTGCTATCCAGACCGGAAGCAAACAGTAGTTTTCACCCTCTGAAAAAGAAGGGGCCAGCCGTTGCCAGTACTGGGACCAGCCACTCACGAGGATCTTTAAGAAAAAAAAAAAAAAAAACCCAATTCACTTTATTCCACAGTGCCAATAATTTGCAGCACTCATCACTGGAATAAACACTTCTCTCTCTCTCTCTCTCTCTTTTACCTTCCCTTTCTCTCTCATTCGATTGTTGCACTCTGCAGGGGTGTAGAGTGCCTTTCCTCCCATATAGCCTAGTTGGACTCCAGTAGAGGGTCCTAGGAACACATTGGCACCATAAGTGCCACCAAGCAAGAATCCAGAAAAATAAATAAACAAAACCAAAAGGGAACACAGAAGAGAAAGTTCTTCTGGAACCTAACCTGCACCAGTGCCTAGGGATACTGAGTGCCACCAGTGTGACCTGTACACGGCACACCCAAACTACAGTGCCACCTTTTTGAAAGGGTGCCACGTCATTGAAGAGACACTTCCTCGCTGCCCAAGTACGCCCGTCGACCCGGTTAGAACGCCCTTCCCCACCAGAACCATGGCAGCAGAGCATTATAAAACTTTCCTGGGGCTGGGGACGGCGGCAGGTCTCACCATTTCGGAACTTACTACCTGGGTTAAGGAGCAAGTGGACGACTTGGCCAAGCGGGAGAAGGAAGAAAGACTCGAGCAGAGGAAGTATGAAGCCGAGCAGAGGAAGTATGAAGAAGAACGAAGGGTGTATGACGCCGAGCAAAGGCAATATGAAGAGGAAAGAGAAGAAAGAAGGAGACAGCATGAGTTAGCCTGCAAGGAAACTGAGTTAGCCCTAAAGGAGAAGGAGCTCGAGCTTGAGAGAGCGAAAATGGAGAATGCCGAAGCTATGGCTAGCCATCAAGCCTCCAGTTCTACACCTGCTGCATCAAACGCTCCAATTTCGAGCATCAATTCCCTAGTCCCCAAGTGGACTGAGGACGAGCCAGAAATCATGGCTGGAGGAGATCGAGGCTCTTTTCGATAACTACAGCACCACGGAGACGGAGAGAGCCTTAATACTAGCCAAGCATATGGAGGGAAAAGCTGTCAGGCAGCGCCTTTCACTGGAAAAGAGCCAGAGAGGCAACATGGCGGAAGTTCGTAGAGTCATTACAAAGGCCTACGAAATAACCCCAGAAAAATGGAGACAACGGTTCCGAGGTCTTGCCAAGGAAGTCGGCTGGTCTTGGACGGAATGGGCATGTCACAAAACCCAGTCCGACAAGGCAAGTGAACAGCGCTGGTTCGACTCCTTGGCCTGCACGACGTTTGAGGATCTCTTCAATCGGACCATGCTAGAAGACCTTTTCCAATGTGTGCCAGGGCCCCTTGCAGTATATCTTAACGATAAACAGCCCTCCACACTTATGGAAGCTTGTCGCATGGCTGATTCATGGGAAACCTTCAATCAGTCGCATAGCACCTCTCAGAAGCGAATCATCCCTCCGGCCTGCCTCTCGAACTCCACTTTCGCCCGAAGAATGGACTGCCTAGCAAGACCCTGTGCAACTATTGCAAGAAGGGGGCCACGCTGAAGCTGAGTGCCGATACAAACTCGGCACTAATAAGCAGCCTAACCCTACCAGCCAGAACTCCGCTCCCGATTCATCCGCTCAGCCCTCTCCTCCAACAGTTACTGCAGGCCACCGAGCCCATCAAAAGGCCCGTGCAAATCCTGTGGGGCTGCTAGCCACTACAATGCTGGATCTCCGGCCTGTCCACATCATGTCCCCACCACCAAATTTGTCAACCTAATCAGCACTTCATTTTCTGCTGCTGGTCCGCACCGGATCCTTTACCCCGAGAGACTGGAAACCCAGTACATCTCGGTGGCCCCTCTTCAGAGCACTAGCCTGCCCATGACCCTTCCGGTCACAGTAGACACTGCGGCAGATATTAGCCTGATCGCCAGGGCCCAAGTGCCAGCCGGTGCTGTGGTTGACGAAGAAACGCGGTGGGAAATGAAGTGGATAGAGGGCCACACCATCACCGTTCCTACTGTCCAACTCCAGGTTATGACACCTTGGGGCACGATACCCCACCGCCTCGGCGTGGTAGGTGGAATTCGGCCCGGAGTGGCCTTCTTGTTGGGTCGGGATCTTCTCTGCGGAAGCCCGTCACCAACGCCACTCCGCAGCCACGTTACCTCCTCCACGGAGGCCCCAGTTAAAACTCTCAACCATGACAAACCTCCACCTTCCGCCCACCAAAGTGGTCCGCGGAAGGGGCGCCACCCAACCTATTTCAGGCCTAGCCCTCTCCAATTGCGAAGGGCTGGCCCACCAAGAGGTCCTCCCCCTCCGCGAAGAGAGATTCAGGAGGAGCAGTACCGCTGCAGGACGTGCAAGCGGGCAGACCACTCCACAAATTGGGAGGGCTGCCCAAGCAAGCAACGCCCAGCGGACGCCCGAACAAAACTCACCGAGAGGCTCGATCTCCGCTGGGGCAGGAATCTCTGCCACGCAGCCAACCACAAGTCGTCCGCGAGGTAGTGCACCTCCGGACCCCTCATCAGGCATGCCTGACCCTCAACTGCTGCCAGTGCCACTTGCGAGCACTGAGCAGTGCCAGACTCCGTCCGTCCCGGACGTTGAGCTACCAATGGAAAAGGCCCCTATGCCGGGTCTAAATCATGAGGCGAATCCTCCTCCGGGAGATTTAGGATTCCCCATGCAGTTGATCATTGCGACTGGAGAGCCTCCAGCACCCGAAACTTCTTCTTTGCAAGATTCTTCTTTGCAAAATTTGACTCCAGGGGATGAACCCCTGGAGGATCGAAATGGTACCCCTCCCTTGGAAGACCAGGAACTGGCATCCTCGGACGCAGAAGTCGAGATCGCTCTCGCTCCGGTTGTCGCAGCAGCCGGAGTAGGGAGTCCTCCCGCAGCTTTTGCAGTTGCCCCTGACTTCGCGCCCGCTAGCCCTTCTGGCCTGTCCCCGGAGTCGGTGCTCTCATCACCTGCTAGGCCAGCTACTGATAGGCCTTGGAGGAAACCGAAGAAGAAGAAGAAGGGGCGGAAGAGAGCCCAGTAGTTGCCGAGCTATCCTGGCTCCTCCTGGCACTAGTGCCCTAACATCTAAGAGTGATCCTGGCCCCTTGCCCAGAGAAGGTAGCCAGTGTGATCTCTTCCTTTTATTTGTACCTAGCCTAGGCCACCTTAAGGTACAGTACATCAATTTAGTAGCCTTGTTCTTTCCACTTACCACCGAGCCACAGTAATCATGTAAGTAGCCTAACTAATTTCAGTAATCTTAACTATTGTGAAACGAGCCACGATGCTCGTGACACGCATGGCCTAAGACCTCAGTGAGGCACCCATTTATCATATGAGGCAACCTCATGAATTAACTAGTAAATTTTAATTGTATTAAACATAAACCATGTTGTAATTTAGTTAGAATATTAACTCTTACGTTGGTGCTACGGTCAGGTTAGGATAGGTTAGGCTAGGGAATATCATAGAACGTACCACTAGGCTAGGTCTAAAACACATCATGATTGTAGGAGGTAGCCTATAATAACCGTGAGCACCTTCTAGTACTATTAGAATTAGGTTAAGTAGTGATTATAGCTCATATCCTATCTAGGGTTAGGTAGTTCTGTAGCTAGGTAGGCTAACCAGGACTAATCTGCTCAGGGAAGGAGAGTAACCTACGAGAGGCGAACAGCTTGTTTAGTATAGACCTTCACGCCCGAAAAGGGAGTGAAGGCCCTCTTAAGGGGGAGCTTTTACAAATATTACTGCTGTTCGCCCTCGAACTTTTGATTGTAAAAATATCAGCCTGACTGAGACCGGGAAAAGACATTGTCTATATAGGTGCGTCTTAGTTCAAACCTTAACGTCCGTTGGAGAACAGGATAGGTAAGTTAGGCCTTTACCCTATAGGAAAATTTCCCTATCAGCCTTAAGAATAGGTGGTCCTAAGGTCCCCTTTCCTTCCTACCTGTCTCATGGCGAATGTTTTGAATACAAGAACGTGGACACCTGGGGTGATTGTTGTTGACCTAGGCCGGTCAGGAGAACTTCAGAGAGAACCAAGCTTTCGGAGAGATAACACGTCCAGTTGGACCTCTTCCCCTTTCTTTGTCTATTATTCTATTAGTGAAGTGAAGAAACAATTGCAAGAACTCCACGTTTGGTCGTTGATGCGCACAACGTTCGTCCTAAGGTAAAGTCGCTTTTTGTTCAAAACTTCGCCCATTCTTTATCTTTTTCTGTATTTCAAATTTCCTTTGTTCCCCTTCAGCCACCACTTACGGTATATGTGTTCACGAAGTCTAGATTAAGTCAAATTATTTTATTGTTAGCTTCAACCCCATTATTCCAGTAAAATACCTAGGATTTAGGGTAAGCAAAATCAGGTTAAATCTCGATGCTTTTGTATGCCTCGCGTCCGAATGTTTGGGAGAACCGTTGCGTTTAAAAATCAAATTCATCTCAAATATTCTTTGTTAAGGTTAATAACCTAACTGGCGACCTTTGGCTAATTAACGTCTGTCTTTGAGGTTAACTTTTGGCTTCACTGACAGGTTACGTGTAATCTTGGTTTGCAGGGCCGTAAAATTTACATAAATTGAATAATACATGATCAACCAAGACCTCCCACACGTAACAATATATATATATATATATATATATATATATATATATATATATATATATATATATATATATATATATATATATATATATATATATATATATATATATATATATATATATATATATATATACATGTGTGTGTGTGTGTGTGTGTGTGTGTGTGTGTATGCATATATATATATATATATATAATATATATATATATATATATATATATATATATATATATATATATATATATATATATATATATATATATATATATATATAATATAAGGCAGATTAGTTTTAATTACAATTCTAATTACAATTCATCTTTCTAAAAGCTATATGTTTTGCCAAATTACAAGTAATTTCAGAGACAAACATTTCTGCCCGAAATAGTAAAAACAAGTGGATAAGTCATCAGGATCAGCTACACCCGACTCGGTGCGAAACACACTTTCGCACAAACATATCTTCAGCAGTTAAATTCTCGAAAATATATTATGGCAAAAACATAAATATTTTCAACATTCTTGATTAAAATAATTATTATGCCGTTAATCGTCAAACTGACAATCGTCTCGCATCGCGCAGCCTTTCGATGCAGACGTGGTAAATAGGTAAGCATCTTTTTCATAAACATATCACTAGACTACCATCCTCACTGCGCGCGCTCTCTCTCTCTCTCTCTCTCTCTCTCTCTCTCTCTCTCTCTCTCTCTCTCTCTCTCTCTCTCTCTCTCTCTTCATCAATAGTTAGCACTGGAATAATGTAGACGGTATTGTACAATCACTACTACTGTTATTATTATTATGATGATGATTATTTAAATTTTGTAATATATATATATATATATATATATGTGTGTGTGTGTGTATTTATGTATATATATATATATACATTACATAGACATACGCATATAGCAGCGAGTATATTTGTTGTCCGTTGCGCTGCTACTCTTGTCACAGCGGACACAGCCCAAGTTCACACTTCCTCACCGAGAGGTGTTAGGTGTGTGCGTGGTAGAGGGGTGTGCAGCTGTTGAGCAATATTTTGAAATTTTAGTGAATTCTGAGAACATATTTTCGGTGAAACTTAATAAGTGTTGATTTCAACATACAGGAACTAACTTTCCCAAGTGAAGTATTATAAAAAGCTTGAATTCCCCTAAATTCTCCAGAGAGACATCATCGCCAGTGTATCCCAGACAGTGTGGCGCCAATATTTCAACTCTTATTGCACAAACAAGTACACCGGTTGCCACACCGCCTTCTGTCTCGTATACACGGAGTCTGCAGATCTTCCCCTCGCATCCTCATTCATCACTACTATACAGTATACTTTTGATTTTCAAGTGCGATGAAAATAATAAATTGATAAACCAAACTTTTAAAATCATTGACCTTATGATTTTATATGCTGTAAGCTATAACTACACCTAAGGGTGTAATGGATTAATATATTAATTATATTATTAATATACACGGGTATATATATCGTATAGAATACCCTACAAAAGGGCATTCTTTACCTACGATACACCCTTATGTAAGGATATCACAAGTATATGTTATACCCTTGTAAAGGGTATATTATAGTTCTTATATACCCCGATAGGGTATGTCATTTTAACTACTAGAAATACCCTTTTTCTACCCCTATTGTACCCTTAATTTTTTAGTGTGTAATTAGACGTTCAGTTTATTCTACAAATCAAAGATCCTAAAATAATGGTGGTGTGATCATCTGACTTGTAATATCCTGTTTTTTTATTCTAATGTTAGAGTAAACATGTTAGACACAACAAGTAGCAGCGTCATTAATTCGCTCATTTTCTTGCAAGCAAAGCAAAATCTTCTTGAAGGATGGCGATTTTGGTGGAAATGTGAGCGTTGTCTGCGCTTCAGGAAAAGGGAGAAACTAAACTTCTTGGAAAGTGAACAGGTTTTTGTATTGCTTCTGATGCCACACTCATTTTCAGAATCTCCAAGAGTACTTTCGTTCACCTCTGAACTGACACTTTCTCTCTCTCTCTCTCTCTCTCTCTCTCTCTCTCTCTCTCTCTCTCTCTCTCTCTCTCTCTCTAAAAAAAAAAGCAAAAATGTACCGAAGTTTCTTCGTCAAAATCGAGTTTTCTGTACAGTCGCGACAGCCTATTTTCAAGGCCAACGAAAATAGATCTTTCTTTCGGTGGTCTCGGTATAATGCCGTATGAGCCGAGGGCCAATGAAACTTTAACCACGGGCCGGTGGTGGCCTATCCTATATAGTTGCCAGAAGCACGATTATGGCTAACTTTAGCCGTAAATAAAATAAAAACTACTGAGGCTAGAGGGCTGTAATTTGGTACGTTTGATGACTGGAGGGTGGATGATCAACATAATAATTTGCAGCCCTCTAGCCTCAGTAGTTTTTAAGATCTGACGGGGGACAGAAAAAGTGCAAACAGAAAAAGTTCGGACAGAATAAAGGTGCGGACGGACAGACAAAACTGTCACAATAGTTTCCTTTTACAGAAAACTAAAAATCTACGTAATCTAAAGCACAAAAATGGATAATAAGAAATTGAGAGAAAATTCAAAATTATTCGAACGAAATACGATGTGATTACATAACGAAATGGAAAGCCATAAATTAAAAGACAACATTAATTAATTATGAATTTCTCACAAAACTGCATACGTAGTTTTTTTGGCCATTTTTTTGAAAATATAGGAACTAATGGAATAATGTACCTATGTTGTCATTACCAAGATTGAAATAAAATATGAATAAATTGTTCCTCTTTCTTCGATGTTAACTCAGAATAAATGCACTTTTGTCTTTAATAAACTAGGCCATCATAATATAATTGCATGGGTCGTCATAGGTGGTCGTTTAACGTCAGTCCCAGCCTCAGAACCAATTTCTTTCTGAACTCCTTATTTTCATTTGAAATACATCTTAGTTGGGTATTAACATCTGAGCTATAAAATATTTGTTGATTGCAAGCGTTCCATTTACGTAAATATAATATTTTTTACCTTGAAAGCACAAAAGTTTCTTGGTTGGACAACTTATCCGAAAAGTGTTATTTCCATTTGTCAGTAAATGACGTTTGTGTTTCCTTTAAGCACAAATTATAACATGAAAAACCCTATTTTGAGTCATACCAAACTATCACGAGAATGATGATCATATTGTTTAAATATAAATATATTCTTTACAATAGTTTTATTATTAGGTAGTGAAAACATTAAGCAGATACTAACTGTACCATACTCAGAACCCTAGGACTGTGTACTTTTCTGCTCTATCAAAGAGTGCACAGGGTGAGAAGCTGCTGACCTTCTGTCCCGTGTATGTGGGCAACTTCCACTCTAAGCAACTCGGAAAAAATGCTATTAATTCAAGTCTCACAACACTATTAGAGTAAAAAAGTAATACGAGCAGGTCTTGTTCTGACAAACTGCATCAATTCAAAGTCTTCTTCATGTGAAGAGCATATCCCAAGAAAAGGTTGCGTTAAACCAAGCTCTTTACTGAAACTTTGTGGTAACTTGGAGAGTGGATTTCGGAAAAGACGCAAGTAGTTTTCATATATACAGTGAAGGTATGTTCCGATTTTTCTTATTATTAAGACCTAAAAGAAGTGCAGCTTACAGTCTTTTTCCAATTCAAATGAAATTTCTAAAATTTTATTTGTTTATTAGTTATAAAACAAGACGAACCGTCCATATCTTAAGGTATCTGGCAATCCGGCTTCTTTTTCTTACTTTCACATAAAAAATTCTCTTGAAATTCCTAAAAAAAATTGGCGTCTCTTTCCTTGCATGTGGCAAGAATTCCCTCACGTAGCACCGAACTATAAATCAGGAGAGCTTAAGGTCGATTCCTTTCATGCAACAGAACATTTTTCGATCATTACAACACGTACCCTTGCATTCAGCATTATTTTGGCCCCCTGGCTGATTTGTTGCTCGTTCGCTAGTGTGAACAGGTGTGGGATATTAAAGTCCCACGTAGGCAAAACGAATCGTCGAGGCACGACTTGGGGCCCTGATTTCTTCGCGAAAGGGAAAAGAAGATGCAAAGTTGTCATGGTGGAACCGTAAATCATTCCGAGATGGCTTCACTTCCTTTATAAATTCAAGGATGTCCTTTCCAGGGCCTATCAGATAACATCACCAACTGATGCACGGAGAAAGACACTAGTAATGAGACAGTAGTAAAAAAAAAAAAAAAAAAAATTATGAACAGCTTTGAATGTTTCTTACAAGCTTAAAGGAGCTAAAGTGATTTGAAAGTGAACTACTGAAGTACTCTTCTTTATCAACATTGCTTTAATCAGGAGTTTGAACCAGAATAAAGAGTCGTAATTTTTACTCATAATTCTATCCCGCAGAGCTTGTTCTTTCACTAAATTTGGAAACTGGAGCAAGGTAAAATTAAAGAAGGTGAATAGCTAAGCAGTAAGAGACCAAAGGGAGAGAAGTAAAGAACAAAAGGCAAAAATCAAATCAGCTGCGAAACTGAAGGCACGGTGATTATTACCCGTTTACCTACTCAGCGCGTGTGCGATATATACACCTTTAATGTATGAATGTGGCAGAAGCTATTGCCGTGCACTAAGAACAGTACTCGGGTGAAGGGTGAGTGTGATTTTCAGGGCTGACTTGACTTGGAGTGCTTAGGAAAGAAGAATGATGTTTCATACACTTAGTGCCACGGCGTTGGGGAGAAATGATGATGATGATTATCTATGATACTTTGCTGGTGATTAAACTTATTATTAAGATCAATCAGTGAATGCCCGGTTTACAAAAGACACATGATTTCTTCGGCCTTTTGCCAAAGAAACATTAAATATTTGACTGACCCCTTAACCGAGTATTTTGAATGAATTAGGAAGTTCTCTTCAACAGAAAAATACGTCAGAAACTTTCATAAGAGAACAGCAAACTGACGTTAAATTATGTCTATGCATCTATTTCTATGGTTTTATAAATTTATTTTTCTTATTAAGTAAAGTACATTTCCGCAAATCTTACTGGCCCGATCGAGAATAATACAGAAGTCCCGTTGCAGAGGCAGAATATGAGAAAACTTTTACATTCGCTGTGCTTATAGCCGAAACTTTTCTTAGGAGGGAAGGTGAAAGAGTTTATACCTCTGGAAAAAGTTTACTTCCTTCATCTTTATTTCAATTCGGAGAATAAGTTACCAATTCATTCTCTTGGGCCTTACCTGGAAAAGTGAAGATTAAAACCTTTCCTCTGGCAATATTCGAGGTAACTGAATATTATTATAGTAAACCTAACACTGGCTAGCTACTGAAGTTTTCATATCTTTTGTTCATTAATAATGGGTGTTAAGTTCATCACTGTATCCTATTACCAGCCTTAAGATGAATGGGGTGGAATTAGGATCAAGGAAAGTGCAGTTGCATATGATTCTTCTTTGGTGAAGGTTATTCCCAAGTTGTAATGAATTGACATTTAAAGGTTTAAAGGTTTATCCGGGGCTTTACGCATATTCATAAACACATATATAATACTATTTATATAATAATATCCACTATATTATATATATATATATATATATATATATATATATATATATATATATATATATATATATATATATATATGTGTGTGTGTGTGTGTATATATGCAAGTGACTCACATCAGGACTTAACCCTGGTCTTTCAAATGAAATGCCAGGGCGTTACCAACTGAGTCACACAAGTCGTAAAATAAGCTGGAGCTTAAGTAACCCTGTACATAAGTTTTTCCAGGCAGGCTGCGACCTGACATACATAAATGTCTATCTATCTATCTATCTATCTATATATATATATATATATATATATATATATATATATATATATATATATATATATATATATATATATATATATATATATATATATATATATATATATATATATATATATATATATATATATATATATATATATATATATATATATATATATATATATATATATATACTGTATATATACAGGATGTAACACGAGTTTATGCAAATATTTTGGGAAATGAAAGTAAGAGCCGTACTGAACAGAAAATGTTCTAGAAACATACATTTTAATGCTTCGTTTGTCTGTGAAGTGAATTTTAAAATAACCATTATCATTAAACGGGGAAGCAAGGATGTCGTAGTGATTAGTCAGGGTATGGGGGAAGTGTTGATAAAGCACGCTTTGCAACAATTATAATTTTCTCTCGCAGGTTATTAAAAATGTAACATCACAGTCGCTTCAACTAGTAAATCACTTGTGAACAGACTTCATTTAATTAATTTTAATGATAAGCTTTACGTATCAAGTAGTGTAAATGTTGCTTGGCAACATTTATTTGTGATCTTTGAATTCTAGCACCAACCTTCCTGCCGCCTCGTCATGAAATTGTTAAATCAGGAGTCAGGACTAGGCCTATGCCTATGCTGAATGAGTGATAGTGACAGTAATCATGATGACAAGGGATTGTAGGTAGGGAGGATACTGTACTGTGAACAATTCCAGCTTTTTTACATCATTCGATTACTGGTTGAATAGGCTAACTTTGACGGGAAAGAGTGAAAAAAGTGAATTTTCCATAATGTTCCCATTCTTTTTAATCTGACAAAGACAAAAACGTTTTCATAGGTGCGTTTTTTCCTTTGACTCGTGTGTAATGAATACTTTTAATGGAGAAGGAGAGATTGTTGATAATACGTTTTAAGTCTTTGATCGGTGGTTAATGATTAGGCCTATCTTTGATGGAGGGGAGCTTCCATTAGGCTTTCTTTTCTTTCCTATATCGAAGTCCAGCGAATACCATTGACGGAGAGGGAGGTTTCAACGATGCATGCATTTTTTTCCCCTTTGTTCAGTATCTAAAGAATACATTTGATTTAGAGGTATTTTATTCACACCGTCCTAATCGCCGATTTCCGTTTTTTTGTATAACAGTGGAGTTCACAACCATGTGATCTAGAAATGGAACTGTTGCAAAACCCACAAATAAACCTCTTATCTGCAGATTCTACATTACTGGTACGGTAAGGCACTGTCTCCAGTTTCTTGCTCTCAAAATGAATCCAGAATTTGACACTTGTAACCCGGACACGCTCACTTATCTTGACGGAAAAGCGAGACTGATCATAGTAACAAGTGAACTGATCAGCTCCATCCCCCATCCCCTGACCCCACTAACATCCCGTGACTATCTCACTCCAACATCCCAGTCATTTTAAAAATTCACCTCACCTTGTTGCCCATTTAATGATAAAAGTCATTTTAAAATATTTGCCTCAAAGTCTTGACAAACTTAGCCTTAAAATGCATATATATGTTTATATATATATAATTTTATATATATATATGCTCAAAATGGCTTTTATTTATATTCCCCAAATATATTATATATAAATATATTATATACACCTATATATATATATATATATATATATATATATATATATATATATATATATATATATACAGTATATATATGTATATATATAAATATATATATATATATATATATATATATATATATATATATATATATATATATATATATATATATATATATATATATATACATATATATATATATATATATATATATATATATATATATATATATATATATATATATAGTGAGTGTATGATTTTGGTGTGTTTCATGCTCATGGGAAATAGAATATGCGAAGCCTATATTGATGTAATGCATCTCTTGTCAGAATATCCTATGGAATCCTAAAGCAGTTGCTAAGCTGAAAATGACTATAATAGGATACAAAGAATGAAAGATGGATTTGAGGAAGGATCCTTTCCAGAATGTAGAGAAACGAGAAAAACAAACAGCTCTCTCAATAACGGAATCCGAAGCTTATTCGATGTAAAATATACAAGCAAATATTAACAATAGCAAAGGCAAACAAGAGGGGAAGTTGATTTGGAATATGCCAGCATCTGGTCTTGAGTTTCCTGAGTTACCTTATTTACAAAAAAAAAAAAAAAAAAAAAAAAAAAAAAAATTAAAGACTTTCCCTCACATAGGCATTCAGTCTCTCTTGCGGATAGCATTCCTGACATTCAGCTTCATGTTTCTGTAATCGTCGATCGTGGATACAACCGTCCTTTTCTCGGTTGGCTGCCTCATTATTCTGTCTCCTAGCACAAACCCCGAAGACAGCTTCATCTTTCTGCGTTCTCTTCAACGACAGATGAGAGGGAAGCCGACCTATTGTGCCCTGACTCCATGACACGCGAAAGGAAAATTGCCTCTGTCTAGTTTTAAACCAAGGACTCGGTATAGCTGACGTTTTCTTTAGCAGTGTTTGCCTGATGGTCGATATTTATTTATCTTTCTGTCTTTCTGTTTATCTGCCTGTCGTATGATGATGATGATGATTAAAGCCATCTTCACAGCAATGCTCTCTCTCTCTCTCTCTCTCTCTCTCTCTCTCTCTCTCTAATGAAGAGATAATCTTAATCATCCTGATAATAAATACTCTCTCTCTCTCTCTCTCTCTCTCTCTCTCTCTCTCTCTCTCTTATTCAGAGGGCGACAAACTTTGAAGGGGAAATAAGAGCAGTCGACTAAGAGCATGCGTCCTCCAGAGAAACTAAAAAAATTAGCCAGTTAATAGCATGAAAAGAAGCATCCATTATGAGAAGCATAAAAAAAAAATAAGGCGTCAGTAACGATGCATTTATTATAAGCATGAAAAATCCTTACTCCTAGTGGATGAGATTATATTCGTGGTATCACATCTCCGTCTCTTGAAAATGCCAGGTTATGAATATAAGATTATATTCCATCCATTTATTCGCTGATAACCTGTTCTGAAATGCACACACACTCAAATCGAAATGAAAATACAGCTTCCTCCAAAGTCACGTGAGAAATTCTCTTTTGACTCAAAGTTTGGTGATGACAAGTGAGAAGAGTTCGAAGTCTGACCAAACTCCCAGGATGGACTGGGAGGCAAAGTGATCAATATCATGAAACAAACGGAAGAATAATTGCAAACTGAGAAGATGTGAAACCGGGACAAAAGAAACAGAAACAAGGATTTTAGCTTTTGTAACTGATATTCGGTTCCTGATATTCTACGAAAGTAGAAAAAGAATATATTTCAAAACTATTTACTTTTGGTTCGCTTAGTCATCTGCTTTCATCTCCAAATTTAAATGATCGTTTCATAAAAAAAAAAATAAAAAATAAATAAAACGCTTCACAACTTCATGGGTAAAGACTAATTTGTCAAAAAGGAAGAAGTTAAACGAAACAAAAATGTTATTTCTAACATGCGCATGTTGCATAAACGTCCAGCCCGGGTTCTGGGTCCGTGTTTACCAGTCGGCGTCGCCTGTCATCCCTTCGTAGCCCCACGAGATCGTCGATGAAACGTCCTGGTTAATTCGACGCCGGATGACTCAAGATTCCATCTGACTATTCTAGAAACAGCCGGTGTGGCGTGGTCGGATGAGCGGTTTTTCGATAGCCCACTGAGCAAGCGGAAATTACAAGAATCTTCATATGTGTCATCATTAGCCCCTCCCATTTAGGGGTATAGAGGCTCCCATGGGGTCGCCATGGCACTGAAAAGGACAGAGGGCGAAGATAAGAGAGAGGAGAAGAAGCATACGTTTTGCTTTCAGGGGAGAGTGCCTTTCAGACGTTTTGGAGTGTTCAGTCGAAGAGAAAGCTTCGAAGGTTGGGCTACGCCCCTGCTCTCCCACCCAGATGAAACCGTCTGGGTCTTCTCCGGGCCAGCCGTCAACTCCTCTGCCTCGAAGGACTATTCATCTGATATGTATTAACGTATTTTACAATCCTCTCTTGTGTGTTATTTCCCCTATCCTTACCTACTTTATTTTATTTTCTTAGCATTACGGTGTGCAAATACACTGTATTGTTGTGGGTTTCTTTTTAATATTCTTAATCCTGTCTTCAATAGTTGGTGCGGAACTCCCTTTGTTAGGTAAAATTTTAAAGACCCTAACGATACAAGCCCGATGTGTAACAATAACTGGTCTTTATTATTTATTTATTTTTTTAATTCTCTCGGTAAGGATAATCATCCTGAAGGAGGCTACCACCTCAATCATCCCTTAGAAATTCTGGTAAAAAACACATCCATATTCAAGTTATCCTTACATGAATTATCCCAGCCCAGTCGACACTTTAATTCGGCACAAGAGATAAAGATCAAAGAAAACTTGAACAAACTATTACCTATCATACAACATCCTCAAAAGCCTTTAACTGGCCTGTAATTTTCGTTAGACTTCTCAAACAAGAATTTCATTAGTCCTCAGTTAAAGTCAACAGCCTACGAAAAACAATTGCCATGATGAGATTTAGCATAGTTTGCCTAGAATATATGGGCTAGGATGTTGGAAACTCTGAAAAGCTTGCAGATACACTCAGCATAATTGGAAGAAACATTAAAAGAAGTTGAGGACAGTTTGAGCGTACTGCACTAATTGCATATGCATCCGAGTTTGACACGAAGAATCACCACCGCCACCGTAATTGTTCATGTCTCGCGTTTTCGTTACCTCTTCTTCCATAATTCTGCTCTCAAAATCGATTTACGGTAAGCTTAAACGTACAGACTATTATTTTTACATCTCTCTCTCTCTCTCTCTCTCTCTCTCTCTCTCTCTCTCTCTCTCTCTCTCTCTCTCTCTCTCTCTCTCCTCTGCAATATTCCATAATTATTCTTCATCCTTTCCAACTTCATTTTTCTTTTCATTATTTTGCTAAACATGCTTATTTTCCGTTATCAGTTTATCTTTGTGTGCCTGCTGTTAACTAACTGCCTCTAGAGACAACCTTTCCCTTTTTACTCATTTATAAAAGGTTGTAAAATGAACACTGAATCTTCTTTTCTTTTACTTCACTTGTTTTTTTCTCCATGTTTTCAGGGCTTTGTTAAAGTACCTTCGTCTTGTTGCTCGTTTATTTCAAAGGCAGAAGACGTCTGACAACAGGAGGCAAAAGGTTGAGTTTACAAACAGTGAACAACATAGGTATGGCTGAATATCTATTGGTAACATTTGATTTTTTCTTGATTTTTCACCCTTTTATTTCACATTACTCCAGTGCCTTGGATTCTAGAACAGATGAAAAGTGGCCCATTCCTTCCCTCATCGTTTGTCTCATTTTATTTCGAAGCTATGCTATAAATCACTGAATGTTTCCGAAGTAAAATTTCTCAGTGAAGATTGCGTCCTCTAAATTACCCGTAGGAATTGTAGGTGATTACTGATGACCCTCGAAGTGTCCTCTGTAGACTGATGATTTTCCATCTCTTGTGCCAAGAATATCTGAGGATTAAAAGTGGTCAACAGAGGCGTTACGGGAGAGAAAGCATTGATGAATGGAGTGGCCACCCCATTTAATAACAGAGGAATATCAATTGTCAAAGGTTGATTTATGGTAGTGAATGCTTGAAAATAAGAGTAAACTTGCACGCTTCATCAACAGATCTTGCGAACTTAACAAAAGTTGAGTGAAGGGTTATCGTTACTAAGGCAAGTATTTTGTTTCAGTTTTTTCAAGAATTTCACGAGGGAGAGGCTGATTTAAATGTTACACAATTGAGAGATTGGTAAAGTATCATAAAATACTTTTTAGTAACTTATCCCATTCATGTTTTCCTCTCTTACAACCTTCCTCCTTGAAGAGGTAAGAATAAGGCTTCCTTAGGAATTGAACCTCTCCATTCGCTCCCGCCTTATTCGGGCTTTCTTCGGGCCTCGGGTACTTTAAGGCATCTGCTTCCCAGTTATAGTGAGAATTGCATTTTGAAAGTTTGCTTTTTAAAAATGGACTCATGTCTGTCATTTTGTAAATACACCAGCCAATTATATCTGGTAAAGTCAATCAAACAGCAATATCGTCTCATAACTTTAAAGAAAATCAGACCAGCAAATGCAAACAATTAAAAACAGAATTCTGACCTAATTACAGTTGTAAGTAATGGACCCAAGGAAATTACGATCTCTTCTAATAACCATAAAGCTGTCCAAGGGAAAATATATGATTCCTCTTATATTGTACTTGAAAATCCAGAATTTGCTCATTTCAAAGTCTCCTTTCCAGTGGAATAAACAAATTAACTTCAGAAAATATTGATTCTATATTTATTTGACTAGTCGGTCCATCCTTTTAACTCGACATTCATTGTTGGTTATATTTAATTTTTATTGCAAGCTAATTATGAGGAGTGTGATTCAACTCTTTTGGAAGGAACCTTTAGAGCTAAAGAGAAAGGTATTCTGCCAAAAACAGTCTCCCTTTCTTGGCATAGCAAGTCATGGCAGTTGTGAAAATCACACTTATCCTTCATCCCACTTTACTGTTCTAATTGCACAGCAGTCTCGTCTACCTACTACATCATTCAAAAACATGCTGTTTGGGGCACTCGGAACCATAATAAAGATACTATTCATCGTTCCTTCAGTTCCGCAGTTGAACTGTTATCTGCCTTTTTGTGTTATTTCTTTTAATTCTTACTTTGCTTCCTTGGGCTTCTTGACAACTTGGATGTCAAACCTATTTAATTTCACCTTTACCCAATTCCCAGCTCATTTTTTTTAGAAACAACCCGGCAGGCTAGACTTGTGAGAGTCCATTTATGCGACTCCGTATTCTGGTTAAACAGCTTTATAACAGCAATTATAATTAAGGGTTATTTAAGAAGTCTGAGTTCAAACGACCTATGTCCCCTCAAACTACCAAGAAACTTAAAATTATTTCTAGGACTCTCTATCAACCACATGCAGTCTTATTACTAATGCCTTCGCCTTTCATCATTTTGTGAGGTAATCTGATATCCCAAGGAAAAGCCATCCTTGAATGTGCGAAGGAAAGGAAATTAATCCATCTCAGAATGATATACGAGTCCACCATGCCAGCTTCATCTCTTCATTCTCCTTTCGCAAAGACGATTCGCTTTTACTTACTTGGGTCTTTAGTAACTCAATCTGCTGACACCAACGAGTGGCCAACAAATCAGCCAAGGGGGAGCTAAAATAATGATGAATGTAAAGATACGTGTTGTAAAGGTAGCGGAATGCATGCTAGGAATCGATCTTATGCCCTCTTGATTTCTGTTTTCGTGTGACGTGAGTGAATTCATGCAACATGCAAGGAAAGAAGCTGGTTTTCCTTCAAGAATTTCAAGAGATTTTTTTTATGTGAAAGTTAGAAAAAGAAAAAGGAGTAAGTAAAGTTTATCCTTATGGAAGGTGTGCCTTGTTTTACACATCATAAGCAAATAAGATTCATGGAATTTCTAGTGAATGGGGAAAAAGACTGCAAATTGCGCTTCTTATCTTAATCGTAAGAAGAGTCTGAAAATACCATCATCATTCATACGAAACCTACTTGCGTCGTTTCCGAAACCCACTTTCCTAGTTATCTTAAAGTTTCAGTAAAGAGCGTGGCTGAAGGCAATCTGTTTCTGGGGATATTCTCGCCTTCGTATGCAGAAAAAGAATTTGAATTTGATGTAGTTCGCCAAAACATGACCTATTCATATTACTTTTAACTTCAGTAGTGCGGAAAGATTTGAATTCATAGCATTTTATATGATTTTCTCCGAGTGGAAGTCACCCATATTTAGTGGCCAAAGGGTAAGCAGCCTCTAACCCTGTGCTCATGTTGCTAAATCAGAAAGGAACACAGTACTAAGTCCTGGGGTTCTGCGTATAGTACAGGTAGTATTTGCTTTAGCAGGGTATTCGCTTTCACTGACGAATATCAATTCGTATTTAACCCTTCTTTATGAACGGCAAAATTATTTATATTAAAGTGCGTCATTCACTAGTTCAGAAACTAATGTAAAGAACAGATTTACATTCAAACACTATGAACATCTTTCTCCTGATAGTTTGTTAAGACTCAAAACAGGATTTTTCAAGTTATAATTTTTATTTAAAGGAAGCTCGAAGGTCATCTAATGATAAATGGATGTAAAATTTTTCGTAAATGGGTGACTTATTAATAAACGTTTTATAACTCAAATATTTATGTCTAATTAAGACTTATTTGAAACGAAATGAAAATATTCATCAGGAAATTCACGAGGCTGGGGGTAACATAGAAAATCATATTTATTATAGCCAAATGTGCATTTATTCTGAGTCAACGTTGGAGAGTTTGGAACAATTTTTTTATAATTGTATTTTCAGTCTTGATAATGACAATATAAGGTATATTATTCCATCAGTTCCCATGTTTTCAAAAACTTCCATTAATGTTGTGCCTTTTCATCTAGGGCATTCCATTTTGTTTTTTAATCATATCGTATTTCGGTCGTATAATTCGTTTTTGCTTTCCATTTCATGATTGTCCATTTTATGTTTTAAAATCTGTCTGTTTTCTGTCTGTTCGTATATATTCTCTTCCAATTCATATCTCATAATTTTAAGGCGTTCCATAACCGTTGCAGATTAGTCTGACTTCAGTCTCCAAATTTATCTAGGAAACTGAGAGCTAATGTGTTCAAGACATTGCAAATTATTTATATCAACCTTTACAGTACTTCGCTTCACAACTATTCTACCGATTTCATTAGAAAGACAATATAAATTTATCCCACTCCCACTAACCATTAAAATTCAAATTTCTTCAGCTTGAATAAAGTTAAAGAACTCAAGTCAAATTTCTTAATGAGGTGAAATTCTGAAAACAGACGTGATCAGGTTTTACTCAGTGGTATTTTTAAGAGAATTATATTTGGATGACAAACTGCCGTTAGGAGTAATTGGTATCTACAAGGGTGATACTTACAAATGGACTTACAACAAAACTACTGATAAATTCCAAGAGGTAAAATGTGTTTCACGTTCTCCATTCATTACCTTGTGAGTACAGAGATCGCATTGTTTGTCTCATTTGCAGGTCTGAAGTGCTAAATTTTAACTCATCTCCGATTACTACACAACCTAGACGCAAAAACTGCCAACAGAGTGTGATGGACAGGGCAAAGCAATTAGACTAATTTTACTCGCCGGATTCATGATCCTTTGAATCTGGTTTGTGCGCTTTAAGTGGTATGTTTATAACCCATGTCTTTACTCTTTTTATTTCCGAACTGATTTTAAGTTCCACTGTAATCAACAACTGTCCGAAAATAGCTGATATGAGATTATGATTACCAGCTAATTCAGTCCTTTCTGATTTCTCTAACTACCTTGCGCTCACACGCAGGTTGGGGCAGTGACTAGAATGCGCTTGTGATAAGTAAAGGATTCATTTCGAAAGTGAGCCAGATTGATTGATAAGTGTTCAGTTAAATCGGCTTAGCTCTATCTTTACTAACGTTGTGAAATACGTACCGGGGATTCCTTGACAGTGACGGATTCTAATTCCTTGACAAAAAAAAAAAAAAAAAAACGGATATTTTATAATGTATATATATATATATCATATATATAATATATATATGTATATCTATATTATATATAACATATTGGAAATAAATATATATATATATCTAAGAACATAAAAAAAGAAAAAATATATATATATATATATATATATATATAAAGATATATATATATATATATAATATATATGTATATATATATATATATATATATATATATATATATATATATATATATATATATATATATATATATATATATATATATATATATATATATATATATATATATATATATATATATATATATATTGTATATATATATATTATTATAATATATAATATAATATCTTATTTTAAGCGTGCTGGGTTGCAGAAGGGCGCAGCAAGAATAAGATGTTTAATAATGCCATTATGTCAATGCCACTCAGATCATTATGCATATTAAATACAAGAGAAGTGATTAAGTGAAAAAGAGTGAAATTTTACTTTTTTAATGGTAAGGGTAATATTTTGTATTTTAAGATTTGCGATCTTGTAAAATAAATTAGAGCAAAAATACTGATAATTATGTAGCCCCACTCCCAATACAAATTTGTAATCCCCCGTGCACATGCATACATACGCTGTAGGGGACATATTTAAGAACAGAAGACCTTATCTATCGGAGTTCCTAAGAAAAAAGGGAATATAACTTTGAGAAAAAGGTCTGCGGAGTTCCCATTGTATACATGTGAGACTAATCTTATGCAAAGGTATTGAGGCTGAAGTCGTTAATGTTGGTTGAAAGACGACGACGCGGAATCTGAGAATGAATTCACACACACACACACACACGCACACACACGTGTATATATGTGTGTATACATATATATATATATATATATGTGTGTGTGTGTTTATAAAGATATATCTATTGTGTGTTTAGAATATATAGAAATAACAACAGTGTTGTGTGTTTGTGTATATAATTTCTAAGACACTATTATATCTTTTTCCTTTGAAATGAATAAGAGATCTAAAAAGTTTCCCTATAACTAATAAAGTATAATTATACGTATCAGCATATATAATTCCTTGTATATCTGCACTATCGCAATGTCCTCTGTTTCAGAACAAAAGAGAGAGAGTAAAAATACTAGACAGACAGATTGAATATCGGTGAAAAGAACACATCTTGGTATCTGACAATAATTTTTTTCGACACGCGCTGGGCATTATTACCACTGAATTGCAAAGGAAAGGCAGCGTCAAGGCCAAGACAGACAAGGTCTACCCAAGTGACTGGAGTCGCCTCCCATCTGGGGTAACTACGTAAGCGATGACATATTTTAGAGGTACCAGCTCATTACGGCAATTCCCCTGCTGACGCAATAAGGAGGTAGACAAAACTCCGCCTACATGGGGATTTGGGATGAAGTGAGCAGACCTTCCCTTTCTCTTGGCCTTAGGCAGCGTCTTATCCTCAGAAGACGCAAATGATAAGTGAACAACCTTCCACCAGCGTCGTCCTCTCCCGTCGTAATTTCATTGGAATAAAACTTCTCCACCTCCAGGTAGAAAAACTTTGCAAATCAGCTTTCCATGACGTTCTTTCCCCTCCTTCGGTGGATTATCTATCTATTTACTTGCTTGTTGATTTTGTTTTGAGGGAGGGGGCATCATTTTGAATAATTAAGTACACCGTCATTTGCTCTTGACTCATTTTCCTTCGCGAAACATCGCTGTTGAAGGCTCTATGGGAAAGAGGGTGGAATAAGGGCGGGACTCTGCTGCTTTGCTACAGTTAATTAGTGTCATGAAAGGCTTTAAGTGGAGAGTTCTTAATGTCCTATTTTGTGCTTGTCTCTGTCTGTGTTGGTTGGGTAGCTGGTAAAATGGTAAAGGCTTTTACCGCTTAAGTGTGTAAGCTCAGTGTCGCTTTTTCCATGCACATGGGAACGTTATATGTTGCTGAATATTTGCTGATATATTATATTATATTAATAAAATTACTGTCAGGAATTTCACTCTGAATCTTAAATAGACTTAATTTTCAGATATAGTTAGAGTCAGGATATCCTTCGCATCTCTCTCTTAATTATAGAGTTCATCTTGTACTAATGATAACTTGTACTTGAATTCTTCTCTCTACCCTCCAATACGCGTCCCTTTGGTACTTGAAGAAGACTTGTCGCGAGACTACATTAATGAATGTGGAGCCTCTCTCCCTCTTTTGCTCTATAGTTCTTAAGAGCCTCTTATCTGTCTCTAGCATGCATACTATTTGACGAGTGAAAGTGAATCTTGTAACGAGAAAGCGTAATGGAGGTAAAGTTAACCTACCTAGCTGTCTAGCTATTTTTATTTACTAAAAATTATGAAAATTTTACTATGTGTCTCTACTGAAACCACGTATGCTATAAGGGATATCTTTTAGGTATTAGAACCATGGTGCCCCAAACATTTGTTATGTATGGTATCTTTTTTTATATTGCATCTTAGTATTGCCATTTTCTCATAGGTTCACGTGTTCATCGCTAAATTCATGCATTCTGTACTGAGCGGGTTTTGGCAGAAGTATTCCCTTGTCAGAACGTTTTGTTCATACTATTCGTAATAACAGTGATCCTCTTATAGTTGGCATCGTTAATATTTTAAATGGTGTTGGTCTTATGCCTTATTTCTTCTTCACTCTATGAGCATCTGAACACCATCCAAGTATATTACATATGCCACTTATCCATAGAAATAACAAGAGGCAAGACTATAGTTTCTTCTTACAATTTATGAATGACTGCCTATTCATAATCTTCAGCCTCTTCGTCCGTGCATACAGCCTTTTCAAAATTTATTCGAGCACATTTCTTCATCTCATCTCCTATAATAAGTTGCTTTCAGTAAGTTAATTTTCAGTTTCATTTTATAATATTTTAATATTCTTTTTATGCTTATAACATGGTTACATATTAACTTACTTTCCATATTGTTTACACCCAATTACTGTTGTTATTGTTTTTTACCATTATTGGTCATCAGTAATATGCATGTATTCTCATGTAAGAAACTAAAACAAAGACTCTGTGAATGAAGGAGCCATGACATGAAATAAGAAAAAGTAACACAAGGGATAAAGAAGAGAGTGAAATATATCATAACACAAAAGACAAATGACACTATACAAGCGAAGGGTCATAAGCAACTGAATTTGCACAGCATTGTGTTATTAGACTCAGGAGACATTACTTCACATATATTTCTCTCTCTCTCTCTCTCTCTCTCTCTCTCTCTCTCTCTCTCTTCTTGATGGAAAGATAAAAGGATTTACCCCGAAATATAGATAACATTTAAGAAAAAAAGAGAGCGAAGAATTTGTATAAAGAAGTTTTGGCTTGGAAGAAACAATATAGTCTCCCCGAAGCGTAAGGAAACATCCTTTATGGTACTTCTTGAAACTCCCAAACAATTGGTTTTCGAAGTTTCTTGACAATCCGTCCATAAAATCTGAAGTTAAGGAGCTGATAAGAAATAAATTGTTTTTGGTCCATAATTTGAAACCTCATTACCACCTACCCACTCACCATCCTCCACCCCCCAGCAAGAACGACTAAAACCAAAGAAGTTTTGAAACATTCTTGAGTTCCCCGTAATGGTGAGTGATATATGCTCGCCTTTTTTTGGTTTATTGTTTTAAACTTATCATTTGTTCATCTCCTAACTTATATTTTTCTGTACCTCACCTTCCATTTTAAAAGGTTGTCAGCTTTCGGAAAGGAAACTTCCTTCCCTTTCGTCAGGTACACAAATAGTCTGACTGGCTAGAGGAACGCTCGAAGGAAATAAATAATCGAGGACACAAAAAGACAACAAAGAAGAAAAAAATCTAAAGCAGGAAGGATTCCGGGAAGATCATTAGGGGTACCAGCAAAAAGTCAGCTGAGGTTTTCAGGTTAACTTTTGTTAATACTGACAGAAGAAAATAAGAGCCCAGACACTTGGAAAAGACAAGACTGTATTAAAAGTCCTTTTTTACTTAAAGTTTAACAAGTCTGGAGTGGGATTTTCCAGAGTTTATGCGACCCTTCTCTTAGAAAGTTCCAGGGTTTTTCTTGGATGCTTTTTTACAATAATATTATACTTATTAAAAAATTATATTTTTATCTATTATAAGTTGAATGCGATAGCAGAAAATTATACGTATGTATGTATGTATGTATATATGTATGTATGTATATATATATATATATATATATATATATATATATATATATATATATATATATATATATATATATATATATATATATATATATATATATATATAATATATGTGTGTGTGTGTGTGTGTTGTCTGTATGTATGTATGCATGTATTGTGTGTGTGTATGTTTTGTAAAAGCCATAATGGAAATAAAAGGCACCAGTACTTAGAGCTTTCATTATATTAAATGTACTCGTCTTCAGGGTGCAAGGAAAGTGAAGACAGCTGAGGGATGTCAAAATGTAAAAGTGAATGTATAATAAGAATAGAAAAATAGAATAGGGATCGGCCAAATAGTCTAGTCACGAGAAAAATATCGGTCAAGTGGTAAAATGATCGCTGCTAGAATTAATTAACATATATATTATGTTCGTGTGGGAAACTGAACAATCATAATCATTCCATTGCCTGGAGAAACTCTAGAAAAATACTGTTTTGTAAAGGTGTTAGTAAAACAGATATTCAATTAAGTACAATTAAACTCTAGACAGATTACATTTCAAATATTAGCAGGATTTATATAAATTGGATGACTGCATTACGAAACGTATTTTTCTTGAGGTGAAAATTATGGAATTACTTCTTTTGTCTGTTATGTCTGTAGGAACATTTTTCATGCAAGTTCAGTTTATTTGGCTGTGGACTTTGCGTGTTTATTATGCTATTTAGCTGTGGCTAATTACCTTTTAAATTCTATTCATATATTCACTTTTGCTTTTTTGACTCCCCTCAACTGTCTTTTTGTAGTCACTTTGCACTGTACCCAAATACAGGAAGGTGTACTAAGTACTCTTATTATTTTCTTCTGGCTCTTGCACTGCATTTTGTCACGTAATGCGTGTGAGGAATAGCATTAAGACAAGATGAAAGAGGTAAATAAGTGTTTAAATACGCAGAGGGAGAAAGGAATGTTTAGAGAGAGAGAGAGAGAGAGAGAGAGAGAGAGAGAGAGAGAGAGAGAGAGAGAGAGAGAGAGAGAGAGAGAGAGATAGGATATTATAGAGGTCGGCATTTGAAAATGTCAACTGGAACTTAGATTGTAAGAGAAGATACTGATGGTTTAAATAATGGCTGTAAATGTCAGTACTAAAGACAAAGACTAGAAAGACTGCATCTCATGGACTTTCAAATAAAAAAAAAATTACTGAAACAAAAAGATTTTACGCATGATTTCATTTCTTCAAGTCTAAAATTATTAATAATTTTCAAGAACATGCTCCGCTCGTCTTAGGTGTTGTCGTTAATTTATCTTTCCGTCCTGAAGAACTCTAATTAGTCATGGAATATGTGCGTAGCTGTTCTCCGACCAGGAAAATCAGAATCTACACTACATTTCCATGTTACGTCTTTCGTTTTGTAAAAGTAACTTCCTTCCTGTAAACTAAAATGACTGCATTGTATTTAGCTGCATGGATTTTCTGTTGAATTTTAAATTGTATATCCTTACAAATATTTAGAATATTTAAAAAAAACTGAGAAACAGGCATTTAATACTCTAACTGCTGAACTGTAGATGAAACTCTTGTGCACAGAAGTTTTGGAACAATATGATACTCTTTTTGTTAATCTTCTTGGGGTTTGCATCAAGTTTCTGATTCCTGTTAATTAGGGAACTACCTCCTTCAAAACAACCGTTTACTGTCTCTCTTAATCTAAACATTTAAGATATTTATTATTATTATTATTATTATTATTATTATTATTATTATTATTATTATTATTATTATTATTATTATTATTATTATTCAGAAGATGAATCATATTCATATGGAGCAAGCCCACGGTGGCCAGAGACTTGAAATTCAAGAGTGTGGTTTTCATTTGAAAGAAGCAATAAAAGGCAGCAGTAAATACTGAAGGAAGAGATCAGTTATCAGAAAAGAAAAAAAAATAACATAATCAAGTAATGATTGAATGAAAGTGAAAGTAAATTATTAAAACATAAGGAGAATTGATTCAGGGTAGTATTGCATTGCATCTTCACTGAACTTTTGAGGTTCCAGGTGCACAACCTCCTCAAGGAGGAGCCTCTGAACTGAGAAGATCGACAGCGATCGAAACTGATAGACTGGGATCGAAAGATCTCCATATGGGTCTTGCTAGCTGCTAATTTTCCTTCCTTAACGATATGATACGAAATCCCAGTATGCATTACTTAATTGAGATTTCCTTTTCTGTTTAAGTAAAAGGCATCTATGTATCAGAGAAAAATAAGATATAAAACAAGATCTTCTTTAAATAATAAATGCCTCAGGTATTGCATGTAAAATATAAATTTGGCAACACTCCTACTTCGGATGGGCCATTATATCCAAACACCTTAATATTATTTGTTCAAATTTATAATCACTGAAATTTACAGCAAAGGCTACATCAGCATTTACGTCAATTTAGACGTCAAGTACATGCATGCTAATAATGCCATTACTGCCCACAGGTTTCTATAGTGAAGAATAACATTACCTTGAACTACTATAGAGGGCTACTGAGTGCTATCTCCTAAGGTGAGTTTAGATCATATAAATTATACTGGATTGTTTTCGTTTATCAAATCTAAGATGGATACGTTATTCTAACTAGCATCAACTTCAACCCTCATAAAACTGCGAATATTGTGTCATTCCACAGACACTGCGCTGGGCATTGCTCTCGAGAACTTTTTTTTTTAAACTAACATACAAGCAAGCGAAGAGTAAGTTATATCTACAAAACCAAAGCAGTATTACATGGGCCTGAGAAGCAGCAGATTGTCCTCTGCCCTGGAGCACTGGTATGGGTAACACTGCTAAGGACACCGCTCCGGTTATAAATTGAAGCGGAAATCTGCAATATGCAACTAAGAGGCGTTAAGAGACGTGCCCGTTTTGGTTCCCTTTTCCTCGCTTTACTTCGCTTTTCTCATTTCAACTTCCTCTGAAAGAACATTCATCAGATCAGTTGTTTATTTCACAAACGTCGAACTCCTTCAAAGTCATTAAAACTTCCTGGTTAACTCTTGAAATGTTTGTGTGCTTCCATTATGAGAAAACAGATACGTAAAGAGTGAACATCATGTGGGAAAATTTCAGAGAGCGTTGATTACGAACTCCAAAGAAAGTCTCCCAGTACTTAGGAATCTTCTAAGGCATTCCATAATTTCTCGGAAGGAAAACGACGGCCTTCGTGATGAATGCGAAGGAAGGAAACAAGGAACTGATTCACTCGGCACTAGAACGAGTCATCTTTCCCTGAGAAAATTGTTAATGACAACTTTAGGTGAAGGAGCGAGTGTCGATGGAACACTGAAGGACTCAGTTCATGGTAAAATTTAAACGTGATATGATTGCAGAAAGAAAAGAAAAAGAGAGAAATAGACAGACGTATGAAATGGAAACAAGGGAAAACTATAAAGAATTATCGCTATGGCTCTTTCCTGCTTTCTTATCTGAGTTATATATATATATATATATATATATATATATATATATATATATATATATATATATATATATATATATATATATATATATATATATATATATATATATATATATATATATGTGTGTGTGTGTGTGTGTGTGTGTGTGTGTGTGTGTGTGTGTGTGTGTGTGTGCGTATGTGTGTGTGTGTGTGTGCACAGGTAGAAGAAACCGTTATGCTTTTGAAATTTAGGAAACAATTAAATATGAATATATATCAAATAAAAGAAATCCATGAAAATTCAGAAACTGGTAGAACTTTTCCACTGGTTCAGTCACCGACGGGGTTATGTTTTTGTCAACATCAGGCGCTCATGGAATATTTCTATATTTAATGGTGTCAATTAAAAAATATGTTCAAACATTGTAATCTACAGCAAAAGTATTTTTATGAGAGGACCTTCTCGACCCACCTTAGAGACCTCTCTATTTCTCTGGCTATTAAACGATGACAAATGTATTTTCTCTATAACTGCAGCCAATGAGAGATGGATGTGCAAATTTATGACCTATGAGAGACATACTTATGCTAGTATATATATATATATATATATATATATATATATATATATATATATATATATATATATATATATATATATATATATATATATATATATATATATATATATATATATATATATATATATATATATATATATATATATATATATATGTATATATATATATATGTATATATATATATATATGTATATATATATGTATATATATATATATATATATATATATATATATATATATATATATATATATATATATATATATATATATATATATATATATATATATATATATATATATATATATATATATATATATATATATATATATATATATATATATATATATATATATATATATATATATATATATATATATATATATATATATATATATATATATATATATATATATATATATATATATATATATATATATATATATATATAGAAATCATCAACACACAATCACGTGTGGAACAGAAATAAATTTCTGACTCACGTCAGGATCGAACCCAGGTCTCTCAGGTGGAGAGCAAGGGCATAATGTTTTTTCACTGGGCCATACAAGTCTAAAAGAAGTTGGAACCTGAGAGCAACTGCACCCAAGGAATTACCTGGGCAAGCTAACTGCTTGCATACCAGCGAGTTTTCCCCAACTTCCCGACTCAGCAATGACCCAATAGACAACATTTCATTCGAATTATCCCTTCTGAGTGAATAAGATAGAAATCATCAACACACAATCACGTGTGGAACAGAAATAAATTTCTGACTCACGTCGGGATCGAACCCAGGTCTCTCAGGTGGAGAGCAAGG
>NC_089786.1:32690054-32692554 GCF_040412425.1 Macrobrachium rosenbergii
TCGCGACATGTCTGCTCTTGGGTCATCGGGACGAGAGACTCATTTTCCAGAAAAAGACGTATTTTCTTCTGGTCCTACTCAGGCATCTCCGACATCTGCTAAGAAAAGGTTTTCATTACTGAGAGGAAATCCAGAACTTTTCGATCTTTCTTACGGGATAAAGTATTAATCAGGAAAAAATATTAAGTCTATTTGCAAATACGAATTTTCCCAACTTTCACATCTAACTGGATCTTCTCATTAAACGGTCATTACTTCAACGTTTTTTGCTTGTTAAGCCAAGGTTTCACAGATGTATATGAATCCATCAAAATTTTGATAACAACAGTAAAGCAACTGATGTAATTGTAGTCGCATATACGCATACAGATAGACGGATACACACACACACACACATATATATATGTATATGTATATGTATATGTATATGTATATGTATATATAGATATAGATATAGATATATATATATATATATATATATATATATATATATATATATATATATATATATATATATATATATATATATATATATATGAATGTATGTATATACATATGTGTGTGTATACAATCATCTATTCCCACAATAAAGGTCAACTCAAAAAAAGGTTATATAATTGTGTTCTTTAGTATATTAAATAGCATCTATAATAAGAAGTTTTCATATTCTAAATACTTGAAAACTTATTCTGGCTTTCTGGCTTACTGATGAGTCACGCCTGCTTCACTTCTCTATAGAAGGATACCGTAACTTTTGTTTGACTCAAGTATCCTCAAGATAAATAGGAGAGAGAGAGAGAGAGAGAGAGAGAGAGAGAGAGAGAGAGAGAGAGAGAGAGCAAACTCAACAACGTTACCCAAAATCTCCAATGGGGCTCAAAGCTCACAGACAAGGACGGGGGATCAGCTTTATTCTCATCCTTTGGTAAAGAGCTAATGCCAAAGGTAATGAAGTTTGTCAACATCTAAAATCCTTTGATATCTTCTCTGCATCAGAGAGAGAGAGAGAGAGAGAGAGAGAGAGAGAGAGAGAGAGAGAGAGAGAGAGAGAGAGAGAGAGAGAAGAGGATGTTGAAGACTGCTGAATAGTAGTGTGAATATTTGCTTCGCATAAGACATTAACTAAAAACATACACGTAATTATAAGACTAGGTTTTGTAGTACATGTCATAACTTATAAAGAATCATTTGGAACTATGTAGACATTACACAGATTATATCAATAAATAAAACATTCGCTGGCCAATTTCCATTTATCATGATCCACAGGAACTCCGTTTGAACGTACTATGCGCACGTATATAGGTGTGTGTGTGTCTACATTCTACTTGTAAAAATGTATAAATATATGTCTAATAATGGGATATATTATTTTTCCTCGAAACTCTTATTCAGAGACATTCATCTTGTTTTTGGAAGTTATTAACTAGTGCACCAATAGTTTTGGGTGGAAGAATCAAAACAGTAGGGAAGTTTCATTTGCTTTCTCATCCAATATTTCGTTTAGCTGTGACCGTTCGTTTTCTTTTTTATCTTTTTTTTATGCGTCGTTGTTGTGTTTGTATGTTAAACTGGTTTTATTTGATGAGCTCTTCCACCTCGGTAGTCAAGGTCCTGTTGTTTTTAATGTTATTATGTTTCTTTATACTTCTTGGTGGACTCCTGATCAGCCCCACCTGCGACTCACTATAATGTGCTGACCACCAGGCACGCAATGTAATCCTTAAATCAACATAGGCACGATGGCACTTTCATTCGTCTTGTTTCGAATCCAGGGCCTGCCTCTGGGGAGTTGAGTGAAGTAAAGCCAAACCACAGGGAAAGTGAGATGCTAATCGAGTAATTAGAAGAAATCTCGACTGAAGTCGAAAATGACATTAGTAAGATTTGCCCTTTCCCTTAAAATGGCGACATGACAGGGGGCACCTCATCGCATGTTCGTGTCCACCTCCCCCATTCATCAACTTGTCGCCAACGAGTGGAAACTCCTCTAGATGAAAATGCTCGTGATTAGAAGTTAGATTCTTTAGAGGCTAATTTCATCCTTCCTTATAATTAAATATCTTTTAATGATTCCGATGTGAGTTCATCTTTACGCTTTAGAAAGATGATTCTATATTAACTGTTAATAAAAATCTGTTAGCTTTTTCCGTTTTGCTTATTCCGGTGGCTTTTATTTCATCTTCAGACATGACGTTTTGCGTCATCCAGCTCTAAAAAAAAAATCTAAACCTAATAAAGTTTCCTCCTCATCAGAAGTACAAAACGAGTACCCTGGTATGAAGTGCACCCAAATGAACGAGTCATGTATAAGAACAGGCCATCGGATATTATCGTACATCACCATCTTCTGATGGATTAAAGACACTTTGATTCTGATTCCCATTTCTTCTGAGTCAGATCCTCACTGACAAGGGAGATGGAACTTGCTGTTTAGCAGCAGATATGATCTGCAGAGAGCAACACATATATAAATGTTTGAAAATGGACGTTGTAAAAT
>NC_089786.1:32697554-32722554 GCF_040412425.1 Macrobrachium rosenbergii
AGAGAGAGAGAGAGAGAGCGAGTTTATCGGTTGTTATTCAAAGTTTTCCTGGGCAGCGCCAGGTATATAGGCTATATATATATATATATATATATCGCTCATATGCGAGAACAACGTCATAACTCAAAAAATGGGAAATTTGAGTTATGACAACCATAAGATTGCCCATTTTTTGCTCTATAATGTGGTAAAAACGACATATCTCTATCTGCAAAACTCACCACTAGAGGGCAGTAAGTGTCACTATTGCCCTGGCCTAGGTGTTACGAATCCTTGGTGTCAACAATGTCATAATCTCAGTTCCTGTTTAACCGTTATAAGGGAAAGTGCTTTGTGTTGTCAAGAAAAACGTCATATTTTGGTATGGGTCAGTATTGGTGATATTTTGGTTGTTTAATAGTCTTAAAATGTTCATTGCAATAACGTTTTAATTCTAAATAGTACGTTGTTCATGCAAATATCAGATACTTACCTGTTTATTTTATTCGAAATGTGACGTTCTTGTAGCAAAGTAATGAGCTTTTCAATGTGTTATCTCAAATTATGTCAATATTTCTACAAACATTTTGCACAATGTAGATAAGCTCTGTCTTTGTATTCCATAATGTGTCGTTATTGCAGAAAAGTATGTGTGAGACCAAATATATTCATTGTTCATATTTTAACTTATGTCGCTATTTATACAAATGTAGATTATGACCACTGCACTTTATTATGGCATTTCATGTTTATGAACTTCTTTAGCATGTTTTGTTTAATTTTTTTTTTTCAGTAAAATGCATAGCAGAGGTAAGGCATTGTTATCAATGGCATTAAACAAACTGCAAGATGAAAAGAAAGAAGCTCTTCCATCTAACGAAAGTACCTCAGCAGTAGGTTAGTTGTTTTCAGATTCAACCCTCGTCCACTCTTCCATGTGGGCTGGTTTGTACGCATTTACTTAGAGGTTAGGTTAGGTTAGGTTAGGTTAGTTATGGATTTACATATCCCTCCTCTTATGAGAGTTTTCTTTATTTCAATTTAATGTATCCTGTATGTGTCTCATAGATGTTTCACATTCAACTGGAACGTTGAAGATATAGGGAAAACTTGTTTTCATATTTCACAGCAATTTTTTCTTATTCGCACATTTTACAATTTTCTAGGCCACATCCGTGAACCTTTGAAGAACAAGGAAATTGATTGTGGCGTTCGAGAGTGTGAAGGTAACGATTACATACAATCTTCATCCTCTACATCATCCTCGTCAAGTTCTTCATCTTCATCATCAAGTAGCTCTTCTATGTCTTCTGACAACGAACTAGATTCGGATGATTCTGTAGCAGATAAGCATTATATTCCAGACTATGAAGAAGATACAGACAGTGCTGATGATGACCAGCCCTCTGAAAATATTACCGTTGGTGCAGAAGTTGAAGTAGCAACAGTCATGAATGAGTCTCAAACGTTGGTGCAGAAGTTGCTGCAGTCCTGGACGAGAATCAAACGCAATTGGAGAGATCGGTATTCACGAAAATGTGCCGATATTGGTTAGTCCATCCAAAAAGGATTAAAGAGAAAGGCGTGTCCTGAGAATTGGAGAAGGAATGTGCAAAAGCGACTACGCAATCAAGGGAAAGCTTATGAAATGAAGTCAAAGTTTAATAAGGAGCGAGAAGAACGGAAAATGAAACCGGCGTGTGATGAAAAGTGCCGACTGAAATGTTCCAATAAATTTACGGAAGAAGAGAGAAATTGGATTTTCACTTCATACTGGAATCTAAGTGATATAACAAAGCAGCGTGAATTTATTCGAAATTCTATTCAGGAAGTTCAAACAAGGTACAGATACATCAGAGTGGGTGGTACCAGACAACAAAGAAGACTCAATAATGCATTCTATCTACTTAGAAATTGTAATAGAATTAGGGTGTGCAAGGTTTTTTTTAAGAACACTCTTGACATAAACGATCGACCCATACGTACAGTTTTGGAAAAAAAAGGACAAGGTAGCTGATGTAGTCATGGAAGAAGATCGAAGAGGAAAGCATGGCAATCATTGTACTGTCGATGAGCGGATCAGAGAGAAGATAACCAGCCATATTCAATCAATTCCTAAGGTAGAAAGTCATTATACCCGAGCAAATACAACAAGGACCTTCATTGATGGAAGGAAATCGATTGCTGAAATTCACAGAGACTATGTTGCCAATTGCAAAGAAGAAGGTCTACCTTTGGAAATTACACTCTCTTTCATCGCATTTTTCACAAAAGAGCATAACATATCGTTCTTTACACCAAAAAGGATCAGTGTGATACCTGCACATCCTATCATAATGCTGAAGAGATGGAGAAAGAACTGCTAAAGGAAAGCTATGAGAGTCATCAAAATGAGAAGGAACTATCAAGGAAGGAAAAGGCTATCGATAAAGCATCAGATTCTGTAGTGGCAGTGTACGACTTGCAGGCGGTCATGCAGCTCCCGAAAGGTGATGTAAGTGTGTTTTATTACAAATCAAAGTTGAACGTACTGAATTTTACGATCTATGACATCAAAACAAATAAATGCGACTGCTTTCTATGGGATGAGTCTTACGGTCATCGCGGAGTGAATGAGCTAGGAACTTGTGTGTTACAGTACATTAAAAGTATCACTGAATCAGGAAAGAAAGACATAATATTCTATTCCGACAATTGTGCTGGCCAGCAAAAGAACAAATTCATGCTAGCACTTTATTTGTATGCAGTAAAGGAATTGGATGTAAATTCTATTACTCATAAATATTTAGTTAAAGGTCACACACAGAACGAAGGGGATGCAACTCATTCCCTGATTGAAAAGCAAAACAAAAGACTCCTCAAAAGCGGGCCTATTTATGTCCCCGAAACTTTTGCTACAGCTATTCGGACTGCAAAGAAACAAGGAGATCCTTTCAATGTCTTCCATTTAGGATTTGACGACTTCTATAACATAAAATCAATTGCTAATGACATTGGTCCCATGAACGTCAAGGATCTTAAGATAAGTGACATCAAAGTGCTGAAAGTCATCAAGGAATCACCGTCTACCGTTTTGTACAAGCATTCGTATGCAGATGAATTTAAGGAATGTACAGTACTCAAGCAGTGCAATAAGTCAAAGGATTTCAGACTGCTCCCGTGCTTCAAAGAAAAACCAGGGATACCACACAAGAAGAAAGTTGACCTAATGGAATTATGCAAGAAAATCTAATTCCGAAGCATCACCATCAATTCTATGAAGGTCTCTAATCTGTTGGTGAAGTGTCACACACTTTATAATGTGCTTTATGTTATTCAGGAAATAAGACGGAAAGCTTATTTCTATTACTACAAGATTTGCTTTATTTTGATATGCAGTACTGATTCTATAATAAGAAAAAAGTTTCACTCGACATTAAAAGTTAGGTTTCAATTAATAAAATTTGCATAGACATAGTACATTTTTATTTACGTATTTGTTTAGGAATATTTTGCCTTTTAGTGAAAAGGCTTCTTATTATAGTGAATGTACTTTATGATTTAATTCATAACTGTTTATTTTATTTCAGAGTATGGATGCCTGATAATAACAAAATTGGAATTTAATTTTGAGGTATCAAATGATTGCAATTACTTATATTACTTCTTTCTAATGATGTTTAGCGACATGATTCGCTAACTGTGATGCCATATTCATCTGTTCTATTCTGATAACCATAAATGATTGAAATAATATCTCTGTCAATTACTCCTATTTTTGTAGAAATATCGTCATAATTCTTCCTAGTACACGCTAAGGAGATCACATTTTGTGCAACAATGACATAAAACTGAATACTTTCGCAAAATTAACTATTGCATTGATACTATGAGCTCAATTTCGTGCACCTTCAGAAATATTATGAAGATGTGTTTTCTACGTTATATGAATTAAGCCAAAATGGCAGAAAGTCATTAGATATTTTTTTATAAATTTTTAAATATTAAAATCATCTCTCCTGTAAAAGTGCCTTTTTTGAGTTATGACGTTGTTCTCGCATATGAGCGAAGAATATTCATAGAAGTTGGAAGAAGAGCCTTGAGTCCAATAATATCGTAAGTAGTTCAAGATTCCCTAATTTACTCATAGGGATAGTAGCGTTACAATAGCATGTAATAGGCCGAGCAGAGGGCGCGACAGGGCCCGGACACCGATGCTAGAGAGCTAGTTCGGGAAAACTCAGGCTTACCGCGGCTTGAGGTGACAAATGCAGAACTATCACTGACACCACAGACGAAGCTCTTCAGGGAGACTGAATTCACCCGAAGTCAGGTCACTGTCCACTAGAGCAATTGTTGATCCCACCTCTCGTATTGTATCACCTAGGAAAATGAGAAATGTGCTGAGAGAGAAAGAGATTGCATATTCACTTTTAATTAGCAATTATAAAAAGAAGAGTATATGTAGAGAATATACAGGCGTATGCTTAAGCTGAAGTACTGTAAGATGTAGAGATATACAGTGGACACATTCTAGTATGATAATAATATAAATTATGATAGGAAATTGTCAGAGACCTTCCTGTTTTTCAAAGAACCTGGACAGTGTTTCCTTCAGAACTCTTGAATTTTGTGTCTTGCTCTCCAAAATATAGGTATTCTTTTCAAGAGAGAGAGAGAGAGAGAGAGAGAGAGAGAGAGAGAGAGAGAGAGAGAGAGAGAGAGAATTTAGGCTGATAGGTAATGAACTAAGATGGAGACAGGCAAACGAATAGATTATTCCGTCCTCTTGATTAACAGCAACAAATACCATCACTTCCCCGAGGCGTTTAATGGCTTGGGATAGCAAATAATTAATTTGAAATCCTTCCTATTCCCATGAGAGAGAGAGAGAGAGAGAGAGAGAGAGAGAGAGAGAGAGAGAGAGAGATACTTATTTCTGTTCTTTATTTACTTATGAACATAGTTCAGTTGTACTGTAAGCTCCTCAGTATTCCATAAAATGGAATGACCACTGCGATGCCTTCTCGTCCCTTATATATTATATATATATATATATATATATATATATATATATATATATATATATATATAAAGCTACAAGCGTCCTTTAATATCAATTCGCTCTACCTCGGAAATAATATATTTTCATATATGTTACCGAAGGGAATTTTTAGTTGATAATAAGTACGCCGTCCCGTGGGCTCGAACCAACGAAGGACAGGAACTCAGGACTACAGGGACGCATTAACCCAGTCCTTCGTTGGTTCGAGCCCACGGGATGGCTTACTTATTATCAACTAAAAATTCCCCTTCAAATAACATATATGAAAATATATTATTTCCGAGGTAAGCGAATTGGGATGACGTTTGTAGCTTTCTGATTAAATATGAATCACGGTGATGTGATAAAGTCATATATATATATATATATATATATATATATATATATATGATAAAAATATATATATATATATATATATATATATATATATATATATATATATATTCCAAGGACAAAACAAGTTTATATTGCATTCATAACTTTCGAAATGGAAATCAATAAAAATATTAATTAGGAAATAAACAAGTGACAAGTTGAAAGATTAAACTAAATAAAGACGAATGTACATCAAACATTATGATTTTTCTTTTAATGCTTTTAAAAATCATTTGGTTATAGCGTTTCTGTTTGCGGGTGTGTTGGGGGCTGGGGTTCCGGGCTGCAAAATGGGCTAAGAATTTTGGACAAAATCAACAATCTTTCCTTTATTCTAAAGAACTTTAGTAATCTCATCTGTTCAAATCTCTTTCTCCACAACTTTAGCTGTTCTGGATAAAGTCTTAGGAAAGTTAGGAGGAGAATTGACTTGGAATAAAAAAAATAACTTTAAAAGGAAGGAAAATAAACGATAGCCCCGAAAGCCTTAAGGGAGACTGTAGTGTTTCTTTTGGCCCGAACTTCATTGCCATGATTTTTTCCTTAAACTTATTTATAAAGTGATATATACTTGTGCTTACCACCATTTATTTGTCTATTATTACTTATCTGTTGCATTGAGCTATATTTAACTTTCTTCGTTACCCCTTGCCTCCCCACCCTTTTTTTAAAATCATATTATGGCCTTTTCATTCTCAAGACTTTTCTTAGAAGGTGATGACGTTTTTAGCTATTTCCACGTGAATATGATCATACTACGAATAAGCATTAAAAAAGAAATATACAACGTTAAGTAGCTGAAAAAAAAAGACAATGGATAACCATGTTACTAGCATGAATAGAATACCAAAATAGGAAAGGAACACCTCTAAATCTAAAGTTATTTATTACACACAAGCCGAGATGAGGTCTTGTGTCTAAACATAATTTTCGTCTCACATATAACGATAAACTCGGTTAAAAACTCTAAGAAATGGAAGATAGTGATGAAACGGTTAATCGTAATTATAGGTAGAAGGAATTATTCTTGTCCCTTATTTCTCTTTAGACAATTCGGCATAATGGAGAAATCTTTTAAACTTCCGAGTGGATGTTTCAAAGTTCAAAGGTGTTTCGTGAGCAGTAGAGGGGAGGAACACACACTCAGTACCTTAGAGACCATATTTAATATATACATATGATCAGCGACCTGACTCCCCCTCTTAACTCAGTCCAGGACCTGTAGGAGCCAGGCAGTGGAGGCTTAGGACTCAGCAGGTAGACAGTTGTGTCCCAAAACCCGGAATCCTTAGCCCATAGGGACGGGAAAGTCGTGTTGTTTGTGAGAGATATCGAGTCATGAAAAGGACGTGAATTCAGGATCACCAAACTGTATGATGGCCTTCACTCATCAGATAGGACTTATGTCAAAGAAAGGTAAGAGACTCTTAAGTACAACAGACAGAGAGAGAGAGAGAGAGAGAGAGAGAGAGAGAGAGAGAGAGAGAGAGAGAGAAGAGAGAGATAGAGATAAACTTCACACCCTTAAGGTGTTCTCACGACTAATCTTCCTCTTGCGCCAAAGGTCACACATGTTTACGGGAGGAGGGACGAAAGGATACTTCCAGCATTTCCGTTATTACTTATCATTATTAGTCCCAAGCAAACTTGAAGCAAACAAGCTATTATAGACTAAGGAACAAAATTAGGTAACAAAGGAATATCAAGTGAATAACGACAAAGCAATAGACAGAGAGTGTATACATAACTTCAAAGAAGGTGCATGTCACTTTCAGTGGAGATGACCTTCGTCTTTACCTTTATCCCGATAATTCACAGTCCTTCGATGTCAGTCCCATAAGTTATCAAGTATTGCTTCCTTTCCTTTAGCAGTAAATGAAATCTTGAAGAGACAACAGTTCATGAATTCCAAAGAAGAATTTTGATCGTGCCACACTAATATTCAGTTTAATTCTAGTCACTTCGGAAAATTTCGATAGGTCTGCCATTTCCTTCATTTAAGATATTCGGGGAAATAACTGGTAACTTTCCTCAGCCGATAATTCTACGGCTCAAACAAAGATGTAATGACAGCAAAAATAAAACCATTCATTCAACTGTCTTTTTTTCTTTTGCTCGTGGTAAACTTGAGTGCAAGGAGGATATTTTTCCACTAACTCTCTCATATTGTATTTTATTTTATTTTAGCTCTCTAGCTCTCTCTCTCTCTCTCTCTCTCTCTCTCTCTCTCTCTATATATATATATATATATATATATATATATATATATAATATATATATATATATATATATATATATATATATATATATATATATATATATATATATATTATATATATATATATATATATATATATATATATATATATATATATATATATATATATATATATATATAGTCTATATATATAAAATATATATATATCATTTATCTGCTCTTAGTGTGTATGAGTCTTTAAAAGTCATAGTGTCTATATCTGCAGTATTCAAATCTCTCTCTCTCTCTCTCTCTTTCTCTCTCTCTCTCTCTCTCTCTCTCTCTCTCTCTGAGTAATACAGAATTGTTTTTATCTTAAATTGGCCTTCATATACGCAAGTGCAATGTTTGTACAACTAAAATATTGAGCTTTTAAAACGAATCTGTAGTTATGTGAGTCTTCATATCTGAGACATTCATTTCATTCTTTTATTCGTTGCCACTGCACTGCAACAATGTTACGTTGTCACACTGCCCACCACTAGAAGTCTTCCTTCCTTTCACACTGAAACTGAGGAACTTTCCTCTAGGGAATTTCATTGATGCCTTTTTACTTAGGTTTATCAGGGGCTGTACACTAATATTACTTTAAATACAGATACACCAATGCCGTGTTTTTTTTTTTTTTTGTCTTATGTCAAAGTGATTATTTTGTGTTTTCTCTTTCTTTACATCTGGACAATCGATCCTGTGGACAAAGTTTTCTTTTCGTTTGAAAGAAAGCACGAGGAGATCTCATCTTATATTCAATCTCCAGGGACGAAATGCAAGGAGAATAATTTTTTTTTTTTATGATTATCTCAAATACCAATATTCCCATTATTTGTGATTCTGGGCCCTCAGCCTCACTTCTATCTTTTTATCTAAAAATAAGCGGAATTATAAAACAGAAAACTTCATGACTGCTGAAGGCTCTCACTTCTCATTGCACCCTCACATGTACAGACACAAACATTAAATGCCATTTCTACACCGTTTCATTTTAGCTTTCCTTCTTTGTTTCAATAATTCTGCTCATTGCAGATTTTCTTACTACTAGGTTGTCCATCTTTCAAAACTCTTGTTTAGATTTTTTTTGCCGAAATCATGTCTAAACCGGGAAGACGCTAAATGGACAGTGTTGAGGAATTAAAGTGAGTTTCAAAGGAGTGCGAGAACACATACGTGATAAGAGTAAATGGAAGATACATTCGGAGACCAAAATTGCAAACTCAAATTGTTTAAACTCGTTACTCAATTAAGAGTCAGTAGGTGGCGCGAGCTTCGTCCTTAAAGTTAGGAGAAACAGGGAAACGGGCTTTTCCATCAACCGGCATCCATATATCTGTTCTACTGGTGGGTATGTTCTTTGCAAGATGTTACTACAATAAAAAAAAAAAATTTTCTCTGTCTGTCTGTCTGCAGAAAGGACGGGTCTGTCATTACGACAAATCCATTGACCTTTTAGAGCCCTTGGAACCTGACACTAAATTCTTTGTTCTCAGTGTCCTACATTCTCTTTGCATCAGAGATGTAAAGACTTTATTCATATAGATAAAACATTAGGAAAAAACAAATATAAGGGAAATGTGTATCATGTAACAGCATTAGTTTCATGACAACGCCAATATCCCACATGGTACAGCATTTCAGTTAGTGGCGTCTTCAAATACGGTAAATAATATATTCATCGAATGAAGGGCATTGCTGGAGCAAGAATTTCAGCAAATGGTTATTAGATGAAATCATTCATTCATTCTAAGACATAATTATCTTATCACAGTCCAAACGAGAGTGAAACCACCAAAGCGGCGGAAGAAAGAAGGTCGGAGGACTGAGCATCAGAAGAAAGCGAACCATCGGGCAAATCGAGTTCCAAAAATACTGAAGAAAATTTGTCTTCTGGGATAGACTCTCCCTTCTTCTTTTCTTTCTCTTCCTTCACTCATACTTCCAACTCTTTATATTCCATCTTCATCCAATTTCATGATCATTTATATTTGATCATTCTCTTTCTTCTCTTTATTCTTCTCTCTGATTTTTCACTGATGCTCTCTTTTTTTATACTTTTAATGATCTACACCTAAATCTTTTTTCATCCTTCTCTTCTCTCCCTCCTCCGTCTCGATCTTCTCTTTCTTCTCTCTCTTTTCTCACTCTCATCCATGACTGCCTGACCTTTTGCAATAAAACCTCGAATCTTTCAGTTTCAAGAAAAGATTCTGAGCGTCTTTATAATATTACTACATTATGAGTTTTACAAAGCGCAGATCTAACTGATACTGATTAACAATTCCCCCTCCCCAACTTCTCTCTCCCTCTCTTATATATTATGTTTATTTTGTGTCTGTTGTGCTCCTGCTTTTCTCCCTCTTTATATGTATATTTTTTCTCTCTAAACCGTTCTAAGAATAAATCATAAACTTGAAAAACGTGCGAAAAGATCAAATATTTTCTCCATTTATTCTCATATTTCTCATCTAAACTTGTTTTTTAAACATAACATAATAAATAGTGAAGTCTGCTATCTTCAACTTTTATTTTACACGAAATTGTGCACCAGATCCAATACTTTCTTCTATGCAAGTGGCGGTGTGAAACCTAGCCGCGCACGTTCGTGACACTGATCCTGCACCAATAGACGATAAAAGATGAAGGATGTTTTTTTAAGATCGATTAGATGATAAAGGATCCCTGAAAAAGTTTTCGTGTGACACCAGATTTAGTTTTTTTTCTCCAGCCCTAAAATGTTTACAACTCTGACATATCTTTCCTCAAAGGAACCGAAATGAGGGTGATAACACTAGTTATTAAAACTGATACAGACTATAGCTAAGTAGCTTAACTAATTATTCAAAGTCAGTTAAAAAGTAGACCAGTGCTCACCTGAATTCCAATTTCAAAAAAAAAAATAAAAAAAAATATAAAATATATATATATATATATATATATATATATATATATATATATATATATATATATATATATATATATATATATATGTGTATATATATATATGTATAATCATATCATCCGAATGTGAACTATGGAAGAAATTCAATAAAAAAGGAAGCAAACGCCGTTTGAAAAGCAAATAAACACATCCATTCGACATTCCACTTCAAGCAGAAAATATATTTCTCCGCCGATCGCTGTTTGATTCCATACTTTCCTTCCCTTAAAAGTTTGACTTTTTGTGATGGTTTGGGTCTCTTCAGTATTTGAAAAAAGCGACTTCGGTCAAGAGCAGTTGCTGACAATTCTCTGAAGCATCTGAGCAATGGAATCGCGAGGAACAAAAAGCTCAGGGAGGGCCTTCTCTACGAAACACCCCACCGGCGAATATTGGAGAGATCCCACTCATCGCAAATATATCAGGTCTTTCTTTCATTATTTTTATAGATTTATCTTTTTTTCTTTCTATTGTTTTCCTTTACATCGTATGAAAGATGTATCGACCCAACAATGCGCTCTACCCAGGAAGAGTTTATATATACAGTATATATATATATATATATATATATATATATATATATATATATATATAAATATATATATATATATATATATATATATACACACACATATATATATATATATATATATATATATATATATATATATATAATCATATATATGTGTGTGTGTGTGTGTGTGTGTGTGTGTGTGTGTGTGTGTGTGTGTGTGTATTCAGAATATTTCGAAATTAAGTTTAGTAACCAATAGTAATAACATTTTGGTACCATGGTTACCCTCTACAAGAGAGAGAGAGAGAGAGAGAGAGAGAGAAAGAATATAACTCCAGTAACTGTCCATAAGATTTTAGTTCAGGTCTAAAGGATTCCATCATAAATTTTAGAGTAATGCCTATAATAATGAATTCGAGTTGGTGTATTACTGGACACAGATACAAGTTAGACCCTTCTATCTATTATTCCTAAAAAATTTGGATCCATTTCGCTAACTGTTCTATCAAGATTTGAAAGAGTGGGAAATCGGAGCCAACTACAAATCGCCGAATGCACAGACATCCAGAATGGCCTCAAGATTACTGGATGAATGAATCCACTGACTTTGAAGATGTGCTCATAAAAGAAGTTGGGCCGTATCTATTTTTCTAATATCAGACTAAAGCAAAGTGAATAACAGAGGTAACCCTCCGGGGATTCAGGAGGTAGACTTAGGCCCCCGGGTCAGCCGAGGAACACCGCCTCTAGGCCTTCATAGGGAACGTGGTTTGCTCAAGAGAGCCTCCTCAGGCCATGTATGCAGAAAGCTCACCTTGAATTATAATGCCCAGTACCACACGCATGTTTTACCAAAGAACATGTTTGCTCTCACAGTAAGGAATTCCTTATAACCATCATCGGAAGCCTCTGTAATGCAGAACGTTATCATAGTACCCGCAAGTTATAAAGGTTCCTGGTTATTTTATTATATTATCAACCGCTTGTTTTAAGGTTTACTGCTGATTTCCAGTCTCTCTCTCTCTCTGTCTCTGTCTTTCTGTCTCTCTCTCTCTCTCTTCCACGTCCGCAGATCTATGGGGTAGTGCGTCTCAGTATTGTCAGGCAAAAATAAAATTTGAAATTTCACTGCCATCTTTCTCACTCTCATTTCAGTCATTCACATTTGAAATTGACAGGTGTTTAATAAACGTTGAATAAGTATTCTCTCTCTCTCTCTCTTCTCTCTCTCTCTCTCTCTCTCTCTCTCTCTCTCTCACACACACACACACAGTTGGGTGAAAAGGGCTTCTTGCGTCGTTTTTAGAATCTTGAAGGATATTCTTCGTTTTGCTTTTATACTGAGCTCTTCCAAAGGTATTGTCTTATCACCATTCTTTTGTTTATTATCACTATCTTCATCCTTATAATTATCTAAACTCCATTGTTGTCAACATTATCACCATCTTCACCCTCAATTTCCTGTACATTGTTAAAATTATCATCGTCATCATCGCCGCTTGTTTAAAAATTAATGGCCATATCACTCAGAAAAAGTTTTTATTCTTCTTTGAGACCTGAAGATAAGGGTGTCATGTTCTTTTAGTTACAAATTATATCCTTCGTGGACTTAAAATCTCAGTAAAGATAAATTAAAGACGGTAAAGGATTATGGGTGATTGTCATGGCTAAATACTTTAATCAACATCACGACATAAACAAACCTACTAACTCTAACAATCATCAACCATGTTTTGAGTCTTCCTCCTGAATCACTAAAATGTTTGAGTGGGAAAAACATCATCGTTTGTAAATGAATTAAAAAAGACATTATTTATAGTTGATTTACTCGTCAAGCTGGTTGGTTTACTGTCACTAAAGTAAACAATCTGTAGGTAAACGGTAGAATTTGTGCAATATGGTAAGCACAATTATTATATTTTCTAGTGCGCATACCTGCGTAGTCATATAAAACAAGTGATAAAAAGTATTATCTTTTTGAGCAGGCAACCAAAACGCAGAGAATTCGTCTGAGAGAAAAGAGAAAACGTAGCAAAGAAGAGTCAAGGAAAAACGAAAGCAAAAAGAAATCAAGATTAAAAAGTCAAACGAAAGTAAATTTACTTACTCAAACCGATATGAGAAGTGAGCAGTAAATGAATTAGATAGGGAAAAGATTTGTTAAAGTATACATTTAAATCTTCTAGTACAGATATGTCAGCTGGATATTTATGCTTTTTTAGACAAACTGCACGAGTAGATGGAACCTTATGTATCAACAATGACATTGCATCTTTGTGATTCTTTCTCTGTGAAATCTTCTATAAATTCATCCTCAAGTTATATTGCATTCCATTCCTATTTTTACGCGTCATCGAAAACCGTTGGCGATGCGGCGTCAACTCATTGTGTAAATAAATCCTTATATCATTAAACCTCCAATTGCTCTCTCTCTCTCTCTCTCTCTCTCTCTCTCTCTCTCTCTCTCTCTCTCTCTCTCTCTCTCTCATTTTCAAATCTTTTTAAAAAAGGAAGGAGTTCAAAATAATTATTCTATACCCAATGGCATTAACCATCTTCTGCGAAAGAGGTGGAGCCATCGTGATTATTTTCCACATCATTTATGCGATACAGTATTCAACGACGGCAGTGTGTAGCCTAGCTGAGATAGAAGTCATTATTATTATTATGATACAACTTCAATAGTAATATCGCTTTAAAAGTAATTATTAGTCTTATGCTATATTTATTACCATTACTGAGCCACCAGCAGGTATGATTAATTTAATTGAAAAAAGGAACTAAACATTTTTTTTCTTGAATATCAGAGCTATTGTTATCCAAATTTCAAAAGATTGGCTAATATTATTAACGGAGTCAGGACAAAGGCCATTTAAAATTCATAGGAAGATATTCATTGCTAATAATAAATATAATTTTTGGCAAAATTTGTGTAGACTAAATAACAAAGGAAAGTTGCAGTTCAGCCAAAGCTATTCAGTAAGAATAGCAAATACAAAATATCACTTCTAATAGAAGCTCCCATCCATCTAGAGCAAGAACTTTCTTTCCTCTGACCTATGAGTTGTCATTGCTAAAACACGCGATTGCCGAAGTGTGATCCTTTTTGTATTCTTGGCAGCTCAGCTTGCAAAGTCATTTCTTCAGTGCATTATCTAATTTGATGCTCTTGGTATTTCAAACATGAATACATTCCCTCCTTGTTCTGAGGAGGATAGATAACAAGATTCCCGGTAAGCATTATTTACTTTCATTTCAAAGATATGTATCACGATAAAGAAGTAGTTTCTTTGCCGCATTCACAAACAGGAGGTGGGAGCAATGGTTCTTGCCTGTATTCTTTGTTGGTTGATTTTCTATATTGTTTTTCTTTTTCTTATTTTTCTCTGTTTTCTCTTTTTCTCTAACAGGTTTTCTATTCTGTTAGTTCGGTTTGAATACTACAACTACTGCAACTACTACTACTTCTGCAACTGCTAATAATGATCATTCCAAACCTTGCTTAAATGAGAACGGAAGATTAAACATCAATAACTTTGAACCTTCATTAACCATCTTGTGTTTTATATTATGATTTACTTTTATTTCAGACGCTACCTACAAGTATTTAATCTCTCTTCAGTTAAGTCAATCTTCGTTGCAAGTGTACTAAAACGTACAATCACTTCAGACACGAAAGTGAGGAGCTTTCAATTCGTTCTAATATTGTTTTAATCATGCCTGTTGGTGGTGGCGGAATGGTAATAAATATAGCATAGGACTAATAATTGCTTTTAAAGCGGTATTAGTACTGAAGTTGTATCGTAATAATAATAAAATGGCTTCTATCTCAGCCAGGCTACATACTGCCGTCGTTGAATACTGTATCGCATTAATGGTGTGGAATATAATCACGATGTAAACACACAAGTATGGGTCATACTTTCATGGACATAAACTGAGATAATTATCTCTCTGTCTCCCTCCCCGACTTCTCTCTCTCTTTCTCTCTCTCTCTCTCTGTCCGGCAAAGAACTGGCTCAGTCCTCTCTCTCTCTCTCTCTCTCTCTCTCTCTCTCTCTCTCTCTGTCCGGCAAAGAACTGGCTCAGTCCTCTCTCTCTCTCGGTGAGACGTAATCGTTCATGGTCTGGATAATCTGCCCGATAATACGCGTCTTACATACAATTAGCGAATGAAATATAGCTAAAAGTGTTCGTGAACTATCGGTGATTAGCTTAATATCAGATTAGAGCGAAAAACCGTCTAATAAGTTGTCTACGAGTGAATTAATAAAATCAGAAAATCATGGAGGAATCAGCCAACAGTGGCAAAAGGTGGAGAAATCTATCTTGCATCGGAGATATTCAATATGATGAATTGGCAGGAAGGAACTTGGTTTGCTGATCGTGGAGATGAATTGCAACATTGACCAAAAAGATGTGAAAACATTCAGACATATTGAAAGGATACGATCCTTCAAACTGTCAAATCTGTAGAAAATATAATGAAAATAATAGAAGGGGATACCAATGAAAGTTCAAGTTATCAAAAGACTTATAAAGAAAATCTACAAAAATCAACACATTCCATCAAAGAAAATAAGTAAGGTGGAATTAGTGAATATATTGATTGATGCAATAGGCAAACGGATGCCTAAAGCATGTAAACTATGTAGAGTGTGGTATAGCATTGTAAATCCACAAAACCTGATTAGGAAATGCTATGCTTGCCACGCTTATCGACACACCCGTCATGTGCTGAAGTTGAGCAAAATAGAAATAAGGACACAAAATATTTTGCTCAACATGTCTAGTATGGATAGACAAGGTCATTAAATCAAGACTTAATGTACAGATTGTGGAGGATGAAGAAGATGAAGAAGATGAAGAAGATGAAGAAGAGGAAGAAGAGAAAATAGAAAGAAAATAAGACTGAAGAGAGAAAAGATTAATGAAAACAAAAAACAGGATAATAGTATGGATGCAGAGAAACTCATAGATTCTACATATGAGGCAATACAGCAACATACATATGAAGAAATAAATTATGACATGATAAATAAAAATAAAATCCCAAAGAGGTTGTACCCGGATCTCCATACTGATGGGAAAGAACAAGAAAAAAAAAAAAGAAAGACACAGTATGCACCCTTTTGAAAAGAGGGAATTGCAGGTTTGGTGAAAGATGTTATTACAAACATCCCAAGATATGTCACAATTACGAGATCTATGGCAAATGTGCATATCTAGATGGCTATGAAGAGGAATGCAGCGATCTACATCCAAAAATATGTAGAAACTGGAAAGAAGGAAATGGATGTAGGTTTAATAAGAAATGTAGGTACATGCATCCTGTAGCCATGAAAAACCAAAATCAAAATCAAATACATATAAAAAACCAAGGTAAAAATGAAACAAATAAAGAAAAGAACAAAGATCATGTGATGAAGGCAAAAAGCAAGCCAACAACACATTATGAAATGTCAGCACCACGATATGAGCCATCAGCACCTAGATATAGCACAAGGAACAAGCAATGTATCTATGATGCTAGGGGATGGTGCAGATATGGAGATAAGTGCAGGTTTATGCACAAAGTGAATAAATATGAAGCTGGAAGAACAAATATAATGGAAAAGTTAGATTTTTTAATGTACGAGTTTCTGAAATGAAAAAAGATCAACATATCAGAACTGGAAAGAGACATGGGAAAATCCTTATTATTACCCATATTAGATAATGGAGATAATACGCAAACCATCATAGTGATGAACGCGCAGGGTTTAGTTTCGAGTAACTCAAAAAGAAAGATAGAGTTCTTAGAAGAACTAACCCAAAATGAAAAAATAGAAATATTGAATATAAGTGAAACCTGGTATTCCCAAGAGACTGGTAATGATGACCAGATAAAGGGTTTCAAACTTATAGATCAGATAGAAAAATAGAAATCAAGGGGGAACCGCGATATATGGGAGAGATGCCAATCAAGGAAAAATCTGTTAGAAATATAGTAACACAGAATGTGAATTAATAGCGGTAGAATTTGAATCTGAAAAATTAGTGAACATTGTAATATATAGACCCCCTAATACTAAAAAGAGTTTGACATAATAATTGAAAAATTGGATGAAATATGTAGAAATCACAAGGACTGGACTATACTCCTAACCGGAGACTTTAACTTTCCTTTTGTAGAATGGAAAGAACGAATAGAGACTGTGGTTGTATTTATACATATAAAAAGAGAGCAATAGTAGTGCAGAAGATAAGAGGCAATTTGAAAAGCTATTAGATATGCTAATAGAACATAACATTCAACAAATAAATCACCTACCAACAAGAAAGGATAATATTTTAGACCTAGTATTTGTGAATGAGGTGAACTATGTTAAAGAAATAATAGTATATAACACGAGTATTTCGGACCATAATGTCATAGAACTAACAGTCCGTTCCAGAACATACGAAAACAGAGAAAAGCAAGAGACGAAAAATGGGAAGGATATGGAAAATACAATTTCTATAGTAAGAATATAAATTGGTCAAAAATAAATGAAGAATTAAACAAAGAATGGGAAAACATATTTGTAAGTGATGATATACAGGTAAATACCGATATATTATATAAAATATTAGAGAAATAGTGGAAAAATATATACCAAGAAAAAAGTAATCATCAGTCACGAATTCCAGGAGACAGAAGGATCTTGTTCCAGAAAATTAGAAAGTGGAAAAAAGCTCTTGCAAAAGAAAAAGAATGCATGGAAAGTGATGGAACTAAAAAGTAAGATAGAAAATGCAGAACAAAAGATTATACAATCAAAAGAAAATTAAAAATGGAACCTAGAAGAAACGACACTACAAAATATTAAGCAAAACCCTAAAATTTTTATTCATATGCAAAAAAGATGAATAAAATAAGAGTAGAAATAGGCCCTCTAAGAATTGAAGGGCGATTAACGAATGAAAAAAGGAAATATGTAACATATTAGCAGAAAGATATAAGAGTGAATTTACACCTAGAATTGACAATGAAGATAATGATACAGAAATAAGAGATGAAAATACTGAATACTTATCAGATATAGATATTACAGAAGCCGATATTGTGCAGGCTATTAATGAAATTAAAAATGGATCAGCAGCAGGACCAGATGGAGTACCTGCCATATTGTTAAAGAAAGTGGTTCATTCAATCGCAAAGCCGCTTAGCAATATTATTAAGACAAAGTATAGATACAGGCAAGATTTATGATGAGCATAAATTAGCATATATTACTCCTACTTTCAAAAGTGGTTCAAGACTAGAGGCAAGTAATTATAGGCCTGTGAGTCTGACATCTCATATTATGAAAGTATATGAAAGGGTAATGAAAAAAATATAATGAAACATTTAATGAAAAATAGATTGTTCAATATAGGACAACATGGTTTTGTACCCGGAAAAGTACACAAACCCAACTGTTAGTCCACCATGAAAGCATATATAAAAATATGATAAATGAAAAAGATACAGATGTGGTTTACCTAGACTTTGCAAAAGCTTTTGACAAGGTAGATCATAATATATTAGCGAAAAAATTAGAAAACATAACATTGTTGACAAAGTAGGAAGATGGATAAAAGAATTTTTGCAAAATAGAAAACAGATAGTGATTGCAAACGATGAGAAATCGGATGAAGCTACGGTAATATCCGTTAGCTGCATTGCTGTTTGTGATTATGATTGCAGACATAGACAGTAATGTTAAGGACTCAGTAGTAAGAAGTTTCGCAGATGACACAAGAATAAGTAGAGAAATTGCTTGTGATGAAGATAGGAACTCGCTACAAAGAGACCTAAACAAAATATATAAATGGGCAGAGATAAATAGGATGGTATTTAACTCTGATAAATTTGAATCAATGAACTATGGTGATAAAGTAGGAATGCTATATGCATATAAAGGACCTAATAATGAGACAATCACAAACAAGGAAGCAGTTAAAGACCTTGGTGTGATGTTGAATAGGAATATGTTATGCAATGATCAAATAGCAATTTTATTGGCAAAATGCAAAGCAAAATGGGAATGTTGTTCCGGCACTTCAAAACAAGAAAAGCTGAACACATGATTATGCTTCATAAAACGTACGTACGTAGTCCACTTGAATATTGCAATATAATATGGTACCCACACTACCAAAAGGATATTGCACAAATAGAGAGTGTACAAAGGTCATTTACAGCTAGAATAGAAGAAGTTAAGGACCTTGACTACTGGGAAAGACTACAATTCTTAAATTTATATAGTCTTGAAAGGAGAAGAGAACGCTACATGGTAATTCAAGCATGGAAACAGATAGAAGGAAGTACCGAAAACATCATGGAACTAAAATTATCAAAAAGAGCAAGCAGAGGTAGATTAATAGTGCCAAAACTATACCAGGAAAAATTAAGGAAAGCACACAGGACATTAATCCACCACGCACCAGCATCGATAATGCAGCGTCTATTCAATGCGCTACCAGCTCATCTGAGGAACATAACAGGAGTGAGCGTAGATGTGTTTAAGAATAAGCTCGACAAATATCTAAGATGCATCCCAGACCATCCAAGACTGGAAGATGCAAAATATACCGGAAGATGCGTTAGCAACTCTCTGGTAGACATCAAAGGCGCCTCACACTGAGGGACCTGGGGCAACCCGAACGAATTGTAAGGTCTGTAAGGTAAGGTCTCTCTCTCTATCTCTCTCTCTCTCTGTCCGGCAAAGAACTGGCTCAGTCCTCTCTCTCTCTCTCTCTCTCTCTCTCTCTCTCTCCGGCAAAGAACTGGCTCTCTCTCTCTCTCTCCTCTCTCTCTCTCTCTCTCTCTCTCTCTCTGTCCGGCAAAAGAAATGGCTCAGTCCTCTCTCTCTCTCTCTCTCTCTCTCTCTCTCTCTCTCTCTCTCTCTCTCTCTCTGTCCGGCAAAGATCTGGCTCAGTCCTCTCTCTCTCTCTCTCTCTCTCTCTCTCTCTCTCTCTCTGTTTATCTGTCTGCCTGGCAAAGACTCAGTCCTTGTTATTCAGCAACTACAAACTCCACCTCTTTCGCGGAAGATGCTTAATGCCATTGGGTATAGAATAATTATTTTGAACTCCTTCCTTTTCCTAAAAAAGATATGGAAGTGACTGAGAGAGAGAGAGAGAGAGAAGAGAAGAAAGAGAAGAAGAAAGAGAGAGAGAGAGAGAGAGAAAGAGAGAAGAGAGAGAGAGCAATTCAATTTTTAGTCATTTAACCATTCTGATCTTGTTTCTTCGAGTTTGCTAAAAATCTAGGTAAGAATAAAGTTTCAATGATATAACGATTTATTTACGTAATGAACTGGAGCCGCATCGCCGGAAAGATAGGAATGGAATGCAATACAACTTGAGGAGGAATTAGTAGAAGAATGCACAAAGAAAGGATCACAAAGATGCAATGTCATTGTTGATGCATAAGGTTCCATATAATTATGCAGTTTGTCTAAAAAAACATAAATATTCAGTTGACATATATGTCCTAGAAGTAGTAAATGTATACTTTAATAAATCTTTCCCTTACCTTTTTCATTTACCGTTCACTTCTCATAACTGTTTGAGTATGTGTATTTATATTCGGTTGATTTTTTAATCTTGATTTCTTCTTTCTTTTCTTTTTCCTCTGCTCTTCTTTATTACGTTTTCTTTTTCTTTCAGACGAACTTTCTGCATTTTGGTTGCCTGCTCAAAAAGATAATACTTTTTTCACTTGTTTTATATGACTACACAAGTACGCACACTAGAAAAGATAACAATGGTGCGTATATTATTGCACAAATCCTTCCATGCACTTAGAGATTGTTTACTTTAGTGACAGTAAACCAGCTTGATGAGTAAAACAACTATAAACAATATCTTTTTCAATTCATTTACAAACGATAATATTTTTTGCAACAGATATTTCAGTGGTTCAAGAGGAAAACTCAAGACGTGGTTGATGATTGTTAGAGTTAGTAGTTTTGTTTATGTCTTGATGTTGATTCAAATACTCCGCCATGACAATCACCCAGAATCCTCTATCGCCTTTATTTATCTTTACTAAAATTTTAAGTCCACGAAGGACATAATTTGTAACTAAAAGAACAAGACACCCTTATCTTCAAGTCTTGAAGGAGAATATAAATTATTTCTCATGATTAATATGGTCATTAATTTTTAACAAAAGCGGCGATGATGACGATGATGGCGATTTTAAGAAAGTACAGGAAAATGAGGGTGAAGATGGTGATAATGTTGACAATAATGGGGTTGAGATAATTATAAGGAGGAAGATGGTAATAATAAATTTCACCTTAAATTACAACATAATTAAAAAAATTAACCTTCACTCACCTTAAAACTACATTCACTAACACTTCACATTTAATTAACACCCGCTGTTAATTACTTAACTTGCAAATATAATTAAAAGTTAATAACTTTCTTTAGTAACTTTTCTCAAAGTCTTTGTTGATATGCCATCTTGGAAAATTATAGGTCCATGGACTCTGGAGTTTGGTTAACTATAAACTTTTGACTATGGTGCCATGTGTTGAGTGAGTTTCTAAATTAAAATGAAATTGATTAAATTTTACAATTCGTAACATTTGTATAATTTGTTGTTGTTGTTATCATTATTATTGTTCTTATTATTATTATTATTCAGTCTCCCAGTGTCTAACTCCATTCTAAAACGTTTATGCAAGAGAGAGAGAGAGAGAAACTTAATTGGGCTCGCTGACCCTCGCTGTAGAAGGCCGACGCCGCCCCCCTCAATCTCCGTCTTTCTCTCCCTCAGTCTCCCTCACTCTTTCTCCCTCAATGTTTCTCTCTCTCTATCTCTCCCTCTCTCTCTCTCTCTCTCCCTCACTGGCTCTCTCTCTCTCTCTCTCTCTCTCTCTCTCTCTCTCTCTCTCTCTCTCTCTCTCTCTCTTTAGCTCGTGCTGCATTCACATTCGCTTTGAATGAAAGGTCTGATTCTCAGTTCCCCTTAATGAATGAATGAATGAATGATGAATGCAAATTCTTCACCCGGTGACATCCTCCCTTCTTCACTCAGTACAGCTATGTGATAATAATATTCCCCATAAGGAGTTTGAAGAAGGAAGTTAAGTTGAGCATACCTTAGTTTTACCAGACCACTGAGCTGATTAACAGCTCTCCTAGGGCTGGCCCGAAGGATTAGACTTATTTTACGTGGCCCAGAACCTCTTAGTTACTTAGCAACGGGACCTACAGCTTATTGTGGAATCCGAACAACATTATTGCGAGAAATGAATTTCTATCACCAGAAATAAATTCCTCTAACTCTTCATTAGCGGGCCGGAGACTCGAACTCGGGCCTAGCGAGTCCTAGCCCACAACTCTACCGACTCTCCCAACGAAGAGCTAGTTTGAAGAAGAACAAGTCATCACCATGATCACTGTGATCCTCACCATCGGCACCCATCACATAGTATGGGGAAAATCTCGTCAAAAAGACCAAGAATAAGAATATAAAACGAAAGGTAACAAAAGAGAGAATAAGAAAAAAATCTACTTTAATCGTATATTTATCCCATATGAGATAATCTAAGAATAGGAGGAAGGAGGAGGAGGAGGAGGAGGAGGAGGAAGCAAGGACACCTCCATAGACAAGGCCAATATTGAATCAGCAACCCCGCCCCTTCAATACATGCAGATAACTGGCAACGATCTCTTGTTACAGTTGGTGTTGTTGTAATACATTTAGAAGACAGTGATGTGGGACCATCTTAGAAGACCTTTAATTTGCCAAATAACCTTCCATACAATAGAAACCGCCAGGTAAAAAAAAATGAAAGACTAGAGTGAGGAGAATAGGAAAATAAACAAATATTAAACATATGCATGAGTAAAGAACGATTTCAGCTGTAATATCAAGACAATGATCACCAAAGCTTTCAAGTATTATTGTAGTCTCGCTTCTGAGTACTGCATTCCTATCACTCCAAAGGAAGCCATTCCAAGGGTTTCTGGAATGAAGCAAGCTCGTCTAGCAAGAGACTACGCAGCGATAGTTACCTCATCTATTTCTCCTCTCTTTGTTGTGTATTTTCGTTCTCAACTTTCCGTGAGGGACCTCGAGTCTAATCACTTGTTGGTTCTACTAGCGATATGCACTCTACTCCATTACAACGTGACGCTTAATTCTTGGAGTGCTGGGTGAGCCTCCATTTCGAGAATGCGGATTCTTCAAGAATATAACTTATCTGAGGCAGTGTTGCTTATTCATTTCCACTTCTCTTTGTTTTCTTCTTATTTACCTTCCCCTGACACAGTTTCCTTTCGTCAGGGTACTTTTCTAAACTGTTCATTTCATTACATATTCCTTTTTTTCTGCTACTTTTCTTTTTCTGGTATCATATCAGCGTATTCCTTAGGAGAAGGATGTTTATTGCCCTGCATCCACTATAAACTGATAGCTTGTCTTACTGTATTTGCTTGTTTGCTTATTTTTGCTTTACATAATCGACAGCAAGTTACGAATAGTTTCGGACAGTGTAGGAAGACAGCATCTATTATACCATCATGGAATTATTTCCAATATGCAGAGTGAAGGAAAGAAGACTTTTTGATACTGGAATTGGTGAGATCAAGCAATATAGAATATGGATGGCAAAGCTCTTGAAAGAAATTAGCTCGCACTAATTCTGAAGGAGCAGCTGTTAAAGGAAATGGAAGAGGTTTCCTGAAATTTGGACTGATGGAAGGTAAGCAGACTATCATTTTGATCATAAATATCATTGCCTGGAAACCTAGGGTACCATTTGGAAAAATATTCACCTAAAAGATAAAGATCAGGTGACTTATATCTCTCCTGGAAATTATGGAATTTCCAGAATCTTGAAGAACTGAATCAGGAAGGAATGCAGTACATGCTCAGGTACTCAACAAGGCACTCAGTGTGCAGGTAAGTCTTCCCTTACCTTATTATACTAAACACTTCAAAATCAGTTATGGCTGACAAAGTTTCATTTCGCTATGGGGGAATGAATGACTGCGGTTGTGAATGGGGTGATATATCTAACATCTAATTCCTAACATATTAAGTTTATAATGATTCCATAGCTCCATAGTAAGTGCTGAAAGATGAAGACAGTCCTGAAACAATTAGGACCAACTAGAAGTTATCAGGAATGGAGCTAATTAGTTGTAAAGGACAATATTATTAGTGTTTAGATCAGAACTACAGTATTTTATGACATGATGTTCGACTTTCCATCTACCATAGCAAGCACCTTTTGAATGGCTGAGTCTGATGAAGACTGCTTGCAATAATCGTTTATAAAACGACTGGAAGACAAATTTTGTATATGAGTAAATTCGACCTAATCATATAAACGCATAAGCCACTCTTACAAGGACACGCGCCTATAACCACATGCGTACAACATATGGCAAAACTATTATGTAGAAAACTAACTTGATGATAATGATCAATATGTTTTAATATTAATTACTAGTGGTATTCGTTCTAATTCTGTTAATTTCAAGTTGATTATTCTAATAACACTGTCCCTGTTCATTTTTTCTTTATTATACTTCGCCCCACTAGTCCTTTTTAACCTTCGTCCTCGGCTAAACTTTTCCGTCTCCATCTACTTACTTTTGTTTATTTTATATTCATAAAACTTATAAGTATGCCTTTGACAGATTACATTGCATACTGATAGTATTCTAGAATCTTGTTTTCCTTTTGAACACATACTGTATGGTTATTTTGTTAACATAGACGCCTAGCCTTTTATGAATTCATTTCTCTTTATCTTGAGAAGATCCTCAAACGAGATTACTTTTCAATTTACTTCATCCGAGATTTCTTTTTATCTTAATTTGGTTTATTATCATTTCAGAAGAGGTTACCTTTCACTTTAATCT
>NC_089786.1:32725054-32735054 GCF_040412425.1 Macrobrachium rosenbergii
CCTTTTGTACAACAGCTGAAAACCAATAGTACCCAGTAATTGCACAAAGCCGCTTTGATCTAACCAAAATTCCTAAAAGACTCTCCATTATTTGCAATGATCTTTTGTGAAGAGAGATATTTATACGTCGAGTCATTAATAATCGCCTGTTTTGATGTCCTGATACTTTCCTTTGAACCTACATTTTTGCAACTGTTATTTAATGTACGTTAAAGACTAAATTAATGTCCATATTTGACTAAAATGAAAGGATTTTAACTTATACCTCAGCCTCAAAAACCATCGTAATCTTTCCTGAAAGTACTTGAAATAGTTTTTATGGTAGAATAAACCTTTTACATTAATTAAGCGACGTCGGCTTTGACTATTCCATGTGATGAGACATGCTTTGATAGGTGACTGCATCAACATGTAGTAAATTTTCCAGAATAACGCTGACATTCTTCCGGCGATATATACATATATATATATATATATATATATATATATATATATATATATATATATATATATATATGATTATTATCACTTATGTACGTGATTCATTTATCACACATTACCACAGGTGAAAAATAAGAAACGGGGTGTAGGTCCTGACCGGTTTCGACTTTATTTCAAGCCATTGACGAAGGACTGATACAGAGTATGAGACATCACAAATATATATACTACAAGAACAGTACTGACGAACATACACAGCCGTTAGAGACTCCATATCCCCACTCAGGCCAGTGTCGAGGTAGGAGTGGCCTTTAAAACTCATTTGGCTAAAAATCACAATAGACTCTCAGGGGACATTGCTGATAAACAGACCATTCCCCACCTCAGATCCACACCTGACAGGTGTCATGGAGCCGGAGTTTGGAAACTCATTAACATTAGTACCCTCGTACTGTGTTTACAAATATGATAATCCTATTTTCATACATCTCTACTGCCTACCTTAAAGATTAAACAATTTACAAATTTCTTTTGATATTAAAGGATCAAGTTTATACATCCCTTGACTGATATTCATATTATGGTTGTAACTTTCTTTTATAAAACTAGATTCAATGATGTTCCTTTCCAGTGCATTATTAGAATATACAATCCTTTTTAAATACTTCCCAGTTGATAGCATGATTGTTCTCACTAACATGCACAAATATACCACTGTTCCCTTGTGCATATCTCACATTTCTTATGCTGTTCAATTATTTTTTCCAGTGCTTTCCCGGTTTGGCCAATATAAAAGTTGTCACAAGACTTACACGGAATTTTATATACACACCCTTTAGTATTGTCTGGGGAGTTCTTGATAAGTAAATTTTTCATTGTTGTATTGTTCTTAAATGCGACATTAACACCAAAATTCTTAAGAAGATGAGGGATATCTTTCATATTATTATTATAAGGCAAAACAAGCAAATTTTTTTGTGTTGTAAGGTTCTTTCTGGTTTTGATACATAGTCTTTTTTGCCAAGCTTCAAATGCACTGTTTAATACACTATCAGGATATTTCAATTTCTTGCCTGCATTCCTAATCTTATCTATTGCATCATCAATATATTCAGGGCTACATACCCATAATGCTCTTAAAAACATAGATGAAAACACTGACTTTTTAACCTTATTGCTTTGTCCAGAATAGAAATGCACATAGGAAGAAATATTGGTGGGTTTTTACACACTATATTTAAACCCACTACTATTTCTTCGTATGAGGACATCCAAAAACGGTAAGCACCCATCATTTTCCATTTCCATCGTGAATTTAATTGATGGTACTAATTGATTTAACTTATAAAAAGTTTTTTACATCTTGGTTCCATGGCCATACACAAATTATGTCGTCAACATACCTAAACCATGTTACATTACGTGGGATTATGTTGTTTAATATCTTCTTTTCAAAAATTCCATATATAAGTTACTTAACACTGGGGATAGAGGGTTTCCCATTGCCATACCAAAATTTTGTGAGTAAATTTACCATTAAATTCAAATTTACAATCTTTTACACATAATTTAATCAGTTCAATTAAAGTACTTTTTAGAAAATGGGATATCCAGCTGTGTGTTCTCTAACAGTTCAGATGAAAACGCCATCAGATCATCTATTGGCACCTTTGTGAATAGTGATACAACATCAAAACTTACAAGCTTGGATTCACTATTAATCTCTACACTATTTAGTTTATTTATCAGGTCCACATTATTCTTGATATTTGCATTTGAGATGGTACCTACTAATGGGTTGAGAATATCTACTAAGTACTTCGCTAGCTTGTATGATGCGGAACCAACTGAACTGATAATTGGCCTGACAGGAAAGTTTGCTTTATGAGTTTTATTATGTAACTACATGTTTGGTAGCGATAATAAAATGAAACCTTAATTCATATACAATCAGAAAGCTACAAACGTCCTTTAATATATATATATATATATATATATATATATATATATATATATATATATATATATATATATATATATATATATATATATATATATATACATATACATATACATATACATATACATATACATATACATATACATATATATATATATATATATATATATATATATATATATATATATATATATATATATATATATATATATATATATATCCTATATATAATGTGTATATATAAATAAATTGGATGTCCTTAATAATAAAAATGGAATGGTAAGGTTGTTGAAAAGTCAAGCACTGAAAAAGTTTATTTCAAAACGGATTCGTAAAGGACGAAGGTATTTATGAGTGATCTCTGTATGTAATGCAGTTTCATTCTGCTAAAACATTCACTTTCTATTCAAGGGACAGGAATAGTTTTTAAAACCTGAATAACCAGAAAGCAAACGCCGTTATCCGCCGATTTACAGCAGCTTAGTACTGCCTTACGACAGCGGGAGCATTCAAGACCGTTCAAAGCATTTGCTTTCAGCTGTTGTCGTTGAAATCTTGCATGCATGATGAGCAATCTTGATTAGAAATATGCGGAATTAAAAGACTTATAAAAAGTTTAATGCTGGAGAAGTATTGGTCTTGATTCTTATTAAACTTCTGTGTCCTTCTCCAGAGCGAGTGAAATCAGTTCAAATGAATAAATAACGCACTGTTTCTTTACCAGACAAACTGTCTGAAGGGAAGTGTGTCTTCCTCTACGATGATGAGAAAACCAACCGTCGAAAGATTGTTATTTCAGCAGCAGCAGCAATAGTTACTTCGGGCGCCGAAGATGATTCAGTCTTGTAATTAGAAGCATCTCCATCAAAGTAGAGGATGGACACATTCCCTTTTAGAAGGTCTGTCCGGCATAGATATAGCACGAGAGAGAGAGAGAGAGAGAGAGAGAGAGAGAGAGAGAGAGAGAGAGAGAGAGAGAGATAAATTGTAGTAAAAAACACATTTTTTCTTTTACCTTGAATAGATATATTTTTCATTGTCTTTTGAAAAAATCTACTTTACATTAATTCAATTTGTTCAGCGGACCTCATTCATGCCGTTATCGCTAATATGAAAATGTTTGGTACTTCAAAAGGAACATGCATCTTCTATCTGACCTGACAGGGGCATGACCTTGAGTAAGTCGCCGACTCAAGGTCTCACTTGTTTTGCCGTGTTTCACTTGCCAAATGTGGCTAAAAAATCTAAATATATTGTTGGTATCTCATAATTTTTTCCTTCATTTTAGTTTCCCACGTTTTGATGTTGTACGTATTTTTCTCTATTTGGAATAGAGCTCTCTGAGCGAAGAAGTATTTTCGATCACCCTCTTCAATAGGATGGAACTTATGGCAACTGTTTGCGTGCTTTTTCATTCTGATTCACCCTCTCTCTCTCTCTCTCTCTCTCTCTCTCTCTCTCTCTCTCTCTCTCTCTCTCTCTCTCTCTCACGCATCAAGGTGGCTTCTCTTTTCTTCAGGTACTGTTTCAGTCAATGTTCTGTTGAACCAGAAGGAAGAATTTTTCTTCGTCTCACGTAACACTTGTCAAGTCACATAGTCTCACATTTACTCAAGAAATCGGCAATCTTAAGACAACAAGATCCTGGGATTGTTTTCCTCTACAACCAGGCTTTGAAACTCTTTTCCTACTCTTGTTTTTCCTGGTTCTTTTAATCCTTCTCTCCGCACAAGGTAAGTCCGTCCCTTCCCTCGTGATTAAAATCTTATTCTTCGGTCATCCTCCTGTGTATTACACTTTTTCATCCTATTTTTTACTTTGTTTTAAACCTTCACTTTTATTCAAATTCTCTTCTTTGCTAAATTGTTTATTGAATTACCTTTCGCTCCGCGTTCTCTCCTCTTTCTCCATTAGATTCTTTTTATCGTTCCTCTTCCAGATTTTCTTTCACATTTCTTTCCCTCTTCCTGTTTCCTCATGGTCTTTTTCTCTTCACCGTCAATCCCTGTTTATCCTCTTATCTTATTCTCTTTCTATGTCTTCTTTCACATTACCTTTAATCCTCTTTGTGTTTCTCACCTCACCTTTCTCTTCCGGAGATGTTGTTCTACATTTAAAAGTTTTAATAGTTAAAGGTAATGTGGTCATAAGGATAGTGTTATCTTGAAAAACAAAATAGTAACACAAAATCAGTAAATTAACACAAAATCAGATTGAAAAACTTAAAGAGAGAGAGAGAGAGAGAGAGAGAGAGAGAGAGAGAGAGCTTAGGTTTGAACGAATGTTGTAGTCATTCAGTGAATGAATAACTTCAAGGTAACACTTTACGTTGATGAACTTCTGGATTTCTCTTTCAGTGGGTCTTTCCCAACAGAATTCAAGATTTCACCTCCTGTTCTTGTAGCCTGAAAAAAAATTATTCTCGACTTGTTTACAATTTCTGTAAAAGAATAGTGATTTGGTTGGCTATATGCTGTCAACTGCCAACCATCTTACACAATACTGCGATGGAAATGCGCCTGAATGTCAAACATCTGCGTATGAATTCACACACACACGGGCAGATGAGCTGCAATTGATAATTATTCTTCTTCCTGGCAATGCGTGTAGAATACTCAATGAATTGTAAACAAAGACTATTATTATTATTATTATTATTATTATTATTATTATTATTATTATTATTATTATGGTTCAGGGTGGTTTCATTAGCATGTGCGTATTCGAGTCACTACTTATAAGGTAGGAGTTTGAATCATCCAACTGAATTCAGGGATCACAGCAGTCAGCGAGTACATGAAAAAGTCTAAGGAAATAAAACTGAGAGGATACAGTCGCTAATATATATATATATATATATATATATATATATATATGAGCTAATATTTCATATTAGCATCCACGTAACTACGATTCATAATGTTCAGTTTAAAAACAAGTAGTGAACGGATAAGCCATTATCAATTAAACTAAACTGATGATTCACCTTTCAAGTTTAGTGAATTACCTCACTGCGGAATGCCAAGAAAAAATAAATCAGTCTTTCGGAAAAGGGAGGAGTAATAGGGTATCGAGGGAGCAAGGCTCCAGATGAGGGAGACTAACGTTTTCAGTTACAGAAGTGAGAAATCAGAGAGGCTGGAAACTTGCCACGGGATCCTGCTCGCTTTTCTCTGGTGGCCAAACCAACGTTGCTCAACTTCGCATGATTATCACTTGACGTTTAGCGAGCCGAATGTGACAACAACTGACTAATTCATGCTTTGTTTCGGCTTTCTACCTACTTACATTTGCATTTAGGATCTGTATTCCTAAAATTTGCTATTATCTTCCTGATTGCCACCTTACCATTATGTATCAGTTTCATGCATCTAAGGATTTTCAGTAATAGCTCTTGTAGTCGCAAGCAATTAAAGATTAGTTTTCATTTTCCCAGTTTTATGAATTTAATTCGTTCCCGTAATTTCTGTGAAACTCTAAATACGTCAGTTTTCAGTGTTTAGTAATTTCCGATTCTTTACTCAGTCTTAAGATTGTCAGTTTATTCAGGCTTAAATAAAAGCAATAATTTTCGGTCATTAAACGTTTGCACATTCAAGAAAACATTTTTACTTTGTCCCTTAATTAAGCATTTTCTGCGCAAGTCATTCACTCCTATTAAGTGACTAATTATTGGCGCTGTTTACTTCTCAATGCTTTTTACATAGCTCATATAGCTTTTCGTTTTTTAATTCTCAAAGACCAGTTAATTGTTAAATCATGACTAAGGTTCAAGACTAAACTGCAGGGTATGATTCTGGTTCGAAAGTAGTTGTAACATATTTCGTCTCTTCTTATACAATTCCGTCACTTTAAATCATAGCTTTTCGGATTTTTTAGACCACTGTTCATATTATCAAAGTAATTTACAGATGTCATTACTATCTCATGATATATTTGTCGGCCTTCATATTTTTAGACAAATAAATTAAATTTTTTTCCCATTTTCCTATCATTGAGTGACACTTCAACATTAGTTATTTGATAACGAAGAATAATTGTCTTATTCAAAACCCTTCACGCATATGTCATGTTGCTCAATATCCATAAGACACTGCTGTTTACATGGCAAATCTGGCTAGCAGCTTGCACGGGGTTACTTCCGTAAACATTTTCATGGGTGTGAAGGGAAATCAAATAAAAAAAAAAAAAAAAAACTCCAGCACCGATTATCTCTTGTTCTCAATGCATAGCACTGAGCCCAACAACTTCGAAACCTGAACTAAATGGTCTTCTACTTTTTCAACTCAGCTGCTTCGGTACTTGGTTGCATTTCAAAATAAAGCCTCACATGTTAAAAAAAAAAAAACACCTGGGTGTAATGGTATAGTGAATAGAGCTTTTAAAGGAGCAGAAAAGGATTAAAGGTAAAAATCTCTCCAAATTCCGTGAATTTCAGTTTGACGAATTATTTAGGAGATAGATAAAAAAACCAATATGATTGTTAAAGAGATGGAATTTGAATGTTTAATATTATATGAAATATGAAAAAGCAAAGATTTAATCCGAAAAAGGAAGCAAGGGGAAACAAAATAGAAAACAAAAAATAAATGAAGTGCCCAAATTTCGAGAAAACCCTCAAATATCCAAATCTTGCTAATAGTAATATTTCCATTATGAGTTTTTACCGGACTTTATATGACAAGGTTCTCAATATTATGAGACAATGTTGAGGGTATGTTACCACTCCACTTTCACAATGTTATTTTGTGATGTCTTTGTCAAATGATACTGGGATCTAATATCGTATAACCCTCAACATTTTATGGCTCATACATTAATGGTTACAAAAATAGAATTTTCCTCATCTAGTCTCGCAAAGGAGTTATCTAGTGACGTCGTAATTGTGTGATAATGGTTTACTGAACTTTCTGCCACAGAGCATTCAGCATCTCATCATTTTCTTTCTTCTGCTGTTTCAGCCAAAATAACATTTTCCTCTGTAAATACATAACATTTATTTACATTGTCCTTACATCCTTTTCCTCCGACTGAGGACGATGAATTCCATCAAAATCTTCTAAAAACCTCATTTATGAACCAATGACCTTGAGAGAAACAGAGAGAGAGAGAGAGAGAGAATTGTGTTGCTCTTCACATCTCACAAACAGCTAATTTCTCTTTTCCCAGAAGACGCAAATGATAACAAAGCAACGCTCATCTGGGTCGCCCTACCCTCTCTCATCATAATCTCATAAGACTTAAAAGGCGTCACTTTCGGAGATAATTAAGCTTTTCAAACCTCTTTTCCATGAAGTTCTTTCTCTTTCCTTTGTCTTTTGTTGAGTGACATATTTTAGCACTCTAATTACACCGCCATGTGTTTACGACCTTTCATATGGCTCCACGAAAACTGGTGTTGAATGGGTTTGGGGTTGGATGGGTTGGGTCAGGGAAGAGATCAACCTCGATGGTGTGATTTAATTCATGTCATGAATCCTCTTTGAGGCAAGCTCTTAGAAACTTTTGACGGTGCGACAGCTTCATTCTTTTGCACATTCATAGGTGGTTTGTCCTGGGGCTATCAGATTACCTCACAGAATGTTTCGAGAAAAAAAAATCGTAATGGAGCTGTATTCAAATAATATAAATTACCTGAAAAGATATTAGGAGAACATGGGAGATTTGGACTCAAACTTGTCAATGAAATCTAACCTTTATCAATATTATTATTATAAAGACGTTTAACCAGAACATAGAGTCGCATATGTGACTGCGTTGGAAACTTGAGAAAAGTGAAATTCAAGAAGTTGGAGAGTTAATTTGTAAGGGACCAAAGTGAGTGATGTTGAAGAAAAATGCAGAAATCAGTTTAGCTTCCAAACTGAAGGTACAAAAGTAACACCTTTGTTCCAGTATGAAGTGCACCGTGTGATACGCGTTTTATGCATGAAATAGACAGCAGGTTTTGTTGTGCAATAAGAACAATTCTTATGCGAAGGGTAAGCGTTATTTCATTATTGCAATGACTTGCAGCCCAGAAGAAAGAAGAATGATTCTTCTGGCTGAATATCTTTCGGTTTAATTCTGCAGATTTCGCCCAAAACAGCTGAATAACACCCCTTGTTCAAAATAAAATGAAAATTACGTACAATAAAAAATAAAAGCCGAATTAAAAGAATAAACTTACTCGTCATATATATTAAAATTGATAATTGCTGAAACTACATTTTTAAAAGTAAAACCCAAGCAGTTTGCCTGTGACACAGGTTAGTCCTAGTTTCATTAGGCTAGTTTGTTACAGTATCAACGTTATTTATTTCTCAGGTTCTAGTTGTATTAATTAGGATATGTTGTTCCGTTACGAGGACTATCGCCGTTGTTGTGACGTCACCTGCTTTTTTTTGCCCGTTATTTCAAAGCTCCTTTTTTTTCTCGTTTAGTATAAAGAATCATAAATGCATTTATCGGAAGCGTTTGTTTTTTATTCAACAAAATCATGTTATTTCAATATGACGAACCATAAATACTTTTAGCGGAAGTGTTTTTCTTTTTTATTAACTAAAAATTATCTTTATTTTTGCATAGTAACAATACCACATCGGATTTCATTTCAAAAGATTTATTCATATTTTAGAAAGTTACATCATAATTCTTACATAAAGTGTCCGGACAGTGACTCTAGAACGTTCAGTATTCTTCTATTTTTTTTTTTTTTTTTATTATTATCATTATCTACATAGGTCTTCATAAACCTAATACTATTCTACTTGAAATCATGGTCAACTTCGCACTATACATTTCTGTATTGTACTGTACGTTTTCCTTTCCTATCGAATTACTTTTGTTGTCATGTGAGGCTCTATCGCGGTTCAAGGCCCCGATTAATTTTCTTCGTTAATCCCCTACTGCGCATTTGTCCTGGTTTCACAACTTCTCACTTTGCAATCTTTCTTCCTTTTCTTTTATGCATATTGACTATTTTGCATCACGGTCTCTTCTGAGAGTTCGGACATACTCCGAATTTCGAATTAGCCTCACTTATCAACAAGCTTTGAGTCGAAAGAGGATTTCTTATCCTATCCTAAGGAAAAAAGGATTCTTGGCATGACTTTGGAGCAAACGATTTTTTTTTTTTTTTTTTCCTGTAAAAGAAAACTATTGAGATGGCTTTGTCTGTCCGTCCGCCTTCAGATCTTAAAAACTACTGAGGCTAGAGGACTGCAAATTGATATGTTGATCATCCATCCTCCAATCATCAAACATACCAAATTGCAGCCCTCTAGCCTCAGTAGTTTTTATTTTATTTACGGTTAAAGTTAGACTTGATCGTGCGTCTGGCACCGCGATGGGTGCCGATAACACAGGCAACCACAGGACCGTGGCTGGAAGTTTCATGGGCCGCGACTGAGAGTTTCAAGGGCCGTGGCTGAGAGTTTCATACAGAAAACTCGATTGCGCCGAAGACACTTTTAGCTCGATGTTTTGTAAAAAAGCTGTCTCTCAACTTTGAGAGACTGATTTTTATCAGTCCGGTTAACGAGATCACTACATCACCTTTCTAGATAAATATAGTCATAAGGTCTTGCTCTTGAAAGGTACGAAAGTTACAGTAAGTCG
>NC_089786.1:32740054-32763975 GCF_040412425.1 Macrobrachium rosenbergii
CACTACCCTTTTCATCTTACTCACCACTTTTCTGGAACAACTAATGTCTCTGTTCAAATTTCGAATTGTAAAAAATGTATGGCAACGAACAAAATATTTTATGACTTCCGAAGGTAACTGGATGTGACTGATAATTGTATCAGCTAATTTAATGATCGCTCCTTTTCCAGCTGTTAAACATTTTTCCCCCCATGGTGAGAATTAAGCATATCCGTACACTTCAAATGCTCAAGAAACTCTTCACTAGGTTTTATTAATTTACCCTCTCTAAAACTCATGGCACCAATCCATGTGTCATCTCCCTTTGTTACTTTTGCTCCTAAATGTTAATATTATGGAAACTTGCGAGCTATGAAACCGCCAACATATTGCAAGCCTCCATCTTCTGTGCCACTTCCAATATTTGCTCTTCGACTTCCTGGTCTTTGAAGTCACCACTTTGATCATCCATATCAAATCCTGGTAAGCAAAACAAAATTGCTGATGAACTGAGCTCTTTCTGAAGAGAATTTCCTTCGTCTTCGAACGATGTGTCCTGTTTGACAGGGATTTAGGAAAATGAGCCCCATGTTGCATTTTCATTGGTGCGGTTTTAAACGTTGCTCTTTGAGCTTACAAGTGTGCTGTCTTTTTCTGAAAAGTGGGCGCTGAGACAATGTTGAAATGCAACTGGTGATGGGTGCTGACAGGAGGCTCTCATGTGCCTTATGCAACCAAAAAAGTGCTCCAACCCATCCTGATTTAGTCTGTAAGTTAGAATATACGTCAAACCAAATTTTTATTTTACCATTTTCAGCAAGTTAGACAAAGACGAGCAGGATATAACCAAACTTTTCTGAAAAGGATAAGAGCACTTTACTTTCCATCATTTTTATTTCTTCCCACATGGCTGTGCGAATCGGAAACTGTTCTTCTAAGAAGACGCGTCCGTAGAAAGGAAGATCCTCTTGTTAAGGAAGTTTAATTGCTAGAAGCCAACGCTTCATAAGCGCATATTAGATTTAGAGACGGACGTGAAGATACAGTTGCTATCAGTGACTTAGCATGAAATCCTCGTGATGTGCCATCAACACCGGAGACAGGCGAGACACAGCTTGTTGAAAACACTGATGTCCATTTACCTGAGGATGAAGTTGAAGCTATCAGTAAAGACGATGCTTCTGAAACGCAGGGAATAGAACAAGCGATGCTAACCTGTCAGTGGTTCGTAGGCGTTCACAACGCATACGTCGTCCCGTAGATCGTCTGACCTATAGTTAATCTTACTGGGTTTTATAAGACTCTTGTAATATAACACTGTAATTGCATTTTTGTAAGATGATGTACTGTATATAATAATTATAGAAATTTGTTTCGTATGATGTAAGTTAATAAAGCCGGGGTGAATGTGGTAAACTGGTATTTATCTTGATAGCGTGTCTGAGTGTTTAGCTAAATTGCGTTTGTCTTTAGCGAATTGTTGTTATCTTTTCTGTCATTTATGACGTATTTGTCTACTTTTGACATTCCGAGAGCACCCTGCTCTGTTGACTTCTGCAGTTCTTGGTGTTGGGATCATAGCTGAACGAAGCCTTGAATATGCATTGTTTTTTTTTTATTATTACATAGAGGAACGGAGTATCTGATGCACAGTTATAAAGTCTTTTGTTTTAGATCTGTTCTTCCCACTTGAATCCTCGGAAGCCCTTGATGTAGTATTATATTTGAGAGACCAGCAAACAGTTAAAAAGATGGAAGTAATACGAATGAATTATAAAATTCTGATAATAGAACATTTTCATCACTTTTTTCTCTTTTAAGAAAGTCGTCATTAACTGCGCAGAATTTGCGTGAAACACCTGCTTCCTTTCAAATTTAGAGACTCCCTTTTATCTTTTCCTGTCTTAAAGGTTTATAAAAGTCATCATATGTAAGAACAACTGCAGTAACTGAAAATCAAGAAAAAGAATATTTACGATCAAGAAGAGTAACTGGGAGAAAATATTAATTTGTAAAAATAAAATATATCTTTTAAAGAAAAAATTATAAAGAAAAAAAAATCATATTCATATTGCCTAAGGATATTTGATGGTAATGTAACTTAGCAGTAAACAATCGAACTTTGTTCGACGATCAAAGAAAAGGTTTTTAACTGGTGTCCAAAAAACAGTTGAGGTATCCTGATTTGAAAAATAAAAGAAAATGGACCATATAAAGGCTAAAGAAAATTATTATGAAATAACTCTATCAAGCTCAAAGGTAGCTCACGAGACCAGTAAACCCTGGACATTTTTAAATGTAGGGAATAACAGAAATGATAGTTCATTGACACTAATGGACAACGTAACTTCGTACGTCAGACAACGACTTCTCGAAATGCATTCCAAACCTTAACTAGCAACGATGATTATCTTTACTCGATAATCATACGAAAAAACCTTTAAAGAACTTTGCCGCCGTTTCTATGCTTGACGTCACATCGAATAAAGTCCGTCAAAGTTCGATCGTGTGAGCACGCAGCCTAAGTTGAGCTTTAAGACTACATTGTGAATGTGTATGTATGAGAGAGAGAGAGAGAGAGAGAGAGAGAGAGAGATCTAACTGCGAGAAAGATCTAACTGCATCTAAGCCCTTGATTGCCTTCTTAATTTTCCAGCCAGGTTGCTATAGCAGTGGTTTCCGATAATAACAGACAGTGGTTGAATTTAAGAAGAAATTTACCTCGCAGTCTCAACACTGGAAGATCAGTTCGTTTCCTAAATTTATATGCTTTATATCTAAGAACTCTTCTGTGATAGCTAATGCGCCTACTCATTCATTTTACGGAGAGAACGTGTTTCTAAGTTTACGTGGGAAAAGATTCGTTGCTAAGTCTGCAAGAGAAACGCATCAAAATTCACCCTTAAAATTAAAGTTCTTATATGCTGCTTCGTTATGTTTATTCTTAAATGGTGACTACTAGCTAAAATGGTTATTCTCACTTCCTTTTAGTGCTCTGAAAGAAAACTATTGCGCCGGTTTTGTCTGTCCATCCGCAATTTTTCTTGTCCACACTGTTTCTGTCCGCCCTCAAATCTTAAAACTATTGAGACTAGAGGGGCTGCAAATTGCCTATGTTTATCATCCACCTCCAATCATCAAACATACCAAATTGCAGCCCTCTTAGCCTCAGTAGTTTTTATTTTATTTAAGATTAAAGTTAGCCATAATCGTGCATCTGACAACGATATAGACAGGCCTTGGTTAAAGTTTCCATGGGCCACAGTTCATACAGCATTATACCCAGACCACCGAAAGAGATCCATTTTCATGGCCTTCATTATACGCTGTTCAGAAAACTCGATTGCGCCGAAGAAACTTAGGCGTATTTTTTTATTGGTTTTGTTTCCTGTACACTTCCTATATCTGCAGAATAAAATTATTTGGTCCTGTTTCCCAAAAGGACTAGCACCTTTGAAATAAGCCAAAGAGAAGATTAAATCCTTAAAATTCATTAACCTCACAAAATGGAAACAAATCTTGAAAATTAGATTTACCCTCTCCATACACACCTCTGATTTTATTTACGTATGAGGCTTTTAAGGACATTTTATTTTGCTAAAAAAAAAGTTAGGACTAATCCTGTGTACCTGTACACCTAAGAGAGAGAGAGAGAGAGAGAGAGAGACAGACAGACAGAGGATTTTTTTGATCATCTGTTTACTGCAACGGAAGAAAATCATAAAATAAGCTAAAATATTTTTTGTTTTAGTTAAACTATCTGAGTGTTCCACTGAATATGCAGAGCTGAATATGGGCTTCAGTATTATACAATCATGTAATTGATAGATAAAAAATTCATATTATCTATAACATTCTGCCACATACAACCATTTAGTGGAATATTACAAGGCAAAAAAAAAAAGAACACCAACTTTAATCAAAACTAATTAAATGCAGGAGGCAATGAAAGGTATTTCAACTCACGCCGTATCTTCAAAGGTCTTAGTGCCGAAAGGCAAATTTTATTGAGCAACAGTATCATATCAGTTAATGAATAATAGTTTTTATTAAAGTCAGAATAAGATTCATTTGGGAAAATCCAGAACGAAGGAAATACAAGGCCGGCTGATTCTATTATATTTGCGTCAGACTTTTTTTTGATTATTATGCATTTCTTCGATGCCAAAACAGTCCTTTAGTTTTAAGTTTTGGTGTAGTGGCATTTATAATAACTAATAATAATAATAATAATAATAATAATAATAATAATAATAATAATAATAATAATGAGAAAAGTGAATGAGGCAGGATGCAACCCCGACTCCACACCATAAAAACCATCAGTCAATAGGGATGCATCATCATCATCATCATTAATTAATCGTCATTATTTTGTAATATCACTGTCTACTAAACCTGTATCCAAGCCACTGGAGGTAGAGATACTAAAATTAAGCCGATAGCCGTAACGCATCCGACCAGACGATAAAGTCTGAAAAAAAATGCAAAATACTTTCCGTCAATTATGCTGTTGTTGCTGAGTTCCCTGATATAACAGAGACAAAAAAACGTTTTAATGAAAGACAGAATTGGAGTCACTTACAGTGAACGAACGGAGAGATAATAACAGACGGGACAAGCGAGGGGGAAAAAGAGCAGGAATCTGTTTCATGCCTAGAATAGAGCGATTCGTAAAAAAAGACAGAGAGACTGAGAGAGAGAGAGAGAGAGAGAGAGAGAGAGAGAGAGAGAGAGAGAAGAGAGAGAGAAGAAGAAGTGAAGAAGAAATTATGTGTGCCTACGTGTGAGTAAACTTATTTATTACAAGATTCATGGAAACGGTCATTTATGTTTGTTCATGCGATTGGCGATGTGGTGTTGATGAGAATTCTTACATATTGCCCGGATGTTCATCGCAAATACTATTATTATTATTATTATTATTATTATTATTATTATTATTATTATTATTATTATTATTATTTTATTATTTGAGTAGATGAAACCTATTCACATGGAACAAGCACACAGGGGCCATTGATTTGAAATTCAAGCTTCAAAGAATGTTGGTTTCAACTTTCCACCGCAGACACACACAGTAACTGATCATAATTCAGCCAGTGATTTTTCATCGCCCTGGGGAGACAAGAACCCGTGACATCTGAGTGGCATTCCACGACACTAACCACTATACCAGCGGACCAGCTAATATGACTGCCCATCTGCATGCCATGGATTTGGTAACAATTATTATTATCTCACTACCGGAAAGCTTCGTCACTCCTTTCCTGGCTGTCGCTTCCTGAGTTCTACAACCTACCTGATGTTTCTTTTTCCTCCTCTACATAATTATAAAAACTTGCCTGACAAAAAGAAAGAAAGTGAAAGCTGAAAACTATATTTTATGCCATTCATGGCTACGATTTTGACGATAACTCAAGAAAAGAAATATAAACATAAACATTCTAATTAATGTCTTTCACTCCAATAGTGAGAAATTCGTTTTTTCCGGGTCACCTTTTCATGTAACAATAAAAGTCAAGTTGTATCCTGGAATGCAATGTAATTTTGTCAGAGAATTCCAACAATGTCCAAAATTTAATCTTGGGTCTTAGTTACCAAGACAAGTGGGCGTAAGTGGGTGTAAGTATAGTGACTTGGATATGATACGAAATTTGTTGTCTAACATTTGTGAATGTACAAATGTCACCATGTATGCGATAAAAAAATTATAATTAGCCACATGTTACAAAACCTATCAATCAGCTGTCATGGTTGAGGTGGGGATATCGTTTCCAGTCCATGTCCAGTCCATGTCTTGAAAGTCACCATAAAAAACACTGCTTGCACAAGAGAAATTTCTAGAAAGTCAAGATTGTTCAAGGGGTGAAATTGACAAAGGAAGCAACGATTCAGGAAAACCCAACCCCTCAAAGAAGACTTCCAATAACGATGATATAGAGTTCAAAAGATGGTCAGTGGATGCCCAAAAATGGAAGAAGGCAACGAGTTCAGATTTTACAACCTGATATGGAGTGGTCCATCCTATAGTTTTTTTTTTTAAGAATCAATGTAAAAGGTTGATGCATACAATCAAACAAAAAACTTTGAATGATTTCATGGTTTCATGTCAGGTAAAAGTACACAGCATAGCATTTATAGGGTCTTGTCAGGAATAAAAGAGAGATTCATGGGTTTTATGGATAAAACTTTATTTTCAAAGCTAATACAGTTGCCATTTTGGCCGAATTGTAATCTATTATTTCCGGTATCATTGTCAGGTTTATTGACGATTATCTCAGACAAGTACAAAGAAACATATATCGAAAATGTTATCCTAGGGAAAAGACGGATCAGGGTAAGATGAAAAGAAGTGCTTGCGCAGCAAAAGGTGTTGTAATAACAATTTATGCAGACGACTAATATTGCAAAGATATTCATACGAAGCTATAACAAACACATAAAAACAGAGGTAACTTGTAATTCAGAAGGGTTTAGTTATTTAGTTGAGAGAAAAATACATTAAAGAAATAGAGAAAAATTATTAAGAATATTTAGAAATAAGAATAGATTATTTAACTGTTGAGGAAAAGAAATAGAAGAAGTAGCAACATACAAGTAGATGGGGTGTCATAACTGACAGTAATCAAAGGAACAATGAAGTTACTAAACTAAACTGAAATGTCAACCCAGAATGGCTTTACTGAGAAAGGTAGCATGAGAAAGTGTTGGGTCCTCTGTCCCAGTCCTTAAGACAGTTTACATTTCCATAATAAGCTTCGTGACTAACTATAGCGCAAGCCATAAGGTTACTAATAACATGCATAAGACACACTCCCTAGAAGCCTTCCAAATGAATCAATCAGAATTAAGCTGGGGTGCCCCAGAGAAGCAAAAGTCGAAACAATCAGACATGATATAGCACTGACCGTCAATTACCCAAAGAATACAAGGGATAGTTACAATTCTATTTAGGAGGTCCTTAAAATAACTGACGATGGTGCTTTTTTAGCAGGCCTTAATGAATTCCAAAGGGAAAGCTAAAAAGATGAGAACATGGAAAGTACTTCTGCTTTGAAAATTATATTCATGTCACAGACAGGTTTCAGAATAGAACCATGGAAGTTATGACCTATAAAAAAAGTACCAAACCAGCTACCGTAGATTATATCTAGGTTATTACCTGTGTGAAGTAACAAAAATGACAGAAATTCTGTAACAGGAAAAGGTAGAGCCTATAACATACCATACAGCCATAAGAATACCATTATCTTAGTGTGTACGATAACAGCTCATTTCACGTAAAAAAAAAAAAAATCGAATATTCCTCATTCCATGTTACTCTTTGCAACTTTATTTAATCCTAGTGTGTTTTGAAATATAAAGAAAGTTCATTCAAATGACTCATAATATTTCATAACTTTTGTCATAACGTAAGGCAATCTTTCCGATTACAAGAAGGCTAGGTTGTCTGGCCTTTGTGTTTTATTAGAACTATTTTGCTTATGACATTAAGCACAATAAACTTGTCAGATAATAAACCCCTAATCATACTTATCATACTTTGTGCAAGGAATCGTTCTGGCATAAGGCCAGGGTAATCTGTACCAAGTAACCAAACAGCGAAAGAGCAGCGCATAGATAGAGACAGATTAGCTGACTGAGGTGAGTGAACTGAGAGTCACTGAATCAATATTTATCCAGTATTTGAAGAGACAGAGACCTGATGATATTTCTTTATTCATAAAACAGTGATTACCTTGATATTCATTACCAAGATCTGGAGTTTTTTCTTGCTTCTATTTTCCCAGACATTTATAAGAAACTTTCTTGAAACTCCCAGCTCTTCTTCCTGGCTTGTTTTATTTTGTTTTATTCTTGATTACTGCAGTTTGGGCTAGAAAGATTTACTGACCTAAGCGTCCATTTCATTATCTTCATTTTCCTCCTCCTGGTTGAAATTCAATTAAATTGGGAAAATCGTTATTATACATGTATTTTTATGTTCCATTTCAGGAAAATGAAATTCCTGTAAGAGATCTGTTACTTGATGAATCTCGTTTATTGTCCTCTTTGATAGACTTGTTCTCAACATCACAATTCAGCACTGGCAGACTTGAAGGTGAATGAGGTATAAGCGGGATAATTTACTGAATCGCCAGGAATACTTACTATTCGTGGGACCAGTGGAAAAGTGCAATTCATGACTGCTTGTTGATAGATAGCATGCATTGAAGACACCCTAAACATGTCCAGTAAAAATGTAATAAAACATATCCTAAACCCGACATGAAGGGAAACATGAGAAAAAGCAGTCTAATGAAAAACACAAAGGAAGACTGAAAAATAACAATATGAGTAACAAAAATTTCACAGTGCTGCAGAGTATTTTGCATCAAAACAGTTATGAGTGTAGTCTTATATATATATATATATATATATATATATATATATATATATATATATATTATATATATATATATATATATATATAGTGTTTATATTTTTGTATGTTAGTTTGTATGCAAGTTTGTAGCTTGTGCGTTATAGAAATCTGAACCGCTTGACCGATCTGGACAAAATTTGGCACATGGCCATCATTTCACCCAACTTAGATAATAGTGTAGATTTTAAACCTGTACCCCACCCCTTCCCTTCCCATCCCCATTTCCCTTTCCCTTTGTAACTTATATGGAAATAAACTCTATGTGTTTATCATATACATGTCATGTATTCGAGACCATAGAAATATATTATTGAAAAAATGCTTTTTTTCACCATAGTAATACCTCGGGTGATAAAATGACAGGCACCACAGTGAAGGGACAGACAGCACAGTAATGGATAAAAGGGAAAGTCACCACAGAAATGCCCTGGATAAAGGGACAGATGTCACAGTAATACCTGGTAAAAGGGACAGTTACCCACATAAGGACAGATAGAACATCGGTACCAGGTTAAAGGTCCCAGACAGTACAGCAATACCTGGGCGAAAGGGACAGTCACCATAGTAATCCTGGATAAAAGGGACGTGACAAAACACTAATTGTTAAAGATATCTACCTGGATAAAAGTGGAACAGTCACAACAGTAATCCCAAATAAAAGGAACGGACAGAAAAGTAATACGTAATGAAAGATTACCACGGTAATACCCACCAGTTCACCCACGACTGTTCAAAGGGTGAAAGTTCTCTGGAAAAAAGTAGAACTGTCAGTCGGACCATCAACAGAAACCCCTCCCTAATTTCCTTCTCCTCCTCCTCCCTTCCTCCTCCAAATTCCTGCCCTCCCTCCTCCTCCCTTTTCCTGCTCCCTCCTACATGTGGGCAGTAGACTGTCATTCAGATTTTCTCAGCATGCCAGGTTAGTCAGTAGATATATATACATATATATATGTGTGTATATATATATATATATATATATATATATATATATATATATATATATATATATATATATATATATATATATATATATATATATATATATATATATATATATATATATATATATATATATATATATATATATATATATATATATATATATATATATATATATATATATATATATATATATATATATATATATATATATATATATATATATATATATATATATATATATATATATATATATATATACATACTAATTTTGAAAGACCAGTACATTCCTAAGAACTTTGGGAACTAGTTTAAAGAAAATGGCCTTTATTTCTGAGACCAGAATGAATTCTGTTTTTTGATATCATCAGTAATGGTATAACGAAGACAGTGTTGTTTTTTATGTTTCTCCTGACTGATTAATCAGAATTTTATCTTTACTAATAACTGCCTCGCCGACCCTTTTCATTTGGCTAAATCTCTGATCTTTCTTTTAGAAACTGAAAAAGTTTTATTTAAAAAAAAAATTGAATTTAGTGGATGCGAGCAAAGCAAACCAAAGTTTTTGTTAATTGTGCGTTTTTCGATCTCCACACTCTCTTTTAGAAATATTTCCCGAATTAGTTTATAAGAATTACAGATTTTTACGTTATCAGGACTAATCCGGGAGAAAATTTTCGGGGTTCTTTTCAGTACCTCTCATTTCTACGTCATTCAAACTAAGCTGCAGGGAAACTGAAGAAAGAACTTTGAGGTTTAATGCATTTTTAGTTTTGAAAGTCTAGAGCTGTGAGGTTTTTAACGTAAAGGATAAACTACATTCGTCGTTGAAATCATATTTATGACGACAGATATCAGAGGAATTTTTTTTCTGCAATTCTATATAATTCATTTCAATTTGGAAAGAAAATCTGAATCGAGATGATTCCCATTTGTTATAGGGCACCATTTATTTATTTGAATGAGGTGAAATATTTCAGCCAGTAGGTATACATATGTTAGAAACAAATTTTTTGCTAACTGAAAGTTAACTACACATACCACCGCCATTAGATAATAGGTATGTTAACGAAATATTCTGTCAGATGCTATCCATGTAAAAGTTATCAATTTTTTTTTCTGAAAAGAAAACTATTGTGACGGCTTTGTCTTGTCCGTCCACCCAATTTTTCTCCGATCTTAAAAACTACAGAGGCTAGAGGGCTGCAAATTGTTAAACATACCAAATTGAACAACCACCCTCCCATCATCAAACATGACAGTATTCTGGCAACGATATAGGATAGGCCACCACCGGGCTGTGGTTAAACCTTCATGGGTCGTAGCTCAAACAGCATTATACCGAAACCACCGAAAAATAAATCTATTTTCGGTGGATTATACTTGATTATACTCGCAAGAAACTTCGGGCAAGATATCACCAAAAAAAGCAGTGAGTAATGCTGAAGCTGACTCTTCAAGATTTCAGAGTTCAAAGAAAGCATCTAACTACATCAGGAAAGTTTGTAAGTATTCCGGCAGTCATAAAAAAAAAAAAAAAAAAACTTTTATTGCCTTTTTTTTTTCTACCTTTGTTAACCTTTAAAATTTGTTTCAAATGTGCTATGCATTTCTGTACTTCATAATTTTAACTTGCACTAATACTTGTTATTTTGTCTGTTTTTGGATTAGTTATTTTTTCATCATAGCACATACTTTTTTCTAATTTTCCTTTTGAATTGGAATAACAAAAATATCTAGCAAAACAATAATTTAAAGAAATACGGATTAGATATTCTGTTGTTTTCATTCACTAGAAATAATGTCTTATCAACATATAAATATATCATTAAAATTTGGTATTCATGTGAAAAAATATACTTACTAAGGTACGGAAACATATTAGAAATATAAACAGAAAACAAAATAAATACCTAAAAATATAAATCATGGCATATTTTACACTTTTTATTATTATAAATTGTTAAAATGAGGGTCTTGGCTGATCATGTATCAATTTGAAAACCAAGATTAAATTAGAAAAAGTTAAAACAGTCGTTAATCATTGAAGGTCATTATTTTTAACTATTTGAGATGAATTTGATTTTAAACGGTCGTCTTCCAAACATTAAGACGAAAGGAACAAAAGCATCGGAGATTTAACCTGATTTAATGCAGACCTAAATCTGAATTTTCCTGGAATAACAATTGTTGAAGTTGGAATATAATCATTTGAATCAGACTTCGTAAACAATTATACAGTAAGTGGGGGATGAAGGAGGAAACAAAAGAAAGAAATAGAGAAAAAGATAAAAAGAATGGGCGAAGTTTTGAACAAAAAGCGATTTACCTTAACAAACGTAACCAACACCGATGAAGGAGTCAACAAACGCTTCTTCACTTCACTAATAGAATAATAGACAAAGGCGCAAGAGGCAATACCTTCTCTCGCCACGGCGGCTAGTTCAAACCGGAAAATAGACACCCCATGTCCACGTTCTTGTTAAAAACCTCGCCAAGAGACAGGTAGGAAGGAAAAGGGACCTTAGGAACCTATTCTTAAGGCTGATAGGAAATTTTCCTATAGGGTGAAAGGCCTAATCTTACCTAAACGTTCTCCAACTTTGACGTTAATTTTTGAACTTCACGCTCCATTAGACAAAAGTCTTTTCCGACTCAGTCAGTATTTTACAATAAAGTTACTATTGGGCGCTTAATGGTAATAGGCCTGAGATTTACCAGGCCTTGTTCCTTTTCCAGTGAAACGCACACACACGCCTATAGTAGGTTACTCTCCCTTCCCTGAGCAGATTAGTCTGGTATATATATACAAAACCTAAATAGATAGGATATAGCTATATAAAACCTATAATATACTGGAAGGTACTCACGGTAAAATGCCCTTCTCAAACGACACAAATTGTGACTATCTGCTCTCGAGATCGCACCCTTTACCTACGTACACGAACTACCTGTTATAACTATTCTTTTACTGCTTATTATTATGCCTCGTTCCTTGTTTGGAAAATGAAATGGAGTTCGAAACCTGATTTATTTTTGGGTTCATTAATGAATTTAATTTCTGGCTCCAGATTCTTTCTCTAAAATGACTTTAGAAGGAGCAAGGTCCCAATCAGATCTTGTATGATCATGTATTGTTCAATTTACGTAATTTTTACGGCCCTGTTTGCCAAGATTACGTAGCGATGCTTCACTAAGAGATCAACCTCCAGATAGTCGTTAATTAGCCAAGGTCGCCAGTTAAGTCGCAATGACAAGAATATTAGTTATAGTTTATTTTTAATGACGCTACTTCTAAAACATTCGGACGCGAGGTAATGAAAAAAGCAACCTGTTTGGCCACCCCAAAGTTTCCAGGTATTTTCCTGGAATAACTTAGTTGAAGCTTGATATAATAAGTTGGAAAACCCCAGACTTCATAAAGAAGCATTATCTACGTGGGGGAAGGAGGAAACAAAAGAAATGTCTTTCTAAGAGTGAGCAAAAGATAAACAGAAGGTATTATATCAAAAAGCTACTTAAAAAAGGAGCGATAACTCTGTAGGCTACCAACCACCGCCGAGAGGAGGCGACATCATTTTTCACTTGTAATAGAGATAATCTCGACTTAATATCTTACAGGGCCGACCTACAGATTTTAGAGAAAGGCCCTAGTTCTCTTTAAGTTCCCGTGAAAAGAAGGGCAAAACAGTCACCCCAGGTAACAACGTTCTTGGCATTAAAACATTCGCCAAGAGACGGAAGGAAAAAGGGACCTTAAGAGACCACCTCTTAAGGCTGATAGGAAAACAATCCGTTCTCCAACGGACGTTAAGGTTTGAACTGAAGACGCTATATAGACAAAAAGTATTTTTGGTCTCAGTCAGGCTGATTTTTTAAAAAAAGTTACGAGGTGAAACAGTAATTTTTAAAAAATATAAAAAATTAAACACCCAATCCACAAAGAAATAAACAATAACAAATTAGGAATAATATGAATGAATGATGAAATTTATTTTACCAACAATTGCAATACGCTGTTGTTCCCATTAATAAGAGAGAGGCAACAAATTTAATGGAGATAATCGAACATGACTGGACAATTGTTTTGTTGGAATAGTATCACTGGAACAAAAGCATAGTAATTTCAATGTATCGGAAAAGAAGTCCACTGAAGAAGAGAGATTAGAGAGAGAGAGAGAAGAACGAGAGAGAGAGAGAGAGAGAGAGAGAGAGAATTTGTTTAAGTAATGAACAAAAACCAGCACGATAAAGCAACACACAGGAGCTGGAGCATAATATCGAACCAGATTTGACGCGCATGATTCAATAATTAATACTGTCGTAGGTAATGAAGTCAAATCTTGAAATTAGAAAAAGTGTTTTACTTAATGCCTCTGAGGAGATAATAAGATCTGATTGAATCTCAATGTTGTATCCATAATAAAAACAGCCAGTGCCGTAATTACAGGTCTTCACGTCATTAACAAACAGGCGACATTTTATCTATTGAAAAATGGGAAAGGTCAGACCACATTGTCAGTCCAGTAAAACACACACACACACACAACACAGATAACACACACCACTATGACATTTACGTATATTAGTATAGTTGTTTTTTATATCTGCTTGAAAAACTATAAATGGATAACCTATGAAATGTAACATTTTGCTCACAAGAGAAAAAGCACAGACTTCAAGATTGATGCGGGCGAGTATCCTATTTTATAATAATATGTATTTGGATGGTAAAAAAAAAACAAAAAAAAAAAAAAAATAAAGATATATATATATATATATATACATATTCAACATATAATATTATGAAGGCAAATGAGTCATATATATATATATGCAAAAAGATATATAATGAAAAACTAGAAATAATATGATATATATATATATATTATGAGACGAACTTTGTAAAACGTCATAGACTGACTGGCATTCATTATATCATTCTATGAATGAATGAATGATTCAATGGGATATAAATTGGTATCAGTTTACGCTATATATCTCTATAGAAATTTGTCGTCTATTTATAATATATTTACTGATAATTATCAATATTATATTTCTATATCACCACATTTACACACAACAGATAAAATGATTGTGACAGTAACTTTATATATACAAGGCATATAAGAATTAAAAATATATCAGCCAGATTCAAGAGTTTTATTATATGTGTTGAAATATAGGGCATAGTGGTATATGTGCAAGATGGTGCACTAATCTGGCTATCAATTTTTGGGGCTTACTGTTGTCCTCTTCTATTACTCCCCACCCCCCCGCCCCCATTGCATTAACCTCCCCATTTACTTCGGGTTCATTAGCTTACTTAATGATTGGCTGAAGTGTCCTCGACAAAAAGATCCTGACGAGCGAAGCGATCTCTATCAGATATTGCATTGCCTGCTACTTGAAGAACTACTGCGGCTGTTTTGCCAGAATACGGACTGCTGTACACATTCACTAAGAGATCAATATGCATAGACATTTCGCTATTAGCCAAGTTAAAAGTCACAATGAAAGCATTAGTTAAGTTTATTTAATGACGCTACTGCTAAAACACTTCTATTAAATGAGCAAAAAAAGCTTTTTCTCTGTTTGGCCACTGAAGTTTCCAACTTTCTTCACTTAGTTCTGTTTTATTAGAAGTGAGGACCCGGTAAAATACGCAAACGTTTAGCGAGTTATACATGTCTGTTCTAAGAGTGATTGCAGCTATTTACAGTTTTTGCAAAATTAAAATTGCATCTCTTGAAATATCCAACTAAATAAGAACCGGAAAACCATCATTTTATTTGTGGGAGATCATTCATTTTTTGGACAGTATCTTCTACTTGTCCAGTTGTCTGCGGATTTTAGGGACGGTGGCACCCCGTTCCGTTTATCTGAGTTATAAGAAGGGCAGATCGTTTTTCTAATAATTTTTGTGATTTTTCTTACAAAAATTACAAATACAGCTGAAAAAAATCATTACTAAAGTGAAACATATAATAGTAAAATTTTCAAATATTAGGTAGTTTTCCTTAGACAGTTAACCAACGCAAAATGCAGTAAAGGAGAAACACAGCATGTTCTTGCATGAAAATTTGTCTCTGAAGTTGTCTGTTTAATATTTCTGATGTAGCCTTATGAGCTGAGGTGTGTCTGCAGTTTTTGCCATTCAGCGAGATTGCCACGGATACTGTGCTACTCATTTATGGCCATTCAAGTGATTTGAACATTTTCCCGAAAGTTCGTTCAAATGTCATGGCGCGAAATAATGATTATCATATAATACAGCCCGTTCCTCCATAGCCTCGTCTTTTGCCGCTGGAAGGGTTTGCAGTCCATAAGCCAGTTTGAAAATACAGTTTGCAGTCAAAAGATGAAGGAAAAACTCATATCGAAAAGATGTAAAGCTTTAAGGTTCGTTTTAGTTACTGACTTAAGAATAAATACGGTAGTTTCAGTGACTGAGGAAAGGTCTTGGTCAGTCGTAAAATACCATTATGCATAAAAAGGTTGTTTGTAGTTACTCTCTGTGCCAAGAAAGTCGGATTTAAAAAGATAACATAAATACAAAACGTCATCCAAAAACTTCTCCGTTAATTTCTATTTTATTACTCATGAAATAGCAATCACTAGGTCTATTCGAAAAGTAAAGAAGCGAAAATTTTTCTTGCAACAATATTGCGGTAATGAGAAACACTTCTAAAATGTTTATGCAGCGGTATTTCAAAGCGGGTCGCATGTTCCCGAGATGTAACCGAGTACCAGGACCTTTCCCTGAAAATAAAAAGGGACACCAGATCCTAAAAACTAACCACAGAATTTTCTTGAGGAATTTTATGTTTCCCAAAAATCAATCATGTCTAAGTTAACCTGCACCCAAAAAAATGGCCAAAAACATCTCAGGAATTTGCAAGCCGGTCACCTTCAAGAAATATTCAGAGCCTCCGTCGAATAAAAATATCCCTGTTCATTTTATCCAGCAAGTAATTCCATTACTTGTAGGAAGGAAAAATGATTGGGCTTTGGAACTGAGGAACAATTAAAAAGTTAGTAAAAACAGATATTAATGGTGCAGTCTAAAAAACACAATAAAAAAATCGGATATAATTAAAAAAAAAGAAACAAGACAGTAATTACGCTACTTGAAAATGAAAAAGAAGCTGGACTATTAGGCAAACCTTGTCCAATTAGAAATTTACCAACAGGAAAAACAACTCTTATGAATCACTCAAAATAACGCAAGGGACTTTGAGGAGACAGATGGTCCTGTGCAAACACGAGCTTTTGTAATGCCTGTTCAAGAGAGAAGAGGCTTTGCTGCAAACCTCTGACTGTATACAACAATTGAGGTCTCGTTAAATATCTGTTTAGTAATGGGTGATATAGTAGTTAAATTGATAATACGTAAACAAAAACAAATGACCTGATGCAAGGCGAAGCAAAAAACAAAATGAAGAAGAGTTAGAATGACAAAGAGATCCATAAAACTAAGTTAATGAAATGAGGCCTTCCTATAGAGATATAGGAGTTAGGGAAGAGAAACCGAGGAGTTTGTCTCTTATGAATTATTTTGATGAAAGTTTTCTCTTCTATGGAATTCTGGTTGTCTTTTTCCCCTCTCTTACTCATTTCTCCGACGTCCTAGGTGTCAGCGGGAATCAGTTGAGTCCTTTGCATTAGTCAGTTTCCTAATTATCCCTCTTCCCCGAAGGCTAAATGTCTGAATGGAGGCTACAGTGAATTACGGACTATAAGTTTAATTTGGTAATAGCGTCTCAAGTTTTCCCCATTACGTACCACAAATTAATTATCGAGAGGAAGTCACACAAAGAGCGTTTGAATAGAAATTTATAAAAATCCATGCAACCATTATCGAGGTAATATGCTAACACTCACTGTTTCGAAGGCAGACAAGTAGGGTGAAAATATAAATCAAGTCGCAGGAAAAGCAATATTTGTCCATTCTCTTGCAACAGTTCTGCAGTCACAGGAATAAAGAAGCAAATGTTGACCAACCAAATAATCGAAGCGCTTTCCCTCGTAACCATCCTTCCGTCGTCACATCCGACAGATTTTGTGATGCAGTTTTGTCCCTGGGACAAACAATTTTTGGGGGAATAAGACAAAGTAATGCATGTTGTTTATCTTCCAGTGTTCAAATTTTTGGTTTTGAAAGTGATTCGAAATAACCAGATCGAGTAAAATATTGTACATGTTAATGTAAGTTGGAAAGACGCAGAAAAACCTGTTTTTCTCTCTTTGATTTTGTTAGCAAGACATGTCAATGGTGTCTGTTTGCTTATCGGCTTCATTAGAGCTAACCTCTTCTCAACTGCATGCAAGCAAACATGGTCTGCTTACAGCAGAAGGATGTTAGTTGCATTCCTTGGTTCCCCCATTCAACTTTCTGAATAAATAGACTTGAAGTAATCTTAGTAATATACAATTCTTTTCAGCGATGTCTTGGTATGTTCATTCCAACTCACATTCATCCTGATTTTAGCTCATGATCATAAATGTCGTATTAAAAAAATATTGAGTCATAAACTTATTCTTATCAAATCGCAAAACTGAAAACTAGAATAGATTCATAATAATTTTGTAGAAAAATGGATTATAGTCCCATAGAATATGATTTAGAACCATTGTTACAAGTCATAAAAAATCAGATATGAAATAAAATGGGTTACCATTAATGTTCCATAACCTTTAAAAGGCAGGCAGCTAATGCCAAAAAAAGGACTCGGGTGATGGAAGATGCAGACAAGAAATTTGAATTGCAGAAGAGGTTTAGACTTTGGAGCGCACTTCATTTTTATCTGATGTGGAAGAATTTCTTACCAAAACTACTACTGAAGAAAGACGCCAAAGAATTTCCATCCTTCCCTTTCTAAAATACTTGCAGCTTATTCCAATATCCTGAACTTTTTACGTCCAACCTGTTTTCGAGGGAACATTCTTGGACAAATAAAATTATTGAAAGAGTATGTAAAATCTCTGGAAAACGATCAGCACTCCAATCGCAGCATTGTTTCCAGATAGTGGAAGGAACAGGACGAAGCTGGAGATGTCTTCATTTTTCCGGAAAGGCAATGTTCTTACCCGTGTCTGGGAGAGAGTGTTTTAGAAAGGTGTCTGTAAAACAGATAGCAGAATTTATTAACCCTTGACAGATAGACCATCATCTGATCTCCTCGAGGTGAAAACCTTTTGTAATAAATTACCACGAGTCTCGAGACAGACCCAGGTCGGAAAAAACATCTTCGGTCCCATTTATGAAATATCCTGTGTGTTCCTGATGACCTAAGTAATGAATTAGTACTTGGTTAACAGTCAAATATAGTGGGTCACAACCAGGGTTGAGAAGGGCTTTGACTATTAAGATTATTATTATTCATTATTAATTAAATAATTAAGACGTTTTTACGTATCTATATTCGTTCATCTCAGGTGTGGTTTTATTTAGCTACCGACTTAATAATAAGGTTTTCCATGATATAGTCATGCAGTTCTTTACTTATTCCAGAAGACTTGCCCTTATTGGTGTTGAGCTTACCACGAGCAGTATCAGGCAAATTATGTTTTCAGTTCATCCGATTTTTTTGCTATAAAAATCATGCAGAGTAATAAACAATAATTCCATTCACTCATTCATTCATATGCAGTCAGGACCTGTGTCGTATTCGACAAGCAGCAACAATCACAAGTCCGATATTGTGATACAATACCAAAGTTTATAAACTGTCCCATTTCCTAACAAGTGTTCATTGTTTCTGCGAGTTTCAAGCATCATTTGCTCTTCATAAATAAGTTTGACATTGCATTAAAAGAATTCGGAATCTATACACGCGTATCTTCAAACTCATTGCCGAGGACATTTCTACAGAATTGGGTGGGTACCTGTACCACCTGGCACCTGGTTCCTGCTGCAGCACTCTAACAGAGTTGAATTGAATATAGAATTTAGGCCAAAGGCCAGGCACTGGGATCTATGAGGTCATTCATCGCTGAAACGGAAATTGACAGTCAGTAAGAAGGTTTGAAAGTTGTAACAGGAGAAAAACTTCGCAGTTGCACTATGAATCAATTTTTAGGAGAGGTGGAAAGTAAGATTGAAGAAAGAGACTATGAAAGGAAGTATAGTAAATGAACGGAGGGGTTGCAGCGCCGGGATCGAAGGCACGCTGCAAAGAACCTTGGTAATGCCTATGGTGCACTGCATGAGTGCACTGACAGCACAACCCCTAAAAGGCACTCTAACATAAACCTATGCACAAAAAAAAGCCACTAGTAGGCGTTACGCATCACCTTTAGGGAAAGTATCATATTGCTTATAATCTACTTTTGACTTATAATTGTAACGTTTTTTTACTTATATTAAACTGTTTCATTGCCATTTGATTATCACAATGATTGTGATGGTAATATAGTTTTAAAAGTACGTGGATAATAAAATTTTTCATATAAAATAAATATTTGCAAGCTTGTTTTATATTTTTTGAAAATATCTCAAAAAACATGGATTATACGTGGCTTTGATTTCTAATTCATTATTTATTACCAAATATTTTTTAAACCAACACCATACTTACAAAGAAAAAAAATTAACACTCAATTCCTTATACAGGACAGATTTTGAATTTATTTTTTCTGCATACACAAATCTATTATGTATATCATACTTTCAAAAGGCTATCTTTTATGTGTCCACCATTTTTTGACAATTGCAATAAATTTTGCTCTATAAATAAATAGCTTTGATTTCACATAGGCCTAGTATCCGAGAAAACTCTAATTTAACCGAAAAAAGATTCTATAAAACTTTGAGGATACTTGACTCACAAAGATCTATATGAACAACCGCAGTTTATTTGTCATTATTTCAGACTCTTCCTAAGAGTATTAACAAAAATCTAGTATCCCAAAAGTTCCATTTTAATTTTGACTTCAAAATAAGGTTTTTATCTAATGTGATATCACAGGAAAGTGTAATTGGAACCGCTGATTTTTTTAGTGTCACCTACAAGGTAGAAAACATTATTTTAGGTGAATTAACACATTTGGTGTAAACCCCAAAAAACAGTTAATTCACCGTACAAGTTCTTTTAACTGTAGGTGTCCGTGTGGAGGGCCGAAAAGGTCAAATAGTAGTTCTATGATGCCTGGGCTCAGTTGCGCCAAAACAAGCTCCCGTTTGACTTCGGCTCTAGACTTAGCTGAGTACGTCAGTCGCCCATTATTTATTGACAGTAAAATCAAGGAGGGATTATTACTTTCATTCTTCCGAAAGATTCGGATACTTCTGCAAACGGATCAGCGCGAAATGGAATCACGATAAATTTGGAAGAAAACGAGAAGGATGAACGGGGTCAGTAATTTATAATAGAAATGATAAAACGGTAAACTTTTCATTTCCATTTGATTATCTTCAGTTGTTTATAATTTAGAAATAAATATTTACCTTTTTTATATATATCAAAGCTAGATTCATTATTTATTACCATGTTGTCTCGAGAAAGTGTTGCAGGTCTGACATAAGCTCAATCTGGAAAGCCACCAGGCTGTCATTTTTTTAAAAGAAAACATATTGTTGTTCTGTACAAGCACTATTCTGGAGTACCAAAAAAAGCTAATAGAAAGTTTCTTTTTTAGCTGTTAATCCAAACCTCTCGACTGCATTATTTTTGGATTTAAGGGTTCTAAAATAAAAGCTGGCCTAATGTAAAATCAATTGACAGTGGGGATTATTACTTCCATTCTTATTACCCTATATTTTTATATATATATATATATATATATATATATATATATATATATATATATATAGAAATATAAACTAAGTTTTCCTTCTTCATAATGTATACATATTCAAAGCTGTATTGCATATATGTTCATGTGCAGTATATTTTTTAAAAGAAAATATTGTTTATATATACTATTCTGAAAACTATATGATAAAAAGTTTTTATCTAATTCAAAACATTGCATTATATTTTAGACTATAAACTATTTATCGTGATTGTATATATATATATATATATATATATATATATATATATATATATACAGTATATATATGATATACATATATATAGATAGGATAGATAATAGTAATATACGATATATATATATATAGATATATGCTACTATATATATATATATTTATATATATATATATATATATGTAACATCAATGCTGTTTCGCTATATGGGAAGGAAATTATTCCGATTTAGTTATGTGGAGAACATGACTATATCGGAGAGGATCTTATTCTGAGGGAGAATGATTTAATTTCTCATCTCTTCTCTTTTTGGGACGCCAATCGGGGAGTGCTATCACTCAAAGAGGAGAATACTCTTTGTCTCCTCTTTCCACGCTCTCTCTCTCTCTCTCTCTCTCTCTCTCTCTCTCTCTCTCTCAGTCTCACATATGTATGGAAAGCACGGTACTGAAACAGAAGCATAAGGTAAAATTTTTGCTTGCAATCGCAAAAAACAGTGTTTATGAGGTTCAATATCTCATCTTATGAAAAAAGCTGACGACTTAAAACTCATTGCAAATATACAGCTTATATATTATGAGTCTTACTTCAGGTTTTTTTATATACTTTCTAGTTAATTTGTAGAGCTTGTCTATTTAGAAATTCGCTTTATTTTCTCACTCCTTTCTTATGCATTTGTGTGTTATCGATGAATACCTTCGTCCTCGAAAAGTCCCAAAGATTATCATCGGCACTCCTCCACAAAGCGTAGCTTTTCTCTTCGGTGATGATTTTTCCAGGTACTGAGGAAATACGTAACAAATGAATAAAAATGCGCCGAAGTTTCTTCGGCTCAATCGAGCCTTTCTGTACAGCTGCTACAGCGTATGAGCAAGGCCACCGAAAATAAATTCGTCTTTCGGTGGTTGTCTCGGTGTATCGTTGCATGAGCCATCCATAAAACTTTAACCACGGACCAAGTTGGTGGCCTATCCTATATCGTTACAGCTAATGATTATGGCTAACTTTAACCTTAAATAAAATAAATTGATAAGGCCAGAGGGCTGCAATTTGGTATGTTTGATGATTGGAGGAAGGATGATGAAGATACCAACTTGCAGCCCTTTAGCCTCAATAATTTTAAGATTGAGCATCTGAAAAGTGCGGACAGAAAAAGTGCCGACGGAGAGACAAAGCCGGCACAATAGTTTTCTTTTCAGAAAACTAAAGGAAATAACTCATATAATCATAAGTTTAACTGAACAGAACAGAAGAATATTTCAAGCTGACCAAACTGGAATTTGGTCGGTTTTCGGATCAATTTTTCAGTATCTAACAACATGTAGAGCCTAGAGGCATTTTTATTTTTGCCCTCTTGAACTGACTGATCTGTATTTTGGTTCACTTCACCTTTTTAACGAAAGGGAAGTCGTTACATACCATTCAGTTCTTTTAATCTTGGGAACTGATTGGTTTCCGATGTTAATGAATCCTTAAATTTTGCCAAGAGAATGAAACTTTTAGTTTTCGTTTTAACAAGATTTATCAACGATCCATTTTCACCAGTTAGCACTCGATGATATATCATTCAGTTTACCATTCATTCTTCTATAACAGATATAAGATTATTTATCTATTTCTAATTGTATTATTCTGTAAAAAAAGTTCTTTACTATTGGCCTTTATTTATCATACCATTTAAATTTCAAATATGATTCTGTGCAGCACCACGTTTTGATATTACGAAATATATCGTAATTAAATAAAGAGTAAAACTTAAGGCTTGTTTGATGATTTTACTGAGTCTACTGAGATTGTCAAAATCTTTGATAAAAATGGTAAGATTATATTTCCTGTCAGTTTTACTCTGTGTAAAATAAAAAAATTCGACGAAGGGATTTTCAAAGTGACCAGTAGTAGGGAAGTTAAATAAATTAAACAGCATGCGAGGTTTTCACCTTTTATAAGCTGTTAACTCATGGATGCAAAGCGATTTAATGAATTAAAACAGAAAATGATAATGCATACACAAAAAAAAAAAGATAATAAATAAGAAAAACTAATAAAAAATAATGATTATCAAAAGCCATTCATATATTAAGTTACTCGCAAGTCATCTCAGAACTTGATGACATTATTTTGATTACGAATCAATATTTCAATAATGAACCCAATTGCATTGCTTTACTTTCTTACTTGCCTTATAAAAACGCTTTTCCTTAACTTACTTTTCGTTTCCTTCCATCTCACATCTTACGTTCACTTTAACTCCTTAATTACCCCATTCCCTGATTCTTTCTATACCCTGACTTTCCTGATGTTAATTATTGATTTCATTTCTGAGTTTTATCTCGAACATTTTCTTTTTCGTATCATTTTAAGTGTATCATCTTATATCTTTTCAATTTTATCAATATTTCTACCCTTTTCGCCTTTATCTTTACTAATATCACTTTCTAGCATCGACTTCCGTTATCGCTCTTCTTCCTAGCACAAATTCTATAACCTTCCTATTTCCATGATAACTTCTTCAATAAACCCATAAATTCTCCTCTGTTTCATAATGAATTTCGTTTATCACATTACTTTGCTAGAAACTTTTC
>NC_089786.1:32764475-32796975 GCF_040412425.1 Macrobrachium rosenbergii
TGTGTTGGTGTGTGTGTGTATGTGTATGTGTGTGTGTCTTTACTGTCAGTACTATTGTGACGTCCGTATGTTTAAGAAGAAAGCTCTTTTTATAAATACATAGTTTTGTTCTCTCTCTCTCTCTCTCTCTCTCTCTCTCTCTCTCTCTCTCTCTCTGAGTCGAGGCCAAATACCCGAGAGACGGTTCCTTCATATTCTAACATACCGAACACATCTTTGTTTCCCTTTCAATAAGAGAATTTCTAAGCATATTATCATATACCAAAGATTCTCTCCCTCAATTTTACTTTGGAAGTCATCGGAGACTCTATCTCTTTTTTCCTCTCTCCTTCACTCTTTTGTTGTGATGCCCGTTTTAATAGTACTTCTCCCTCTTCCCACTATCAAGTGTTCCGTATCGGTTAACGTTCCATGACACAGTATTCTGAAAGCAATGCTATACTGTTTCAAAGAGAAGCGTTTATCCAAGAGTACCCTCGTGCAGCCATCTCCGTGACAGTAGTTCCCAATGGGACGGAGGCTTAGGTGTTAAACACAGCACGGCTTCAATACAATGTGCGGATGCCCATTTCGCTCTGCATTCAAATAACCACTGTTACGTATGGAAAACAAAGGAAAGGAGGGAGGGAGGTGAAAGCCCTGTTGAAGTTTATACTGACTGTCCTGATCAGGTGTGCGTTGCTCTTCTAGTAACCTCTTCTGCGGTCCTTGCAACTAGTTTTTGTTGATTATACGAAATCGAGAAGAACGCATTATTACAATCCTTCGAAGTTATTTATATTATTTATCCTCTCCAATATTCTATAGAAGGTATCAAAAAGAAGATGCAATATAGCGAATTGGATATTAAAGGACGTTTGTAGCTTACTGATTGTATATGAATCACGGTGATGTGATAAAAAGTCATATATATATATATATATATATATATATATATATATATATATATATATATATATATATATATATATATATATATATATATGTATATATATATATATATATATATATATATATATATATATATATATAAATGTATATAATTTTATATAACAGGCTATTATTGCAAAGGAGGAAAGTTGGGGTGAAGAAATCAAGAAGAAATCGGTCTTACTACAAAATTTACAAACAGAGATGAACAAGCCCCGTATCAAAGAGTGACTGTTCTCTAAAAATCTCTTTAAATATGTAGGGAGAAAAGAACATCTATTTACAGAAAGTGTAGAGGCGGTGACTGAAAATTGGAGGAAACTTGATGGGGCACTGGACGTTATAAGAAGAGTACTCGAATAGATTAGCGCCTATAGTTCTTATGAATATGAGAGTGAATACTCTGCGGTGGTGAAATTTAACTGATTAACTGTTCAGGTTTTTAATTAGGGCATATAAGACTTGCCAGCACCAGAGGTATCTGGTTAGTTCCTCTCCCTGCAAATGCATGGAACCTTCTTCCTGGGAGCGCTATGAACGCTAGTACTTATGCTATTTGCTGTCATGTTTTATCTGGTTTTGAACAGGAGCGTTTTATATTAACTTCTTTGTATCGATGTTGGGGAAGATAATTTACGGATTGTTCTTCCTACGTCAGAATAGTTGTATATAATCGCAATTAGCTAGTGAAGAGAAAATTAACTTGAAATATTAGTGAATTTTCATGGCAGCCCAGAAGGAATGCTGTCGCGAACAAGTAAAAAATGCGCCGAAGTTTTCTTCAGCGCAATCGAGTTTTCTGTACAGCGTATAATGCTGTATAAAGCTATCAGATTTTACAGACAACAAAAAACCGTGCACGAGACGCTCACCTCACAAGTGAGAAACCCCGAACATTTGTGCCTCTTTTGAATGAATGAATAAAAACTCAAGGAATTCATTACGGTTACGTTTTCCTCTCCAGTGTCCAGATCGAAAATGTAATAGACAACAGAAACATAACAAAATTAGTGTTTTACAAATAATCTAATTTCCATACAGGATTAAAATTTATTCTCTCCAGAGGCAAACATACGTCTCTTTATGACATAAAATTGAGAGAGAGAGAGAGAGAGAGAGAGAGAGAGAGAGAGAGAGAGAGAGAGAGAGGTAGCAGGTTAGCTGGTTTCTTAAAAAAAATAGAGAAAAATTAACATAAAAATTAGTTGTGAATGTCCAAAGTGTGAACAATTTACTTTCAACCAGTGTTTCCTGGAATGTGAAAAATTACTTTCAACAACAGTGATTGCTGGAATGTGAAAAATTCATTATCACATTCCATCACGAATTGTTATTTCAAATAATGTTTTTGTCACACTCAGTCATGACGAGTAAATTAAAATGCATTTGGGAGGTAACTTGAAACGATGATGGAGGATTTTTCTCCAAGAAAGTGGATAAAAACATAATATAATGGAGAGGGGTGGTGACAGAGAACCTCCTACTATAGGGCCAATGGTGTGATATCCAAATGTGGCACGAGGTAGGAGGAGAGACAGAGTATTTTTAAAAGAAAAGCAGAAATGAAACGCAGTGAGTGAGTAACTATCCTATTCACATTAGAATAAGTCTGCAATCCCTGGTTGACATTCTTGTTGGAGTGTTGCCTTCTGAAGTTTTGGAGTGTTGCCTTCTGAAGTTTCCGTGTACATGTCAAAATTTATTACCTGTGAACAATCTCGGTACTTTTTACTGCATCACTTTACGGAAAGTATCGTTCGGATCAAGTATGAGAATTTTGTTTATGATATGAAAAACAGAATCAACTAAAACATATAGAAAATAAAACTGCAAGAACATTCCTTGTTTTATGCAGTTTTGTAAGTATTTTGTCCGAATCATTATGAAATGTTTAATTGTTTAGATATGAACAGTCCTACCAACCGTGTCATCTGCATAAATACCTTTCTGTTAAAATAGTGTTATTTTCGGCAAATAAAACATAAGTGTGTAGAGTTTGGCATATCTAATATTATCAGGCTTACCATCTGTTTAAAGATCTTTCTGTTAAAAGAAATAATTCTATTTCAAGTTAACGAATAAGATATAATTAACAAAAATATGATATAACTTACAACTTCCTTTCTTAAACTAAATACAGTTCGCTTCACTGAAGGGAGGTGAAAAACACTGATGAATGAGGTTCGGTTGGCACGCCTGTAACGAGAACGTTGAGTAGACCCGTTTGGATGCGCGATAACTTCTCACTCTTTCATATGCCAATTTTCTTTTTAATATCATTAAAAACGTCTAATTGAAATAGAATATTGTTACACATATGGAGGAGAATTCAGAAATATTAAATAAGGAAATCGGGCATATTGTTTTTACAAGTGAATGATGTAACGGGAGTAACATAGGCCTTGAATGAATGTTGATTGGTAACGACATGTGTGATGGGAGTTATCGGTGTTTTGGGAGATTACACTAAATATCAGGATGTCAATAGCATTCATGAACAGAAAGTGGATAGAGAAACCACTTTTACTGAACATATGGTACAAACATAATTTACTTTTTTATCTTTAATTATGTTCGAAAGGACCTTCTGACTTTATTTTTTTATGTTGTTCTTTAATTATACTGAAAGCATTTATTGAAGTTTTATTATTTTATTGTTACGTTTCAATTCGTCTTCGTAATCACTATCCATATCATCTACCAAATATTACTGATGTTAATTAGATATGAAAATGCTTTTTTTTTTTAACTATTTTACCTCACTATGAGATAAACAGAAACTTCAGAAGTTTACAGTCCAACTAGAATGACAGCCAAAAATTGCAGACTTAACTAATATGAATAGGGTAGTTACTCACTGTGTTTCATTACCGCTTTTCTTTCAAAATTACTCTGTCGCGATTAACTTATATATGCTACGTCATTTATGCTTTCTTCACAAACACTATGAAGCAGCATTTACCGCCAACGAGTCATCCTTTTCTACTACAACGAAGCAAGTGATAAAAATCTCATGGATTCAGACTTATGCTCAGATACACACTGAATCCTAACCGGTCATTCTCTGAAGCAAAGACAACCTTTTTCTAAATATAATGAAATTCCATTCATTAGTTTTCTCCTTATTCTGGTAACAGGCTGTTAGAGGGACTAACAAATCAAAATAAAACCACATCCGCCCTAGCAGGTAATGAACAGTAGCGTTCTGCTTCTTTATGCCCTACTGTCATAATCCCTTTCAAGAACCTCAGGTTTTTACCCAGTATATTCAGTTTCAGAAAAAAAAAAAACTCAAGAGCATGCATACAGTTAAACAAAACTGCAGTCATATTACTATACAGAAAGGCAGGCTTGGCAGGTGATGGCGTATAGCCTATTTATTCAGACACTAAAAGAAGAGCTACAATGTACGACTTCGATTGTTTCTGGTAACTGACATCCTTCCTATAAATCTAACCACAACAAGTCTGCTGCTTTTTAGTAATTATGCCAACGTTATTTTTAATGAAAGTTAATAGTGAAAAGAAGACATTTTACTTGCACTGTTATTAAAACGAAAGAGAAAAAATACTACCCTGTTTTACTTAATGATTATATTTCTCCAGTCCTTAGAAATATGTTTTCTTTCACTTGATTGATTCGAAGCTCTTACGGTATGAATACTGGAAGTGAGTAGCAAAAATTACATATACAAAGCGCAAGATATTAGCAGGAAAACTAAACTATCTTTCTTGGGAGGAAAACGAAACTCGTACAATTCAGGACCAACTGGAGTTGTTAAGGATGGAAAGAAATTTCAAGGGAAACATCTTAGATGAACGCAACAGGTTCTTGAAAACTATTAATAGTTCAAAGATAAACATAGCAAAAAAGTAAAAAATCGGAGATCTGGAGAAATCTAGTATTGAAATCATTTTTTTTTTATAATTTTGCAATAACAGCTATTAGATCTGAAGATGCAACTGAGGTGAAGGCGTTCTGGTCTTTGCATTCAGTACTAACATTTGCAGCCATTATTGGAACTACCAGTATCTTCTCTTATGAAGCGAGTTCCAGTTTGCATTTTTAAATGCTGATCTCTGCAAAATATATTTTCTCTTTCACCTCAAATGATGCACTGTAAGCGTTACCTAAGGTTCTTTGCAGCGTCCGTTCGTCTCCTAGCTGCAACCACTTTGGTTTCTTTCATGTTCTCCTTCTTCCATCCTATTTTGCACCTCTCCTAACATTTGTTTCATATTGTAACTGCGAGTGTTCCTCCTGTTACACCTTTAAACTTTTTTACTTTCGATTTCCATTTTAGCGCTGAATGACCTCATTGATCCCTGCCTTTAGCCTTTGGCCTAAATTTTATTCTCTCTCTCTCTCTCTCTCTCTCTCTCTCTCTCTCTCTCTCTCTCTCTCTGTTAAATCATTGCTCTACTCCTCGACATGTGTATCTCTCCTCTGCGTATTACTTATCTCTTCCACTTAAGTCTCTGAATACTATACCATCAGTAGGATCACGTAAGAAAATGCAGTGCAAGATCCAGAAGGAAATAATAAGAGACCTTAGTTACTTACCGCTTTCTTGTATTCAATATATACCTCTTTAGAGCTCAGTGCAAAGTAAAAGACATTTTAGGAACGTCAAAAAGTGAAAGGGAAAATATAAATAAAACAAGAAATAAATGAGAGACACCTAAAAAGCAGAATAAACAAGCACACAGTCCGCAGCCAAAGAAATGCACTTTCGTGAAAAGTGGTCCTAACAACAGAACAGGCAAAAAAGTAATTTCATAATTTTGAAATGTTGAACAAGGCCTTTCATAATCCACATATCTGGTTTACATAAACGTTCGCTAATATTTAAAATACACTCTGCCTTTAGGTTTATCACCCTTGAGTCCAATATATTTACAAAGTAGAACCTCTCTAGAATTTCTCCAGTCAGTGGAATGATTCTAATTGTTGATTTGCAGAAAGGGAGCATTGGGCACTTCCCACACCAATATAATATTTATGCTGATTAATTCTAGCAGCAGGCATTTTACCACTTGACCAATATATATCTTATTGCTTTGCTGTTTGCCTGCTGCTTATCATTATTTTTTTCTTATTTTCTATATATTCACCTTTACTGTTTGACGTCCCTCAGTTGTCTTCGTTTTGCATTATACCCAGAAGAGGTGTATAGTAAATACACGAAAGCTGTAATTTCTGAGGCCTTATATCATTTCCCCTCTGCTCTTGCAATATATATATGTAATTATATATATTATATGTATATATATATATATATATATATATACAGTATATATATATATATATATATATATATATATATATATATATATATATATATATATATATATATATATATATAAATACCCGCGTTTAGGATTAACTGAAGTGTCCGTTGATGAAAGAACTTTTATCTTATAAAAGCAATTTTCTGCATTGCATTTAACTAAATATAGAGAAAACATATTTTTACTAATAAGTATGGCATTATTTTAACAAAGCCTCCAAGAAAAACCCTGGAACGATTTTTTTTTACTTTCCAAGACGGAGAAAAGGGTCGCATACAGGTTGGACAATCTCACGAAGACTCTGCCTCTTTAAGTCAAAAAGGATTGTTTATAAAGTCCCTTTCTCTTGCAAGTCTCTATACTTTGTTTTGGCATTATTGTCAGACAGCAACCTGAAGGCTTCAGCTGACTTCTTTGCCTGTCCTCATAATAAACTCTTTGAAGTCCCTCCGGTTCCAGATATTTTCTTCTTCCTTGTTTTTTCGTATTCTAAAAATGGTGCATAATTACGTATCATCATTTACTCACCAACCTTAGGATGTGAATGTTATGTATATGTGTATATCTATTTGTAGATAGGACTGACTTTTCACTATTAGTATATTGACGAATAGTGTGATTCAATGTGCATTTAGCGACCATTGTTGTATACATTCAACAAATTTTTTAATAGGTTATCTCGATTAAATATTTCTTTTGTATTCCTCCAGCCAATCAGACAATTTATAGCTGACGGAAGAGAAGGAACAAACCCCTCCGAAGAACGGCAACTTTTTAAAATTGAAAGTGAAGTACAGATGAAAATAATTTAGGAGATAAATAAATGTAAGTTTAAAAGAATAAGCTAAATAATGACGAACATACATCACTCTTCTTTGTTGGGAAGTTGCGAATGTTTTAAAACTTCTTTGCTTTAGTGGTTTTTGTCTGGGGGTGGTGAGTGGGTAGGTGGAAATGAGACTACGAATTATGAAGACAAAAGCAATTTATCCTTTTCCCACACCAAGAGAGCTTATGTAAGATAGATAGGTAATCTTATTTGCTCGTTAACTTTAGATTCTCTAGATGTAGTATCAGGAAAGTTCGAAGATGAATGGATTTGGAGTTTCAAGAACTTTCTTGCAAAAGGGAGGTACCATAAATTATGTTTCCTTAAGCTTAAGGGAGACTAATTTTTCTTTGAAGCCAAAACTTACTTATTAAAATTCGTTGCTCTAATTTATTTCTGAAATGCTCTCTAGGTTTCAGGGTAAATCCTTTTATCTTTCCACCAAGAGAGAGAGAGAGAGAGAGAGAGGGAGATGAAAATCTATGTGGTATTGTCTCTTAAGTCTAATAACACAATGCTGTGCAAATTCCGTTAATTTATGACCCTTCGATTCTGTAGTGTCATTTGTCTTTTGAGTTATGATATATTTCACTGTCTTCTTTATCCCTTGTGTTACTTTTTCTTATTCCATGTTATGGCTACTTCATTCACAGAATCTTTCATAGTATGTAGTGGCGATTTTAGCTTGTTGAATGAGAATATATGCATAGTACAGATGAGCAATAACAAAAAAAACAAGAACAGCGGTAAGTGACCGTAAAAATGAGAAAAAGTGAGTTAATAGGCGACCCTATTAGCAAAAAACGAATATAAAAAAAATGAAAATTAACTTAGTGGAAGCAACTTATTATTGGTAATGATAAGAATAAATGTGCTTGATTACAATTTTGAAATGGTTATGTGCACGGGCGAAGAGGCTGATGATTATGAGTAAGCAGTCAATCATAATTTTATGAAGACGCTATAGTCTTGCCTGTTATTAATTATATAGATGTGTCGTGTTCAGATGCTTATAGAGTGAATGAAAAAATAAGCTTAAGATCAATACCATTTAAAACATTACCGATACCAGCTATCAGAGGACCAGTGTTAATACAAGTAATTTAAAAAGAACGTTCGGTGGGGAGAATACTTCTGCCAAAAACCGCTTAGCACAGAATGCACGAATTTAGCGATGAAGAAACTTTGTTAATTTTTCATGATGTATTTCCAATAAAAAATACATCACAAAAAATTAACATAAAGATCAAATGGTCAGAACAATATGGTTTAAATTGCTAAAAGATACCACTTATAACATGTGAGGTTTCAGTGGAGACAAATAGTAAAATTTTCATCATTTATGGTTAGTATATAACTAGATGGCTGGGTAATTTAACTTCATCTCCATTTAGGCCTCGTCGTTACATGATGAACCTTCACTTGTCAAATGATGCGTGTGCTAGAGGGAGAGGAGACGCTCTCAAGAACTGGAGAGAAAAGTAAGTATACCTTAGTTTTACCAGACCACTGAGCTGATTAACAGCTCTCTAGAGAGGGCTTTCTGAAGGATTAGACTTATCTTACGTGGCTAAGAACCAATTGGTTACTTAGCAACGGGACCTACAACTTATTGTGGAATCCGAACCACATTATAGCGAGAAATGAATTTCTATCACCAGAAATCAATTCCTCTAACTCTTCATCAGCCGGCCGGGGAATTGAACTCAGGCCCATCAGTGACAGTCCGCATCTCTACTGACTCACCCAACAAAGAGCTAGAACTGGAGAGAGAGAGAGAGAGAGAGAGAGAGAGAGAGAGAGAGAGAGAGAGAGCGATAAGCTATACATCAGTTAAGGTATTCTAGAGACAAGTCTTTTTCATGTACCAAAGGGCACACTTTCTGGAGGGAGGGAGGGAGGAAGGAAACGCTGAAATAGAAGCTATCATTAATGCAAGATGAACTCTGTCATTAAGATACAGATGCGATGATGTCCTGACTAACTAAATATGGAAATTAGGTCTATTTAAATTTCAGAGCGAAACTCCCTCCATTGCATGTGATAAATGTATAAATGTAGATACATGATATATCAACAAATGTTCGGAACATATGACGTTTTCATGTGCATGGGAAAAACGACATTCAGCTTACACACTTACCATAACTACCCAGCCAACACAAACAGAGACAAACACAAAATAAGACATTAAGACCTCTCTACTTAAAGGGCTTTCGTGACACCAGTTAACTGTAGCAAAGCAGCAGAGTCCCGCCTCTACTCCAGCCCTCTTTCCCATAGGCCCTTCGGCATCAGTGTCTCGTAAAGTAAAAGGAGTCACGAATTAATGACGGTGTACTTAGTTATTCAAAATGATGCCCCCTCCCCCAAACAGAATCAACAAGCTGGTAAATAAATAGAAAATCCACCGAAGGAGGGGAGAGAACGTCATGAAAGCTGATTTGCAAAGTTTATTCCACCTGGAGGCGAAGGAGATTCATTCCAATGAAATTACGAAGGAAAGGACGACCCTAGGGGAGCGGTGTTTACTTATCATTTGCGTCTTCTGGGGATAAGAGAGACGCTGCCTTTCCTTGGCAATTCAGTCGTTATAATGCCCAGCGTGTGTCGAAAAAATAGTTAGGGTCAGAAATTGAGATGTATCCTTTTCATAGATAATTTATCTATCTATTTTTTTGTTTTTTTGTTTTTTCACTCTCACTTGTCCTGAAAAAGTACGCGTTGGGACAGTGCAGTTATACAATGCATAAAATATGCTGAAACGTAAATTTACATTTAATTACTTCTATGAAAACTTTATGGATTTCATATTCACTTGAAAGGAAAAAGGTATAAAAGTACCTTGGAACACACACACACACACATACACACACACACACAATGTATGTATGTATGTATGTATGTATGTATGTATGTATGTATGTAAGGCAGACTGGTTTTAATTAAAAATAATTTTCTAAAAAACTGTATATTTTACCAAGCTACCCGTAACTTCAGAGACAATCGTCTCTGCCCGAAGGAGTGAAAGCAAGTGATAAGTCATCAGGATCAACTACACCCGACTTGGTGTGAAACACGCTTATGCTCAAATATATCTTCAGCAGTTAAATTTTCAAAAAAATATCACAGCAAATACATAAGTATTTTCAATAATCTTGAATAAAATAAATATCATGCCGTTAAGAGTCAAACGGGCAATCGTCTCGCATCACCAACGTTTCGATGCAGACGTGGTAAATAGGTAAGCTTTCCACTAGACCACCATCCTCACTTCTCTCTCTCTCTCTCTCTCTCTCTCTCTCTCTCTCTCTCTTCATCGATAGTTAACACTGGAATAATGTAGACGGTATCATATAATCTTTACTACTCTTATTATTATGATTATTATAACTTCAAATACATATCAACACTGTGGATGTGAGCTCCATGCCTTTCCCTAGTTGTAGTTCATCACTGTCAAGTAACTCCAAGGGATGCATTCCACAACCTTGGTAAAGAAAGACCAAATTGGATTGAAATAAATCGCATAAGTCTGTCTGTCTCACTTTCGAAATGAATCCTCCACTTACTGTAAGCGCCTCCCAGCCAACTGACAAATTGTGTTTGAGCGCCACATGAGGTTGGTGAAATTAGATAGGCCTGAAATAGCTAATAACTATAATTTGAAATTAGCTGTTTTCGAGAAAATATTGATTATAAAGGATCTTCTGTTTAGTTTGGAAATAATAAAAAGAGTAAATATATAAATTACAAACATCACCCAGTGTACAAGCCAGATTCAAAGGCCTATGAATTCACCCAGGAAGATAATCCTGATTTTGATGCTCTGTTCGTCACACTCTCCTGGCAATTTTTGCGTCTCAGTTGTGCACGAATCACAGATGAATTAGATTTCAGCATTTCAGACCTACAAATGAGACAGCCAAACAATCTCTACTCTCAGGGTCTTCCACTGCACCGTGAAGAATGGGAAGTGCAATTTATCAGTTGTCTGGTTACCAGCCCCTTTGGAGGTTTTACTCTCGTAGATTCCAATCTTTCTCTTCTTACCGTAGCTTGTCAATAAAATGTAATCTATCTTAAAGTCATTGACTAGGTACAGTTATTAAACCAGATCACTTATTTTAATAAAAATGACTTTATAAAGTCAATCAATTGGCTACAGTATTGAAACTTTATTTATGATGCAGAAATTTCGATTTCAATGATTAGCTGAAGTGAGATGAATTTGTTATCCTCCTTTTTGTTCTATAGTTCTCTGTGGAAAAAGTTACATTCATTTCCCTTATACTGAACATGTACAGAAGAAGGGAAGAACGTAACTAGGTGTTCAATTTATTCTCCAAATAAAATATCCATAAAAATGTAGGTAATATCATCCTACCGCGTAATATCTCCTTTTGATTCTAATGTAAGAGAAAATACGTTAGACACAACCGGTATAAGCGTCATTAATTCGCTGATATTCTTACGAACAACACAAAACGTCCAAGGCAGAAAGAAGCTGAGAAGCAGATTTCCAGTGGTTAACTATACTTTGCCTCCACATTCAGCTACGTTCAAAATCTTCTCGAGGGGTGACGGTTTGGGTGGAAATGTGCGCGTTGTCTGCGAGAGAGAAATGAGAAACTAAACTTTTTGGCTTTTTACTGCCTCTAATAGTACATTCATTTTCAGAATCTTCGAAAACCTTTCGTTAACCAGCTTAGAATTTCTTTCTGACATCTTAGTTTCGTTTGAAATACATCTTAGACATTAACATCTGAGCCACAAAACATTTATTGATTGCAAGCGCTCCATTTACGTAAACATAATCTTTTTTACCTTGAAACCAAAAAACATTCTAGACCGAAGTACTTATCCGAAAGGTGTTATTTCCATTTGTCAGTAGATGACCTTTGTGTTTCCTTTAAGCATAAATTATAACTTGAACAATCCTGTTTTGAGTCCTAGCAAACTATCAGGAAAAAGATGATCGTATTGTTGAATATATATATCTATTCTTTACACTAGTTTTGAACTAGTGAGTGACGACCTTTTATGTAAATAAGTAAAGTTTTCCCTTCATATAGAAGTCATAACTATGAATTAATATCAGGCAGTGAAAACGTTAATGAAATACCCTGCTTAAGCAGATACTATGTAGGATACTCAGGACCCCAGAGCCTAAAGTACTGTTTTTTTTCTGGTCTATCAAAGAGTGCACAGGGTGAGGGGCTGCTGACCTCCTGCCCCGTATATGTGGGCGGCTTCCACTCTACGCAACTCGGCAAAAATACTATTAATTCAAATCTCACAACACTATTGGAGTAAAAAGTAATACGAACTGCATCAAATTCCAAGTCTTCTGCATATGAAGAGCATATTCAAGACAGGTCTCGTTAAGCCAAGCTTTTACTAAAACTTTGTGATAACTTGGAGAGTGGATTTCGGAAATGACGCCAGTAGTTTTCATATATACAGTGATGGTATTTTCGATTTTCTTATAACAAGACATAAAATAAGCGCAGTTTACAGTCTTTCCAATTCAAATGACATTCTAAAAATTTTATTTGTTTATCACTGATAAAACAAGATTTACCGTCCATCGTCTTGAGATATCTGCCAGTCCGGCTTCTTTTTCTTACTTTCACATAAAAAATTCTCTTGAAATTCCTGAAAGGAAAAATTGGCTTCTCTTTCCACGCATGTTGCAAGAATTTCCTCAAGTAGCACCGAACTATAAATCAGGAGAGCATAAGGTCGATTCCTTTCACGCAACAGAACATTCTGCGATCTTTACAACACGTGCGCTTGCAGGCAGCGTTACTTTGGCCCCCTGGCTGATTTGTTGCTCGTTCGTTAGTGCGAACAGGTGTGGGATATTAAAGTCCCGCGTACGCAAAACGAATCGTCGAGGCACGACTTGGGGCCCCTCATTTCTTCGCGAAATGGAAGAGCAGTTGTCAATTTGTCATGGTGGAATCGTATATCACTCCGAGATGGTTTCACTTCCTTTACATATTCAAGGATGTCCTTTTCATGGGCTATCAGACAACATCACCAACTGATGCAGAGAGAAAGACGCTAGTAATGAGACAGTATTAAAATGCTAAAAAAATTCTGAAAAGTAATGAATGTTTCTTACAAGCTTATTAAAAGAGCTAAAGGGATTTAAAAGTAAACTAATAAAGAACTCTTCTTATCTATATCAACATTGCTTTTATCAGGAGGTCGAACCAGAATAAAGAGTCTTATTTTTTTCATTCAGTTCTATCCCGCAGAGTTTGTTCTTTCACTAAATTTGGAAACTGGAGCAAGGTGAAATTAAGAAAAATTGAACAGCTAAGTAGTGAGAGACCAAAGGGAGGGAAGTAAAGAACAAAAAGGAAAAATCAAATCAGCTGCGAAACTGGAGGCATTATGATTAACACCTTTCTTTCCATCTCCAGTGCGTTGTGCGATATACATATATAATTATATATATATATATATATATATATATATATATATATATATATATATATATATATATATATATATATATATATATATATTATATATATACACAAATATAGCAGAGTCCAAAGAAGACAGACAACATAACAAAACAGTTGCATATTTATTGTTGAAACGTTTATATGTTACTGTAAACACATCATCGGACTGTAAAATTGAAAAATACATATTAATTTTCTTAATTCAAAATATAAATTGAATTAAAAACAGTAGTTATATTCCTTAAAAATACAAAATACTGTGTATAAAACTAAAAAAAAGAGAAAATAATTTTTTTAGCCAACCTTATCACAAGAAAGGAAAAGACGAAGCGAGGCCACAAGCCCACGCATGCGCAGAGAACACTGAGGACAAGTGCAAAGGAAAAGAAGACACGTCGGGGTTTAGAAGAGGTGCATGATGTTTTTAATAAACAAAGACTTAAGGGTCGTTAAGTAAGCAGGTTGTTTGGTAGTTCCAATTATGGAAAAATGTTTTTTTTTTTTTTTATCAATATTAATCTTACATTTAACGGCATGGTTTCTAATACTAGAAAATTCGGGTTAGTAATTCGTGAGCCAGCTCTGTAGCTCAAACCTAAGTGGCTGTAATAACGGACCTGCGACATTCTCTTTGATGAGCCAACATAACTACCAAGACATCTTGGGCATTCAATTTGTAAATAATATTGGACTTCATAAAGGTCTGTAGCTTGTCCTTATAATTAAAAAAAACCGCCAATCTTTAGTGGATTCTCCAGGTATTAAATTCTTAGAAATCCAAACTGTTTTTCGATGATTTATTTAACTTTGGATCTAAGAAAGTCAGAGTGAGTATATGGTATCGTGGCGTACATAGTCAATTTAGGAACATTAAATTTCACAATGGGATCAGAAAAGCTACGTGCTAAAATCTTGTTAACTACATTATAAAAAAGTCTTTTTGGATAGGAAAATTTTTTATAAAATATTTAAGTAAAATTTCAATATCGGAGTGGAAATTTACCCAGCTAGATGTATAACGAAGAGCTCTAAAAACTAGGGTAGTTATGGAATTATTTTTAAATGAAAAGTAATATGAACTATAAAAATTACCTCAAGGAGTATTTTTTATAAAAACTGATGTGCTAAAATTATGGTCAAAGCGGGTGATTTTTACGTCTAAAAAGCCAGTGTATTCTCAGTCTCCTGCTCTATAGTAAATCTAATGTTAAGATGTCTATAGTTAACGTAATATAGAAAAGACTAACATTGCCATGAATGTTTAAATAGGGCAAAGTATCATCTGCATATCTCTATAGTAGGCTAAAGGGGTTAAAAGGATTCCAGGACAGTTATTTAAAAACTCTTCTTCTAAATGTGTCATAAAAAAATTTGCGAGCAATGGACCTAACTTTTATGATCACATTGTGATGTTGGCTCATCAAAGAGTATGTTGCAGGACCGTTATTACAGCCACACAGGTTTGAACTATACAGAACTGGCTCACGAATTATTAACCCAGAATTTTCTAGTATTAGAAATCATGCCGTTAAATGAGATTATTATTAATAAAAACATTTTTTCATAATTGGAACTACCAAACAATCTGTTTACTTAACGACCCTTGAGTCTTTGTGTATTAAAATACATCTAAACTCTTCTTGATAAACTCCAACGTGTCTTCTTCTCCTTTGCGCTTGGCCTCAGTGTTCTCTGGGCATGCGTGGGCTTTTGGTCTCACTTCGTCTTTTCCTTTCTTGTGATAAGGTTGGTTTGAAAAATTCTTTTCTCTCTTTTTTGTTGTTTTATATATTTTGTAATTTTAAAGAATGTAACTACTGTTTTTATTTAACATATTTTGAATTTAGAGAATTAATATGTATTTTTTTCAAATTTTGCAGGCCGATGATGTTTTTAAGTAACACAGAAACGTTTTCTAACAATAAGTATGCAACTGTTTTGAGTGTAAGAATCTTTGGACTTCTGCTTGTTGGTGTATACTTCCTACCTGAATGGGTGTATGTGTGTGTATGCGGCACTGTATACAACATTATATATTATATATATATATATATATATATTATATATATATATATATATATATATATATATATATATATGTATGTATGTATGTATGTATGTATATATATGTATATATGTATATATGTATATATGTATATATATATATATATATAATATATATATATATATATATATATATATATATATATATATATATATATATATTGTATATATATATGTATATGTATATATATATGTATATGTATATATATATATGTATATATATATATATATATATATATATATATATATATATATATGTATATATATGTATATATATGTATATGTATATATATATATATATATATATGCTATATTTTATATATATATATATATATATATATATATAGTTTGTTTAGTATGTATATATATACACACATACACATACACACACACCTTTAATGCATGAATTTGACAGAAGCTATTGTCGTGCACTAAGAACAGTACTCGGGTGAAGGGTGGGTGTGATTTTCACTGTTGCCTTGACTTGCAGTGCTTAGGAAAGAAGAACGATGTTTTCAGGCCCTTCGTATCACGGCGTTAGATGATTGTCTAATACTTTGCTGGTGATTAAACTTTTTGCTAAGATCAATCAGTGAATTTCTTTACGAAAAATAACCATTTCTTCGGCCTTCTAACCAAGAAACTTTCAGTGGCTCACCCCTTAACTAAGTATTTTGAATGAATTAGGAAGTTCTCTTCAACAGAAAAATACTCCAGAAACTTTCATCAGAGAACGTAGAAACCTGACGCTAAGTTATGTCTGCTCATCTAGGTCTGTGGTTTTATAAAAATGTTTTCTTGATTAAGTAAAGTACATTTCCGCAAATCTTACCAGAGCGAGAATAATCCAGAAGTTCCGTTTCAGAGGCAGAATCTGAGAAAACTTTTACATAAGCTGTGCTTATAGCAGAAAATTTTCTTTTTCTTTAATCTCTTGGCTAGGAGAGGAAGAGAAAGAGAGTTTGTCCCACTGGAAAAGGTTTGCTTCCTTCATATTTAATTCATTTCGAAGAATAAATTTCCAATTCATTCTCTGGGGCCGTACCTGGAAAAGTGAAGATTAAAACCTTTCCTCTGGCAGTATTTGAGGTATTTAAATATTATTATAGAAAAATCTAACACTGGCTAGTCACTGGAATCTTCATATCTTTTGTTCATTAATAATGAGGGCTAAGTTCATCACTGCATCCTATTACCAGCCTTAAGATGAATGGGGTGGAATTAGGATCAAGGAAAGTGCAGTTACACATGATTCCTCTTTGGTGAAAGTGAAAGTTATAATGAATTTGATGTTAAAAGGTTTATCCGGGGCTTTAAGCATATTTATAAACTGCAGGCTGCGGCCTAGGCATACATAAATCTCTCTCTATCTCTCTATCTCTCTCTCTATATATATATATATATATATATATATATATATATATATATATATATATATATATATATATATATATATATATATATATATATATATATATATGAAATTTTTATCTGTCACGTAATTTATATACAATATGAATACAAATGTTCACCAAATTCACCTAAGGTATCTCCGATTCTCTACTAGATTTGGGAATTTATATAAGTGATAAATGAATAAGAACCATCGGGACGCAAACCCTTGACATGGACACCTCAGCGACTCAGTGGCATTACCACCAGTGGTGGTAACGTCCACTAAGTCGCTCGATTTTGGGTCCATGTAATAGCGTTGCGTCGATGATACTTTATTCATTTATCACTTATACTGATTAGTGATAATTCTCCATAAATTTTACTTGGTTTAAGGAAGGTATGATATTGCTTATTTATTTTGTATATTATATATATATATATATATATATATATATATATATATATATATAATATATTTATATATATATATATGTTTATAAAGCTTTTTGACAATACAATTTAGTTTGAAATATTCTCTGTGAGACAGGTAGTTTACAACAATTTCAGGTACTTTAGCCTTGTGATTCTGACTTTTGGGGTCAGGAAAACATAAAAAAAGAGGAAAACAAAGGGGAATTTCATATGAGCGTAATTCTCTTTCTGGAGGGAAATATTATGTAAACACGTGGGCAAACTTAAAGGAGTGTATTTACACAACTAACATTAGTACAGGAAAGAGAAATACAATTAGATTATTGATCCTGAAGGGGATTCCTACAGGATGAATAAAACTGGGGGATTCCAGACACAGTCAAGAAGCTTCCACGATAAAGGGTCCCTCTGAAATGAGAGATATGCACATTATACGCCAGTAATGAAAATAGACAAAAGAGTAATGAAAAAAAGCTGCACTGAGGGTGCCAAGGGGCTTCCTTAGATGAGTTAATGATAGCTTAGCGCTGCTGGTTTAAGAGTCGAGCACGGACATTTGACAAGAGATTCGGTGATTACTGGCAACCAAATTAAGTAAATGTTACGAGACAAAAGCGTGACTGAATGGAGGTCTTCCAGAGCACTTTACCATAGGAAGATTTGGTTCCAGCGCAGAAAGCGGTCCATGTATGACTTGAGATTTTCGAGGGCGAGTTTTCTTCCACGTGGCAAGGTGCAGGGGCTTCCGTAAAAGGGCAATGCGTGGGAATTTCACGAAGTGCCAGGCAATGGCAGAAGGCATTAGTCAGGCCAGCAGCAGAGCTACACGTGGCTGGCGGTTGAGGTGCACGAGGAAAAGGTATACTTTGAAAAGGGCCATGTGGTTAGGAGCTAAGGGCACTGCGGACCAGGGCATGTGACTTGTGATCAAATAACTCCATCTCGTCCAGCACGCATGTGAGAAAAAAACCTCGGTCTGGTTTTCGCTTTTATCTCCTCCTATGGGGCAGGGGCACGTCCAACACATGGGGTTGAGTCATGTTCAGCTGATGCCCGCAGGGTTTTTTTGACTGAAAAGGACAACCAGACAGATTCACTTTTGCCTCAGAAATTATCTACTTAAAGGGAGTGGCGTAATAACAATCGGTTTTTAATCTTTTGTATTCTGATAGACAGATGAAGAAATATTGATCGGCCAACAGTAAATGAAAACAACAAAACAAAAGAAAAAGGGGGAAGCAATTTGCTAGCGAGTTCTTGCTAATTATGATACCTCCCCATACAAGATGATGCCCACGCCTTCCTTCGGGTGTGAACATCAATATACAAGAATAAGCGGCAAATGCTTTACGCTACTCTACATTCTGCCTTGCAATGAACTTTACTCCTAAGGATTTATGAAACTGTGACATTACTTTTAATAACATACTGGGACAAATTTCTTTAACAGGACACAAGATAATTTCAACACTTGCACAAGAGTAATTACTTTGGATTTAGTTACACATTGATAACTTTACAAAGTGACTTGAACAATGTGAATTAATTAGGATTATAAGACCAAGTATATGAGGCTATGGCAAAAAAATGAAAAGAAAGGTTATTGTTCAAGAATTAAAATACATGGTTACTTAATTTTAGATATCCCTAAATACATGCGGTTAGTACAGTCTGCCTTGAAGAGGCTGTATAAATGATAAAACAGTGTTTATTTTTGTAAAAAAATTACATCCCCTTTACGCGATATTGTAATGACTATACATATTCGCATTGGTAACTGTTTAGCTAATAGTTCAATGCATCACCAACTTCGATAGTTGATGGCCCACCCCTCAAAAGGAGGCATTTTGACAGTTGTAGGCGACGATGATGAGAGTATTTGCAAGTTTTAATTCAAGCGTAATAAACACGCTAATTTTTCGTCCACTGAGGAACTCGGATATTCAATTTTATGACGGGTGAGTAGACAAAAGACGTGGGGTCTAGGACAAACAGAGTTCTTAGAAGGAAGGGAAGGGGAAAAGAAAAGAAAAAAAGATAATAATAATAGTAACAAAAGGAAAAATTAACTAGATGTTACGAAGGAAAACGTGACCGCAGATGAAAGGCGGAACACGTCTTTCAGAGCTTACGAAAGGGGCATTTAAACCACATAGGCAAGAGTCTATGATTCGCGATTCATTAAAAGGAAAGATAAATAAATAACTAAAAGAGAGTAAATGATGTTGGCAGTAGAGCCAAGGGAAAAAGAGTGAGGGTTTTATTGTGTCAGGCGGGAATCTATCGTCCATCACCCACAAATTACGGCCCAGACCATCACTTCAGTCCCAGGGCGAGAAAAGTGCACCGGAAGGGCGCGACTCCTTCAGGAAGAGCTGACACGCACGCCCGGTGCCAAGGTATGGGCGCAAGGGCATGCTACTTCTCTCTCTGCTACTCTCAATGATGTATACATTGTGTGGAGATGGCATTCATCTTAATCGCCTCCTGTGGTGATAATTTAAGGAAAGACCAATAGAGGATGACAAGGGACAGAAGTTCCTGAGGAACGGAAGAAGATAGCAGAGGGCCCGACATCCCCCTCTGGACCAGAGGTGCCAAGACCTTAAAAAAATGAAATGGTGGCACAGGTGCCAGGGGAGCTCTAGAGCTCTTTCTAAACTACCTGGATTTTCCCACGCCCGTGGTAATTTCGCCTTGAACCTTTCTTAATGGGACAGTCGTCCTCGGCCAGGGAAGTGGAGGGCCTGAGACCGGAGGGCGGCACGGAGTGCCACCTGGGCCTGATGCTGCGACAGCTGACGCTGGAGTTTTCTGTGCTGGTTCTACCATGATCCGTCGCAGATCTTGTAGTTCATCTGCCAAGTGAGATATGGCAGAATCCTGACTTGCAATTACGTCGGCGACGGACTCAGGCAGAGAGGAGGCGGTCGGGGCCGGCGTGAGCGGCTCGCAGGTAACGATGACCAGCTCAGGCATGGGTTGCGAGGCCACACCTGCAGGTGAGCTTCCACTGTGGTCGAGAGGAACCGTCTCTCTTACCGATGCTGGTAGCGGTGCCAGGCCGGGGGAAGAGAGGGGGTCCTGAGTTGGATCCCTTGAATAGAGATCGGGGTAGTGCTCTGGCGCTGGCACTAGGGCAGAGTCAGGTACTATCCGAAGTTTCTTTGGCTCGTCGGTCAGGACGGACGAAACTTGGCACTGCTCGGTGCATTCAAGTGGCACCGGCAGGAATTTGGCATCCCTGAGGGAGATCTGATTGGGGCCCTGGCACTGGCATTGAGGCAGTGCCGGGCACTGGAATTGGATGGGAACCGATCGAGGGGGCCACTGTACATCGTACTCAGGTGGCACTGGTGGGGACTGACGTCCTCCTGGTACCCAGGGGCGCCAGTCTTGACTGAAGGAGAAGCGGGGAGGATTACTAATCGTCCAGTGCGGAATGATTCGGGAATGTGGACCCCTAGATTGTCGTGATTTCTGTGGGGACAAAGTCCAGCCCCAGAATGACGTCATAGCCTCAAGGGAGATAGCTTGCTATTGCAAGATTGCAAATTTTGGATTGGTGAGGTCTTGTGACTCTCAATTGGATCATAGGAGTATCATCTTAAATTGATTTATTCCTCGATCGTGACGAGTTTTCGTCTATTGACGATGGCTCCATAGGGAACTGTGTCCCTTCGGATGAGGGAGATTTGCGCACCCGAGTCCTCGAATGCCGTGACTCTGCGTGCGGGGTGGCTACCTTGTGGAGGAGTCACATATAGGCCTTTCGGTGGGAGGGCCTAATGACTTGGATCTGTGACGGCCAAGGCAACGGTGGGAATATTTGATTTATTATTGCTTGGGCATTTCGCCCATGCGGGAGAATGGCTAAGCTATAAACCTTGCACGCCATGCAAAAGTTCTGGCTGAAGTCTTTTTCGCTGCCCCTGCGGAGGGAGGGCAGCAAGTATATTTTATTGGGCAGTTTTCCGGAAGAGAGAGGCGCGGGTTCTTGCTCCGGCACTGTTCGGAGAATACCCAGTCTTTTTGCAATAATGGCAAGTTAGGGGCTTGCCGAGTTCCCATTTTTGTGGGGAATTTGATCCTCCGAGGAGGGACGGGGATTTATCTTCGCCCCATGGATCCTTTTGAAGGTGATGAGTTTCCCCATGTCTGCTATCCGGCAACACTCGGTGAGGGTTGCTGGGGCTTTTTCCACTACATGAGTGGCGAGGGCAGGAGGGGCGAGAGCAGGAAATGCTCAAATTTAAACCGCTCGAGTACCTCGGTGGCGCTCATGGCTCCTTTTGAATCGAGCCATTTTGTTAATGCCCGCTCGAATGGTACGCCCAATCGGACCAAGTCTGGCCTGCTTCTCTGGGCTGCTCTCTCCAACGTCTCCTCCACCGCTCGGGGTAATCTCGTACACTTTCGTAACTGCTTTTGGCGCAGCGGCTTCCCAGTTTCCCTATCTTCTGTTGAAAGGGCGTGGTAGGCAGTGGAGAGCCTTTCCGCCCAGGAATTTAGTGAGAACAAGGGAGAGTTCCGCGGGGAGAGAGATCGACAGCACTCCAGGACTCGTTCGGCCCTTTCAAGCCATACTTCGGGTTCGGACTCTGTCCATTTTGGCATGAACAAGTGAGCTTGGCTGAGGGCACTTATTCCCGCCGCAGGAGGTGGGGTGGCGCGCTGTTGTTCTAACATCTGGAGCTCATGGGCGCGCTGTCGCTCTTGATCTTCCCGCTCTCTCTCTCTCTCTCCTGCCGTTCTAGATCCTCTCTTCTCTCTTGGGCAATTCTTTCTCTTTCTCTCTCTGCCTGTTCTTTCTCCTCTCGTTTCTCTTGGGCAATTCTTTCTCTCTCTCTCTCTCCTGCCGTTCTTTCTCCTTCTCCTCCTCTTGGGCAATTCTTTCTCTCTTCCTCTCCTCACGTTCTCTCTCTCTCTCTGCCTTGGCATCGTTCACTTGCTCTTGAACCCATTCTCTCAGATCTTGCACCGATAGTCCCATGTCCTTTCCAGCGGACATGTAGAATTTGAAGTCCTCGTTTTGTTGGGCTCTGGTATTAGCCATCTTGAAATAATGGTTATATGATATGTCTGAAAAGACTCAGGTTGTCTGAAAAGACTCAATTTTCCCTGTAAGCGGAGTTTAAATTTCGCTTTCTTAACACCTAACTCGAATTCTAACTACGCTGAGAGAATTTCAGCAATGCAAGCTGACTTCGTCTTGTCCCACATGGGAATTTATTCACGCCTAAACAATAATTCGCTAATCCAAAATGCGAAGTAAAATTTATCACAGAGGAATTTCTTTGGCACTATTCCTCGAAGCAAAGAATATGGCAAGGATTTTAACACAGAGGAATTTCGCACTGTTCCTCGAAGCAAAAGATATGGCAAAGATTTTAACACAGAGGAATTTTGCACTATTCCTCGAAGCAAAGGATGGTTAGCACTGGTTATTTCCTAACTACCTATCTTGAAAGGCATGCATTAATGAATCTAATACTGCGGTTCTCTTCTCACAGTGAATACATGCGTCCCTATTTCTAATTCCTAGGAACAGTCACGATTGTAAAAAAAATTTTGCTAAGATAAACACATTACTTACGTGGAATTTCCGGATCTGTGTGCTGGTTTTACACAAAAGGTTTGTAATTGTCTCGTACCCAGCGTAGCTTTGCTAATTGCTGATTTGGCAGATGCAAACCCAAACAAAAGCAGAATACAAATGGGGGGATGCAACCGCTAAAACGAGAATCTCAGGCAAGAGGTCGCCATTTTTATGTTTTCCTGGCAATTTAGTTTGAAATATTCTTTGTGGGACAGGTAGCAACAATTTCAGGTAATTTAGCCTTGTGATTCTGGCTTGGGGTCCAGGAAAACATAAAAAAGAGGAAAACAAAGGGAATTTCATATGAGCATAAGGCTCTTCTAGTGAAGGAAATATTACGTAAACACTTGGGCAAACTTAAAGGAGTGTATTTACACAACTAACATTAGTATGGGAAAGAGGAATGCAATTAGATTATTGATCCTGAAGGGGATTCCTACGGGATGAATGAAACTGGGGGATTCCAGACACAGTCCAAGAAGCTTCCACGATATAGGGTCCCTCTGAAATGAGAGATATGCACATTATACGCCAGTAATGAAAATAGACAAAAGATTAATGAATTCGAAGCTGCACTGAGGGTGCCAAGGGGCTTCGATGAATTAATGATAGTTTAGCGCTGCCGACACTCGGGGAGCACGGACATTTGACAAGAGATTCTGTGATTACTGGCACCCAAATTAAGTAAATGTTACGAGACAAAAGTGTGACTGAATGGAGGTCTTCCGGAGCACTTTACCGTAAGGCAGATTAGGTTATAGTACAGAAAGCAGGCTGTGGATGACTTGCGATTTCCGAGGGCAAGTTTTCTTCCACGTGGCAAGGTGCAGGGGCTTCCGTAAAAGGGCAATGCGTGGGAATTTCACGAAGCACCCGGCAAGGGCATGAGGCATCAGTCAGGTCAGCGGCGGAGCTACACGTGGCTGGCGGTTGAAGTGCATGAGGAAAAGGTATACTTTGAAAAGGGCCACGTGGTTAGGAGCTAAAGGTACTGAGGACCAGAGGCATGTGACTTGTGATTCTTACTCCATCTCGTCCAGCGCCTGTGAGACCGAACCTCGGTCTGGTTTCCGCTTTTATCTCCTCCTATGGGGCAGGGGCACGTCCAACACATAGGGGGGGTTGAGTCATGTTCAGCTGATGCCCGCAGGGGGTTTTTTTGCCTGAAAAGGACAACCAGACAGATTCACTTTTGCCTCAGAAATTATCTACTTAAAGGGAGTGGCCTACAATCGGTTTTTAATCTCTTGTATTCTGACTGTGCGAAATATCGATCGGCCGACAGTAAATGAAAACAACAAAAAAAAAGAAAAAGGGGAAGCAATTTGCTAGCGAGTTCTTGCTAATTATGATAATATATATATATATATATATATATATATATATATATATATATAATATATATACATATATATATATATATATATATATATATATATATATATATATATATATATATATATATATATATATATATATATATTGTGAGTGTATGATGTTGGTGTGTTTTATGCTCATGGAGAAAAGAATATGGGAAGACTACACTGATATAATACATCTCTTGTCAGAATATCCTACGGAATCCTCAAGCAGTTGCCAAGCTGAAGACGACTGTAATAGGATACAAAGAACGAAAGATGAGTTGGAGAAGGAGCCTTTCCAGAATGTAGAGAAACGAGAAAAAACAAACAGTTCTCTCCATAACGGAATCCGAAGTTTATTCGATTAAAAATAAACAAGCAAATATTAACAATAGCAAAGGCAAACAAACATGAGGGAAGTTGAAATGGAACACGTCAACTTTTGGTCTTGAGTTTCTTGAGTTGCCTTATTTACAAAAAAAAAAAAAAAAAAAAAAAAAAAAAAAAAAAAAGAAGGCTTTCCCTCATAAAGGCACCTAGTCTCTTGCACAGACAGCATTCCTGACATTCAGCTTCATGTTTCTCTAATAGTCGTTTGTGGATACAACCGTCCTCTTCTCGGTTGTCCTAGCACAAACCCCGAAGACAAATGCATCTTTCTCTGTCCTTGTCACCGACAGATGAGAGGGAAGCCGACCTTTTGTGCCCTGACTCCATGACAGAGAGGGCACGCGAAAGGAAAATTGCCTCTGTCTCGATGTAAACCATGTCCTCGGTATAGCTGACTTTGTCCCCAGCGGCGTTTGCCTGATGGCTCAGTTAGGCTGTCATGGTCGATATTTATTTATCTATCTGTCTTTTCTATTTATATGTCTGTCGTATGCCGATGATGAAAAAGCCTTCTACACAATAATGGTCTCTCTCTCTCTCTCTCTCTCTCTCTCTCTCTCTCTCTCTCTCTCTCTCTCTAATAAGAGAAAATCTTAGTTATCCTGATAATAAATACTCTCTCTCTCTCTCTCTTATTTCAGAGGGCGATAAAATCTGAACCGGAAATAAGAGCAGTCGATAAAGAGCATTTCTCTTACAAAGCAAAAAAAAAAAAAATAAATAAAAAATAATATGATAATAATAATGAGTTAATAGTATGGAGAGAAGCATCCATGATGAGAAACATCAAAAACAAGTCGTCAGAAACGATGCATTTATGCATCAAAAATCTTTACTCCTAATGGAAGAGATTATATTCATGGTATCACATCTCGAACTCTCGAAAATACCAGTTTATGAAAATACGATAATATTCCGTTCATTTATTCTCTGATATCCAGTTCTCAAATGCACATACACACAAATCAAAATGAAAATGAAGCTTCCTCCAAAGTCAGTTGAGAAATTCTCTTTCGACTCAAAGTTTGGTGATGATGAATGAAGAGTTCGAAGTCTGACCAAACTCTCAGGATGGACTTGAAGGCAAAGTGATCAATATCATGAAACGAAAGAAAGAATAATTGCCAACTGAGAAGATGTGGTACCGGGACAAAAGACGAAATGGGAACAAGGATTTTCGCTTTTGTACCTGGTATTCGGTTCCCGATATTCTACGAAAATAGAGAAAGAATATATTTCAAAACTATTTGGTTTGTGTTCACTTAGTTTTCTGCTTTCATCTCCAAATCTACATATTCGCTTCAGTTTTAATTCAGAAAAAAAAATGCTGAATACCTGTCATGGGTAAAGGCTAATTTGTCAAAGGAAGAAACTAAAGCATAAAAGATTATTTCTAATAAGCGCATGTTGCGTGAACGTTCAGTCCGGTGTTGTCCTGAGTCCGTCTTTGCCCGTCGGTATTACATGTCATCCCTTCGTCGCCCTGGGAGATCTTCTCTGAAACGTCCTGGTTAATTCGACGCTAGATAATGCAAGATATCGTCTCACTATTCTAGCAGTAGCCAGTGTGGCTTGGTCGAATGAGCGGTTTTTCGATAAGCCAATGAGCAAGTGGAAATTACAAGAATCTTTATATAATCACTAGCCCGCCCATTTAGGGGTATGGAAGTTCTTATGGGATAGCCGTAACACACAAAAGGACAAAGGACGAAGATAAGAGAGAGAAGAAGAAGCACACGTTTTGCTTTCAAGGGAGAGCCCCTTTCAGACGTTTTGGCGTGTTCAGTCGAAGAGAACGTATATTGCCCTTATCTACCCATAGAGGTAGAATATTGGCCTGGAGACGGGGTGAGGGGATTAAGCCGTACTCCTGGGTGAAGCCAGGTTGACAGGTACTCGGCCACGCCCAGTCGTGGCAAGAAGCAGGAGTGGGACACTTTGGGTAACTCAAACTCTTTTACTAAATACGTCAGTATTTACTGTTGTTTATTAAGGAAATATTTACAATAGTGCTGGTAAAACATAAGAAATCAAAGCACGATCATTTTACTCATGAAAAAAGAAAGAAAGAAAAAAAAAACATGCAATTCACATGAAATCATTGGCCGCTAAACTGGATAAGTTTTGTGTATGATTGTCTACTCTTCACTGAAACTTGAGTTTGCAGCTTAGCAGTTAGTCGTTTTCCAACGTAATGGTACCTTACATTCAAATATTTTTCAGCAATTGCTTTTGTTAATAAATCTATATGATTGTCCAAAGGATCAGTATCGTACATATGATACCACAATTTTTAGTAAAGATTTTTTGTCTTTATAGACTTTTTAAAACTGATCTGACTAACACTTTTCAAAATCTTTTTTTACTAAAGCTTTTTGTACAGGACATCATTTCTTTATTTTCTTTTTTCACAAATTATACTGTTATCTATTACGTTTCATCTGTTGGGTTTTCCTTTCTCAATTTTCCTTTGGTTTTCAGTTTAATAAGAGAATGGCGATCACAGGTGAACATGGTTAATGCATCAATGCATATTTCGTTGTAAACGCCTTTCTCTTTGGAGGATGATTTTCCAGAAACCCCGGAAATGCTTCAAAGATAATGGGTTTGCACCATTTGTCAACAATGTGGTTTGACTGAGATGTCCGATCTATGTTTCTTCACGGAAATGTTTCAAGCATATCATTCATCATCGTTGGGGCTGTTTTCTCATCTCATCACAACATCTAAAACTTTATTGCTTCAAAAGAGACATATTTCATCTTTTAAAACATTATAAAAGATATACAACCAGTTAAAATATTGGCACTGATTTTTAAAACCTAATAATAGATAAAACACACAACATCCATTACACACACGTTACACACACAATATAGCTTTTATAGGCAGCTGAGAATTATATATATATATATATATTGTTATATATTAGCTCCCCCATATATATTATTTACATATAAAAAAGGCTCAAAATGGTCTTGGTCTTAATTTGTAAGTGAGCAAATTATAAGAAATGTCAACCATGCTTAAAAGCAGTTGCTTATTTTTATTTAATCTTTGATAATTTGATAGTATATCAAGTAGTTACAACCAAGAAATCACAGTTTTTCTTTTTATAAATTTATTATATATTATATATCACTAAATATTTAATATATCTAATATACGTTTCAGCTATTACAAGAAAATCCTTGATTTGGTCAATATTTCTCTTCTGAACTGGACATTTGTAGCCCCTAGATTTCAGATTTCTAGAGTTCATATATATATATATATATATACACACACATATATATATATATATATATATATATATATATATATATATATATATATATATATATATATATATATATATATATATATATATATATTTATATATATATATATATACATGTGTGTGTGTGTGTGTGTGTGTGTGTGTGTATGTATGTATACATATTTTTCTCTTTTACATTTCGTTGAAACTAAAAAGAATTCAAGAAAGAAAGAAAAACGAATTTCTTCAGTATCTCCGTTTTATTTTAATCAAAACTCAGCAGGGAAGACGGCAAAGCGGGTGGCTTACAAAATATAAAATTCTGAAGAGTTCGGTTGAATGCCAAATACAGAGCTTAAACCAAAACAGTAATCACGTCAACAGAGCTAATCTCGTTCAAAAATTCTGAGCTGCTTATACTGACCATAGGATTAGTCCACATGGGTTTTAGGATTAAAAGCTGGACGATTCCCCTGGGAATTCATGAACATGCCACTAGTCAACTACAAGTAAAAACAACTTACAATAACCGTCCAATGATTTAAACGCACATACTAACCCTTACTTCTGAAACTTCTATTTTCGACATCAATTATTATTATTATTATTATTATTATTATTATTATTATTATTATTATTATTATTATTATTATTATTATTATTATTATTAGTCAAATAAATATTCTTAGCTATTTTTACCTGGCTTGAAAAAGTTCTGTCATGCTACAACAAAACCAATGAATTGTCTGTAAAGTTACCTAAATAAGAAAATGTAGGGGAAATGATTGTACACATTTTTAGGGTCATGAACATATCCACCTGGATTTTTTAAAAGCTGTATACACCAAGGTTTACTAGACGTTATTGTACACTAATTCTATGAGTAAATTATGGAAATTAGAAATGCATAATTTGAAATTCACTTACCGATGAAATGACCGAGTAGGATCTTGTAACTTGTTGTATCTTGCTGTGCAACCAAATGCTGAACAAGAGCTTGGCATTCTGTAAAAATTTAGCTATAAAAAACTCCACACTTCCGCCTCGAATGATATGGATCTGACTGACAAGGAAGGTCGGTCACTCTTGGTTTACTCCCGTGAGTGTCCCAGAGCTTCTTGCCACGACCAATATGGCTGCCCAGCTGTCAACCTGACTTAACCTTTTCCGCGGGACATCGCCTCCACCCTAATCTTTCCTTCAAGATCCACACATATTTTGTTTTATTTTCTTAGTATTACGATGTGCAAATACACTGTATTGTTGAGTTTCCTTTTTTATATTCTTAACTATCACTAGAATATCCCGGAGGGGTCATTTCGACCCCTTCAGAAATTACAAGCAGCGTAGTTTAATCCTGTAAACCAATGCGTTCTTTTTGTCACGTGAGTTTTATTCATTTTGAATGAACTTTCATTTGCTAAAATGTTTTCCATATTACGTCTTTATGAAATCAACAATATCCCCAATTTACCACCAACGCCCGAAAGGGCCATTTTGACCCGCTGAGGAATCGATAGTTGTTTACATGCCAATAGATGCCGCTCCTTCATACAGGGGCTAAATGGTGCTGTGAAAAAAACTGTACTAAAACTATTGTTTTTCTTAAATTTTATAATCCTCGATGAAAAGTTGCCAAATATCACCAGATGAGTAAGTAAAAAAACTACTTTCTTGGTTTATCCTTGGGATCTAACTGATTTGGTCAGTTATAATGTCCCGCAGGCAATGTCTTGACAGTGAAGAAATTCTTTCATATCTCACCAATATTGATGAAAATGAATCCGATAGAGGTGCACTAGTCACTGAAGATAAGTCAGATGGATATTTCGACCCAGATGAAAGTAGAATATTCTAATGACTTCAGTGATGTTCAAGAATGTGAAAACAATGAATATCTTACAGAACATGTTCAAGCAAAGGAAATAGTAGGAAGAAAAGACAAAGCAGCCACTCTGAGCCTCGAAGTGTTAGTCATACGTCTAATACTGACTTAGCAAGTGAACGGTTTACGGCTAGTGATGATGCTAATTTATATGGGAAACTATGAATGGAAATGGAACTGCTACGGGACGTATCTTCAAGGAGAACGAGTTGAAGGAAGTGCCACGACCTACACCCTTTTCTAAGAGAAATTTCACCAATGACGGTTGCAAGTGCCAGGAAGATCTTCATTGATAATCCTCTCTTCCTTCACATAAAAAAGGTACTGACACTGAGGCTCACTGCTGTCTGCAAGATGATACTTGGTCTATATCTTTTCCTGAATTAGAAGCTTTAGTTTTAATACAGTATGCTCGATGAGTGTCTGGATGTAGAAATAAAGCGGTTCATTTACTTATGTATTCACCTTAAGGATTGCCAACCTGTAGTCAAACTATGTCTCGAAATTGCTTCTGTGGGATTATTAGATTTTTCCCGCTTCGACTACAAGACGACGAAACCCCAGCATTGGAAAACACACAAGTCTGTTCTAATTTCGGAAGTTTGGGAATACATTTATTGCTAATTGTCAAGCATGCTATAAACCTTGCAGAAATATAACAATATATGAACAGCTTTTCCAAGCAAGGCATGGTGTTCATTTACTTAGTTCATGGCACTGGAACCAGATAAATAGGAAAAAAAATTTTGGATGGCTGTTGATGTTGACACAAAATATTTGCTAGATGCATTACGCTTCCTGAGAAAATCTGTTCAACGTATATCAGATTATGTTGTCATGCAGTTGATGGAGCCTTACATGAATAGTAGCAGTTATGTGACCATTGATAATTTGTTTACCTTATTGTGCTAAAAGTGAAAAAGACAAGCGCTGTTGGAACATAAAACAGAACTAGGCGAGAAACACCAGCTGAACTGAAGCAGTCCAGTCTATCATTATACAGCTGTAAACTTTTTAGCATGAAGATATTTCTCTAACAATCTATCTCGGTAAAAAAAAATAAAAACAATCTCTTATCAGTAGTCTTAATCCAAATGGCGACATATTTTCAGCTAAAAGAAAACACCAGAAATAGTTGCCTGTTGCAACAAAACCCATTGTGGTGTAGAAGTACTCTATCAAGGAGGTGGTCAGTTTATACATTCTATGACATACATGGTGTTGCTGGAGTAAATGCTTGCATAGTGTACAAAGATGTCGCAAGCACTAAAATATCAAGGGGAAAAAAACATACTGTCAATATCTTCCTGAGGAATTGCATTCAGAATGCATGAAAACAAAGTCAAAGACTTTTTCAATGGGAGATAATGAGAAATTAGTCATATGAGGGTGGTGATGAAATTGAGCCTACAATTCGTCGTAAATGTCAGAACCGCAAAAAGTGTAAGGAAAATAAGACTGTATGGAAGTCTATGAGATGCAAAATGACGGTCATTGGTAAATATACAGTCAGGGTTAAATATACCTGTATCAGCTGCGGGTAAATGGCTGTCTGTAACAAGAATTTATTTTAAAATTTATATCAAATGCACTATTTTTTTTTCATTCAGGATGTCGCTTTCTATTTGTAGAGTAATGAAATATGAGACAGCACAAACTTCTCTTCATAATTCTTTTATCGTAGAAATGATAATATAAGAATAATTCAAAGGGGTCAAGTTGACCCCGCTGGTCATTGGAGGGTAACGCAATTCCTGGCCGTTCTAGTGTTATTTCAAATGCAGAAGTCGTCTGGCAACAGGAAGCAAAAGATTAAAGCTTATAAATAGTAAACAGTATAACTTTGGCTGAATGTGTCTTGGTAATATTAGATTTTTTCTTAATTTTCGTCATTTTTATTTCACATTACTCCAGTGCCCTGGGTTCCAAAACTAATAAAAGTGGCCCATTCTTTACCTCACCGTCCGTCCATTTTATTTCGAAGCTATGCAATAAATCACTGAATGTTTCTGAAGTAACATTTCTTAGTGAAGATTGCGTCCTCCAAATTATCCGTAGGTATTTTAGGGAAAGAATGATGACCCTCGAAGTGTCCTCTGTAGACTGATGATTTCCCATCTCTTTTGCCAAGAGTATCTGGGGATTAAAAGTAGTCAACAGAATTTTGACGGGAGAGAAAGCAATAAAGAATGGAGTAGCCACCGATTTAATAAGAGATGAATACAAATTGTCAAAGGTTAATTTATGGTAGTGAACGCTTGAAAATAAGGGTAAACTTCCGCGCTTCATCAACAGATCTCAAGATTTTAACAAAGAAATTGTAAGTTAAGGGTTGTCGTTACTAGGGCAAGCATTTTTTCAAGTTATGCGAGGGAGAAGCTGATTTAAATGTCACGCATTTGAGAGATTGGTAGAGTACCGAAAGATATTTTTAGTAACTTTTCCCGTTCATGTTTTTCTCTCTCTTACAACCTTACTCCTTGAAGAGATAAGAATATGGCTTCCTTAGGAATTGAACCTCTCTTCGCTTTCCCTCCTCATTCGAGCTTTCTTCTGGCCTGGGATACATTAGGGCATCTGCTT
>NC_089786.1:32801975-32806975 GCF_040412425.1 Macrobrachium rosenbergii
CCTTCCATTTTAAAAGGTTGTCAGTTTTCGGAAAGGAAACTTCCTTCCCTTTCGTCAGGTACACAAATAGTCTGACTGGCTAGAGGAACACTCGAAGGAAATATATAATCGAGGATACAAAAAGACAACAAAGAAGAAAAAATCTAAAGCAGGAAGGATTCCTGGAAGATCATTAGGGACCAGCAAAAAGTCAGCTGAGGTTTTCAGGTTAACTTTTGTTAATACTGACAGAAGAAAATAAGAGCTCAGACACTTGGAAAAGACAAGACTGTATAAAAAGTCCTTTTTTACTTAAAGTTTAACAAGTCGGAGTGGGATTTTCCAGAGTTTATGCGACCCTTCTCTTGGAAAGTTCCAGGGTTTTTCTTGGATGCTTTTTTACAATAATACTATACTTATTAAAAAATTATATTTTTATCTATTATAAGTTGAATGCGATAGCAGAAAATTATACGTATGTATGTATGTATGTATGTATGTATGTATATATATATATATATATATATACACACACACATATATATATATATATATATATATATATATATATATATATATATATATATATATATATATATATATATATATATATATATATATATATATATATATATATGTGTGTGTGTGTGTGTGTGTGTGTGTGTTTGTCTGTATGTATGTATGCATGTATTGTGTGTGTGTATGTTTTGTAAAAGCCATAATGGAAATAAAAGGCACCAGTACTTAGAGCTTTCGTATATTAAATGTACTCGTCTTCAGGGTGCAAGGGAAAGTGAAGACAGCTGAGGGATGTCAAAATGTGAAAGTGAATGTATGATAAGAATAGAAAAATAGAATAGGGATCGGCCAAATAGTATAGTCACGAGAAAAATATCGGTCAAGTGGTAAAATGATCGCTGCTAGAATTAATTAACATATATATGTTCGTGTGGGAAACTGAACAATCATAATCATTCCATTGCCTGGAGAAACTCTAGAAAAATACTGTTTTGTAAAGGTGTTAGTAAAACAGATATTCAATTAAGTGCAATTAAACTCTAGACAGATTACATTTCAAATATTAGCAGGATTTATATAAATTGGATGACTGCATTACGAAACGTATTTTTCTTGAGGTGAAAATTATGGAATTACTTCTTTTGTCTGTTATGTCTGTAGGAACATTTTTCATGCAAGTTCAGTTTATTTGGCTGTGGACTTTGCGTGTTTATTATGCTATTTAGCTGTGGCTAATTACCTTTTAAATTCTATTCATATATTCACTTTTGCTTTTTGACTCCCCTCAACTGTCTTTCACTTTGCACTGTACCCTGAGAAGGTGTACTAAGTACTCTTATTATTTTCTTCTGGCTCTTGCACTGCATTTTGTCACGTAATGCGTGTGAGGAATAGCATTAAGAGAAGATGAAAGAGGTAAATAAGTGTTTAAATACGCAGAGGGAGAAAGGAATGTTTAGAGAGAGAGAGAGAGAGAGAGAGAGAGAGAGAGAGAGAGAGAGAGAGAGAGAGAGAGATAGGATATTATAGAGGTCGGCATTTGAAAATGTCAACTGGAACTTAGATTGTAAGAGAAGATACTGATGGTTTAAATAATGGCTGTAAATGTCAGTACTAAAGACAAAGACTAGAAAGACTGCATCTCATGGACTTTAAAAAAAAAAAACTGAAACAAAAAAAAATTACTCAAAAAAAAAGATTTTCAAGAACATGCTCCGCTCGTCTTAGGTTTCGTTAATTTCTTCAAGTCTAAATTAGTTATTAATAATTTTCACCAGGAAAATCAGCATTTCCATGCTCTTCGTTTTTAGGTAACTTTTGCTATTGTCGTTGCATTTTATCTTTCCGTCCTGAAAGAAAACATAATTCAATAGAATGAGAAAATATATTGACAAAAAACGTAGCTTTTCTCTCCGACGTAAAACTTGTTTATTTTAGGTAAAATCAGAATTCTTTGCCATAATCTCAAAACCACATTTCTGTAGTTAGATTAATCGGAAGAATGTTACCGGAAACGTCTTTCGCTTCCATTTTGGATAAAAGTAACCAGCAAGGCCTTCCTTGTAAACTAAAATGACTGCATTGTATTTAGCTGCATGGATTTTCTGTTGAATTTTAAATTGTATATCCTTACAAATATTTAGAATATTTAAAAAAACTGAGAAACAGGCATTTAATACTCTAACTGCTGAACTGTAGATGAAACTCTTGTGCACAGAAGTTTTGGAACAATATGATACTCTTTTTGTCAATCTTCTTGGGGTTTGCATCAAGTTTCTGATTCCTGTTAATTAGGGAACTACCTCCTTCAAAACAACCGTTTACTGTCTCTCTTAATCTAAACATTTAAAATATTTATTATTATTATTATTATTATTAGTATTATTACTATTATTATTATTATTATTATTATTATTATTATTATTATTATTATTATTCAGAAGATGAATCATATTCATATGGAGCAAGCCCACGGTGGCCAGAGACTTGAAATTCAAGAGTGTGGTTTTCATTTGAAAGAAGCAATAAAAGGCAGCAGTAAATACTGAAGGAAGAGATCAGTTATTAGAAAAGAAAAAAAATAACATAATCAAGTAATGATTACATAAAAGTGAAAGTAAATTATTAAAACATAAGGAGAATTGATTCAGGGTAGTATTGCATTGCATCTTCGCTTGAACTTTTGAGGTTCCAGGTGCACAACCTCCTCAAGGAGGAGCCTCTGGAACTGAGAAGATCGACAGCGATCGAAACTGATAGACTGGGATCGAAAGATCTCCATATGGGTCTTGCTAGCTGCTAATTTTCCTTCCTTAACGATAAGATACGAAATCCCAGTATGCATTACTTAATTGAGATTTCCTTTTCTGTTTAAGTAAAAGGCATCTATGTATCAGAGAAAAATAAAATATAAAACAAGATCTTCTTTAAATAATAAATGCCTCAGGTATTGCATGTAAAATATAAATTTGGCAATACTCCTACTTCGGATGGGCCATTATTTCCAAACACCTTAATATTATTTGTTCAAATTTATAATCACTGAAATTTACAGCAAAGGCTACATCAGCATTTACGTCAATTTAGACGTCAAGTACATGCATGCTAATAATGCTATTACTGCCCACAGGTTTCTATAGTGAAGAATAACATTACCTTAAACTACTATAGAGGGCTACTGAGTGCTATCTCCTAAGGTGAGTTTAGATCATATAAATTATACTGGATTGTTTTCGTTTATCAAATCTAAGATGGATACGTTATTCTAACTAGCATCAACTTCAACCCTCATAAAACTGCGAATATTGTGTCATTCCACAGACACTGCGCTGGGCATTGCTCTCGAGAACTTTTTTTTTAAACTAACATACAAGTAAGCGAAGAGTAAGTTATATCTACAAAACCAAAGCAGTATTACATGGGCCTGAGAAGCAGCAGATTGTCCTCTGCCCTGGAGCACTGGTATGGGTAACACTGCTAAGGACACCGCTCCGGTTATAAATTGAAGCGGAAATCTGCAATATGCAACTAAGAGGCGTTAAGAGACGTGCCCGTTTTGGTTCCCTTTTCCTCGTTTTACTTCGCTTTTCTCATTTCAACTTCCTCTGAAAGAACATTCATCAGATCAGTTGTTTATTTCACAAACGTCGAACTCCTTCAAAGTCATTAAAACTTCCTGGTTAACTCTTGAAATGTTTGTGTGCTTCCATTATGAGAAAACAGATACGTAAAGAGTGAACATCATGTGGGAAAATTTCAGAGAACGTTGATTACGAACTCCAAAGAAAGTCTCCCAGTACTTAGGAATCTTCTAGGGCATTCCATAATATCTCGGAAGGAAAACGACGGCCTTCGTGATGAATGCGAAGCAAAGGAAACAAGGAACTGATTCACTCGGCACTAGAACGAGTCATCTTTCCCTGAGAAAATTGTTAATGACAACTTTAGGTGAAGGAGCGAGTGTCGATGGAACACTGAAGGACTCAGTTCATGGTAAAATTTAAACGTGATATGATTGCAGAAAGAAAAGAAAAAAGAGAAATAGACAGACGTATGAAATGGAAACAAGGGAAAACTATAAAGAATTATCGCTATGGCTCTTTCCTGCTTTCTTATCTGAGTTATATATATATATATATATATATATATATATATATATATATATATATATATATATATATATGTGTGTGTGTGTGTGTGTGTGTGTGTGTGTGTGTGTGCGTGTGTGTGTATGTGTGCGTGTGTGCGTATGTGTGCGTGTGTGTGTGCGCAGGTAGAAGAAACCGTTATGCTTTGAAATTCTAGGAAACAATTAAATATGAATATATATCAAATAAAAGAAATCCATGAAAATTCAGAAACTGGTAGAACTTTTCCACCGGGTCAGTCACCGACGGGGTTATGTTTTTGTCAACATCAGGCGCTCATGGAATATTTTCTATGTTAATGGTGTCAATTAAAAAAATATGTTCAAACATTGTAATCTACAGCAAAAGTATTTTTGTGAGAGGACCTTCCTCGACCCACCTTAGAGACCATCTCTATTTCTCTGGCTATTAAACGATGACAAATGTATTTTCTCTATAACTGCAGCCAATGAGAGATGGATGTGCAAATTTATGACCTATGAGAGACATACTTATGCCAGTATATATGTATATATATATATATATATATATATATATATATATATATATATATATATATATATATATATATATATATATATATATATATATATATATATATATATATATATATATATATATATATATATATATATATATATATATATATATAATATATATATATATATATATACATATATATATATATAAATATATAATATATATATATATATATATATATATATATATATATATATATATATATATATATATATATATATATATATATATATATATATATATATATATATATATATATATATATATATATATATATATATATATATATATATATATATATATATATATATATAT
>NC_089786.1:32819475-32839475 GCF_040412425.1 Macrobrachium rosenbergii
AGAGAGAGAGAGAGAGAGAGAGAGGGGGTAATACTTATTTCTGTTCTTTATTTACTTATGAACATAGTTCAGTTGTACTGTAAGCTCCTCGGTATTCCATAAAATGGAATGACCACTGCGATGCCTTCTCGTCCCTTATTCTTTATATATATATATATATATATATATATATATATATATATATATATATATATATATATATATATATATATATATATATATATATATATATACTATATTCAAGGACAAAACAAGTTTATATTGCCTTCATAACTTTCGAAATGGAAATCAATAAAAATATTAATTAGGAAATAAACAAGTGACAAGTTGAAAGATTAAACTAAATAAAGACGAATGTACATCAAACATTATGAATTTTCTTTTAATGCTTTTAAAAATCATTTGGTTATAGCGTTTCTGTTTGCGGGTGTGTTGGGGGCTGGGGTGCCGGGCTGCAAAATGGGCTAAGAATTTTGGACAAAATCAACAATCTTTCCTTTATTCCCAAAGAACTTTAGTAATCTCATCTGTTCAAATCTCTTTCTCCACAACTTTAGCTGTTCTGGATAAAGTCTTAGGAAAGTTAGGAGGAGAATTGACTTGGAATTAAAAAAATAACTTTAAAAGGAAGGAAAATAAACGATACTCCCGAAAGCCTTAAGGGAGACTGTAATGTTTCTTTTGGCCCGAACTTCATTGCCATGATTTTTTCCTTTTACTTATTTATAGAGTGATATCTACTTGTGCTTACCGCCATTCATTTGTTTACTATTACTTATCTGTTGCATTGAGCTATACTTCACTTTCTTCGTTACCCCCTTGCCTTCCCGCCCCCCCTTTTTTTAAATCATATTATGGCCTTTTCATTCTCAAGACTTTTCTTAGAAGGTAATGACGTTTTTAGCTATTTCCACGTGAATATGATCATACTACGAATAAGCATTAAAAAAGAAATATACAACGTTAAGTAGCTGAAAAAAAAAGACAATGGATAACCATGTTACTAGCATGAATAGAATACCAAAATAGGAAAGGAACACCTCTAAATCTAAAGTTATTTATTACACACAACTTATTATCAAGCCGAGATGAGGTCTTGTGTCCAAACGTAATTTTCGTCTCACATATAACGATAAACTCGGTTAAAAACTCTAAGAAATGGAAGATAGTGATGAAACGGTTAATCGTAATTATAGGTAGAAGAAATTATTCTTGTCCCTTATTTCTCTTTAGATAATTCGGCATAATGGAGAAATCTTTTAAACTTCCGAGTGGATGTTTCAAAGTTCAAAGGTGTTTCGTGAGCAGTAGAGGGGAGGAACACACACTCAGTACCTTAGAGACCATATTTAATATATACATATGATCAGCGACCTGACCCCCTCTTAACTCAGTCCAGGACCTGGAGGAGCCAGGCAGTGGAGGCTTAGGACTCAGCAGGTAGACAGTTGTGTCCCAAAACCCGGAATCCTTAGCCCATAGGGACGGGAAAGTCGTGTTGTTTGTGAGAGATATCGAGTCATGAAAAGGACGTGAATTCGGGATCACCGCACTGTATGATGGCCTTCACTCATCAGATAGCACTTATGTCAAAGAAAGGTAAGAGACTCTTAAGTACAACAGAGAGAGAGAGAGAGAGAGAGAGAGAGAGAGAGAGAGAGAGAGAGAGAGAGAGAGAGAGGAAAAGATAAGCTTCACACCCCTTAAGGTGTTCTCACGACTAATCTTCCTCTTGCGCCAAAGGTCACACATGTTTATGGGAGGAGGGACGAAAGGATACTTCCAGCATTTTTGTTATTACTTATCATTATTAGTCCCAAGCAAACTTGAAGCAAACAAGCTATTATAGACTAAGGAACAAATTGAGGTAACAAAGGAATATCAAGTGAATAACGATAAAGCAATAGACAGAGAGCGTATACATAACTTCAAAGAAGGTGCATGTCACTTTCAGTGGAGATGACCTTCGTCTTTCCCTTTATCCCGATAATTCACAGTCCTTCGATGTCAATCCCATTAGTTATCGATTATTGCTTCCTTTCCTTTAGCAGTAAATGAAATCTTGAAGAGACAACAGTTCATGAATTCCAAAGAAGAATTTTGATCGTGCCACACTAATATTCAGTTTAATTCTAGTCACTTCGGAAAATTTCGATAGGGCTGCCATTTCCTTCATTTAAGATATTCGGGGAAATAACTGGTAACTTTCCTCAGCCGAGAATTCTAAGCTCAAACAAAGATGTAATGACAGCAAAAATAAAAAACTGTCTTTTTTTTCTTTTGCTCGTGGTAAACTTGAGTGCAAGGAGGTTATTTTTCCACTAACTTTCTCATATTGTATTTTATTTTATTTTCTCTCTCTCTCTCTCTCTCTCTCTCTCTCTCTCTCTCTCTCTCTCTCTCTCTCTCTCTATCTCTATATATATATATATATATATATATATATATATATATATATATATATATATATATATATATATATATATATATATATATATATATATATATATATATTATTTATCTGTTCTTAGTGTGTGATGAGTCTTTAAAAAGTCATAGTGTCGGCGTATATCTGCAGTATTCAAACCTCTCTCTCTCTCTCTCTCTCTCTCTCTCTCTCTCTCTGAGTAATACAGAATTGTTTTTATTTTAAATTGGCCTTCATATACGCAAGTGCAATGTTTGTACAACTAAAATATTGAGCTTTTAAAACGAATCTGTAGTTATGTGAGTCTTCATATCTGAGACATTCATTTCATTCCTTTATTCGTTGCCACTGCACTGCAACAATGCTACGTTGTCACACTGCCCACCACCAGAAGTCTTCCTTCCTTTCACAATGAAACTGAGGAACTTTCCTCTAGGGAATTTCATTGATGCCTTTTTACTTAGGTTTATCAGGGGCTGTACACTAATATTACTGTAAATACAGATACACCAATGCCGTGTTTTTTTTTTTTTTTTTTTTTTGTCTTATGTCAAAGTGATTATTTTTGTTTTCTCTTTCTTTACATCTGGACAATCGATCCTGTGGACAAAGTTTTCTTTTCGTTTGAAAGAAAGCACGAGGAGATCTCATCTTATATTCAATTTCCAGGGACGAAATGCAAGGAGCATAATTTTTTTTTCTATGATTATCTCAAATATCAATATTCCCATTATTTGTGATTCTGGGCCCTCAGCCTCACTCCTATCTTTTTATTTAAAAATAAGCGGAATTATAAAACAGAAAACTTCATGACTGCTGAAGGCTCTCACTTCTCATTGCACCCTCACATGTACAGACACAAACATTAAATACCATTTCTACATCGTTTCATTTTAGCCTTCCTTCTTTGTTTCAATAATTCTGCTCATTGCAGGTTTTCTTACTACTAGGTTGTCCATCTTTCAAAACTCTTGTTTAGACTTTTTTTGTCGAAATCATGTCTAAACCGGGAAGACGCTAAATTGACAGTGTTGAGGAATTCAAGTGAGTTTCAAAGGAGTGCAAGAACAGACACACACATACGTGATAAGAGTAAATGGAAGATACATTCGGAGACCAAAATTGAAAACTCAAATGGTTTAAACTCGTTACTCAATTAAGAGCTTCCTCCTTAAAGTTAGAAGAAACAGGGAAACGGGCTTTTCCATCAACCGTCATCCATATATCTGTTCTACTGGTGGGTATGTCCTCTGCACGATATTACTACAATAATTTTTTTTTTCTTTCTGTCTATCTGTCTGCAGAAAGGACGGGTCTGTCATTATGACAAATCCATTGACCTTTTAGAGCCCTTGGAACCTGACACTAAATTCTTTGTTCTCAGTGTCCTACATTCTTTTTGCCTTAATGCTTCATATGCATCAAAGATGTAAAGACTTTATTCATATAGATAAAACATTAGGAAAAAACAAATATAAGGGAAATGTGTATTATGTAACAGCATTAGTTTCATGACAACGCCAATATCCCACATGGTACAGCATTTCAAATTTGGAGACTTTTTCGTCGTGAATGATTTTCTCAAGTGTCAGTTAGTGGCGTCTTCAAATACGGTATATAATATATTTATCGAATGAAGGCCATTGCTGGAGCAAGAATTTCAGCAAATGGTTATTAGATGAAATCATTCATCGTGTGCAGAAATTCTAAGACATAAATATCTTATCACAGTCCAAATGAGAGTGAAACCACCAAAGCGGCGGAAGAAAGAAGGTCGGAGGTGTGAGCATCAGAAGAAGCGAACCATCGGGCAAATCGAGTTCCAAAAATACTGAAAGAAATGTCTTCTGGGATAGACTCTCTCTTGTTCTTTTCTTTCTCTTCCTTCACTCATACTTCCAACTCTTTATATTCCATCTTCATCCATTTTCATGATCATTTATATTTGATCATTCTCTTTCTTCTCTTTATTCTTCTCTCTGATTTTTCACTGATGCTCTCTTTTTTTATACTTTTAATGTTCTACACCTAAATCTTTTTTCATCCTCTTCTTCTCTCCCTCCTCCGTCTCGATCTTCTCTTTCTTCTCTCTCTTTTCTCACTCTCCTCCATGACTGCCTGACCTTTTGCAATAAAACCTCGAATCTTTCAGTTTCAAGAAAAGATTCTGAGCGTCTTTATAATGTTACTACATTATGAGTTTTACAAAGCGCAGAGCTAACTGATACTGATTAACAATTCCCCCTCCCCCCAACTTCTCTCTCCCTCTCTCTTATATATTATGTTTATTTTGTGTCTGTTGTGCTCCCTGATTTTCTCCCTCTTTATATGTATATTTTTTCTCTCTAAAACCGTTCTAAGAATAAATCATAAACTTGAAAAACGTGCGAAAAGATCAAATATTTTTCTCCATTTATTCTCATATTTCTCATCTAAACTTGTTTTCAAACATAACATAGTAAAGGTGAAGTCTGCTATCTTCAACTTTTATTTTACACGAAATTGTGCACCAGATCCAATACTTTCTTCTATGCAAGAGGCGGTGTGAAAGCCGCGCACGTTCGTGACACTGATCCTGCACCAATAGACGATAAAAGATGAAGGATGTTTTTTTAAGATCGATTAGAAGATGATAAAGGATCCTGAAAAAGTTTTCGTGTGACACCAGATTTAGTTTTTTTCTCCAGCCCTAAAATGTTTACAACTCTGACATATCTTTCCTCAAAGGAACCGAAATGAGGGTGATAACACTAGTTATTAAAACTGATACAGACTATAGTTAAGTAGCATAACTAATTATTCAAATTCAGTTAAAAAGTAGACCAGTACTCCACCTGAATTCCAATTTCATAGCTAATTACACAATTTCATAAAAATATACATATATATATATATATATATATATATATATATATATATATATATATATATATATATATATATATATATATATATATATATATATATATATATATATAAGTATAATCATATCATCCGAATGTGAACTATGGAAGAAATTCAATAAAAGACGGAAGCAAACATCGTTTGAAAAGCAAATAAACACATCCATTCGACATTCCACTTCAAGCAGAAAATATATTTCTCCGCCGATCGCTGTTTGATTCCACACTTTCCTTCCCTTAAAAGTTTGACTTTTTGTGATGGTTTGCGTCGCTTCAGTGTTTGAAAAAAGCGACTTCGGTCAAGAGCAGTTGCTGACAATTCTCTGAAGCATCTGAGCAATGGAATCGCGAGGAGCAAAAAGCTCAGGGAGGGCCTTCTCTACGAAACACCCCACCGGCGAATATTGGAGGGATCCCACTCATCGCAAATATATCAGGTCTTTCTTTCATTCTTTTTATAAATTTATCTTTTTTTTCTTTCTATTGTTTTCCATTACATCGTATGAAAGATGTATCGACCCAACAATGCGCTCTACCCAGGAAGAGTTTATATATACAGTATATGATGTATTGTGTGTATATATATATATATATATATATATATATATATATATATATATATATATATATATACATATAATATATAATATATAATATATATAATATATATATATATATATATATATATATATATATATATATATATATAATATATATATATATATATTATAATATATATATAAAGTTTGTTTTTTGATAGTTTGTATATATTCAGTATTATAATATAATAAAGCGATATTTAATATATATATCATTATAATTTTATATCAATTCTTATAGCATATGAGCAATGGAATCAAGAGGAACAATATATAAAAAGGTCAATATATAGGGCCTTCTTAACGAAACATATAGGATATATATGTAATAAGAGATATAATACTCATATAATATATATCCAAATATAACAGGTCGGGTTTATTTCATATCTTTTATATATATATATTATCTTTTTCATTCTATTGTTTATCCTTTATCATCGTATGAAATATATATACGACCCAACAATATATATATATATAGGATATAGTTTATATATATAGTATATATATATATATATATATATATATATATATATATATATATATATATATATATATATATATATATATATATATATATATATATATATATATATATATATATATATATGTATATGTGTGTGTGTGTGTGTGTGTGTGTGTGTGTGTGTGTTGTGCGCTTATATGCATAAATATGAATTATTGTCACTTATAAGCGAGTGACTTGCTTGTATTTTAATATTTAGCGAAAACTGCCGTTTAACACCCAAGGGCAATAATAACTGATAAGTGCATCTGCCGACCCAGCCCCACCCCACCCCGCCACCCCCATGCAGTATTAAACGTTTTTGTGGTTTAATATCTGTATGCATATGTATTTGTGTGTGTCCTTGCAACCATTTTGAATTCATCAGAGTGTGTTGTCCTTGGCCATTTTGAATTCATCAGCCCACCTGTTAATGTCATTGGGAGGGGGGTGATTACTCGCCAGTAGTGTCGACAACTTCTTCGTAGGTGTTTATATATGTACTGAAATTGTTTTGAAATGTGTTTCAATTACATGCAATAAATGAGAGCAATTTCACTGATGCAAAGTGTAGAGAAAGAATGCCAAGGAAAGTACCAAAGAAACACACCAGATACGAACAAGGAAAAACAAACAGACGTCTGTAATACTTGAAGGACATCGCCATATATCTCTCGGTTAATTAACGGGGTCAGTTAGTTCTGAGAATAGTTTAGTTGAAGAAGGGAGTGAAGAAATGAACGCGGAAGAGAAACGCTATTCATCATAAAGATGAACATTCAAGCATTCGGGTTTTCCACTCATAGTGAGTTAAACTACAGGCAAAAAGAATAGCAAGCGACGCATTATACTCGGTTAAAGGCTAAAACAAAAAGATAAATTTGATGTAAAAATCAGTTTTTGTTCATAGGTATTATTTCAATTTCTACGCTCGATGGGGTATGTACGGTAGGGTCGGCATTAACTTATAATTCTCATAATAGCCCAGTGGTCTAGAAGGTCGACTGGAAGTCGTTGATGGGTACGTTGGCTGTTTGATTTGGTACCTAAGTGTTTGGGTCACTTAGGTACCAAATCATTTATCGTTTATAATTCCCCTTCGGTGATATTCCCAAAGTAGCGCAGATTGGATATTAAACAACATTTGTATAGAAAATGGCACGGTGATGTGATAAAAATTTATGAATAGCTACATGTTCCAAACATACCAATCGGCTGTCATTGTGGGTGTGGGTTGATGGCGATGCCAAGTATAAATTCCTGCACTCAGTGGGATATGTGCGATAGAGTCGGAAATAACTTACACCTCTCTTGATAGCCCAGTGGTCTAGAACTTCAACTGGAAGTCATTGATACATACTGTCAAGTGTTCGAGTCACTTTGTTACCAAATCATTTATCACTTATAATTCCCCTTTGGTGACATTCCAGAACTAGCGGGAAATGGATATTAAACGACATTTGTAGGTTTATGTATGTTATATATATATATATATATATATATATATATATATATATATATATATATATATATATATATATATATATATATAATATATATATATATATATATATATATATATATATGTATGTATGTATTCAGAATATATTTATAAATTAAGTTTAGTAACCAATAGCAATAATATTTTAAATTAAGTTTAGTCAATAGTAATTACATGGTTACTCTTCACTGAGAAAGAGAGAATATAACTCCAGTAGTTGTGTTGTTAAGATTTAAATTCAACTCCAAAGGATTCCATCATAAATTTTAGAGTAGTGCCTATAATAATGAATTCGAGTTGGTGTATTACTGGACACAGACACACAAGCTAGACTCTGCAATTTATTATTCTTAAAAAATTTTGGATCCATTTCGCTAACTGTTCTATCAAATCGCCGGATACACAGACATCCAGAATGACCTCAAGATTACTGGATGAATGAATCCACTGACTTTGAAGATGTGCTCATAAAAGAAGTTGGGCCGTATTTATTTTTGTAATATCAGACTAAAGCAAAGTGAATAAGAGAGGTAACCCTCCGGGGATTCAGGAGGTAGACTTAGGCCCCCAGGTCAGCCGAGGAACACCGCCTCTAGGCCTTCATAGGGGTCACGGAGGATCCTGTTCTACAAACTGGGACCCTTCCAAGGGTTGCAAAGAAATGGAGCCCAAGGAACGTGGTTTGCTCAAGAGAGCCTCCTCAGGCCATGTATGCAGAAAGCCCACCTTGAATTATAATGCCCATTACCACACGCATGTTTTGAGGTTTAAAAACATGTTTGCTCTCACAGTAAGGAATTCTTATAACCATCATCGGAAGCCTCAGTAATGCAGAATGTTATCATAGTACCTGCAAGTTATAAAGGTTCCTGGTTATTTTATTATTATCAACCGCTTGTTTTAAGGTTTATTGTTGATTTCAGTCTCTCTCTCTCTCTCTCTCTCTCTCTCTCTCTCTCTCTCTCTCTCTCTCTCTCTCTCTCACACACACACACACACACACACACACAGTTGGGTGAAAAGGGGTTCTTGCGTCGTTTTTAGAACCTTGAAGGATATTCCTCGTTTTGCTTTTATACTGAGCTCTTCCAAAGGTATTGTCTTATCACCATTCTTTTGTTTATTATCACTATCTTCATCCTTATAATGATCTCAACTCCATTGTTGTCAACATTATCACCATCTTCAGCCTCAATTTCCTGTACATTGTTAAAATTATCATCGTCATCATCGCTGCTTGTTTAAAAATTAATGGCCATATCACTCAGAAAAAGTTTTTATTCTTCTTCGAGACCTGAAGATAAGGGTGTCATGTTCTTTTAGTTACAAATTATATCCTTCGTGGACTTAAAATCTCAGTAAAGATAAATTAAAGACGGTAAAGGATTATGGGTGATTGTCATGGCTAAAGACGTGAATCAACATCACGACATAAACAAAACTATTAACCCTAACAATCATCTTCCTCTTGAATCACTAAAATGTTTGAGTGGGAAAAACATCATCGTTTGTAAATGAATTAAAAAAGACATTGTTTATAGTTGCTTTACTCGTCAAGCTGGCTGGTTTACTGTCACTAAAGTAAACAATCTCTAGGTAAACGGAAGAATTTGTGCAATAAGGTAAGTAAAATTATTATTTTTTCTAATGCGCATACCAGTGTAGTCATGTAAAACAAGTGATAAAAAGTATTATCTTTTAAAGCAGGCAACCAAAACGCAGAGAATTCGTCTGAGAGAAAAGAGAAAACGTAAAAAAGAAAAGTCAAGGAAAAACAAAAGTAAGAAAAAATCAGGATTAAAAACTCAAACGAAAGTAAATATACATACTCAACCAGATATGAGAAGTGAGCAGTAAATGAATTAGATAAGGAAAAGATTTGTTAAAGTATACATTTAAATCTTCTAGTACAGATATGTCAACTGGATATTTATGCTTAGACAAAAATTTTTAGACAAACTGCATGAGTAGATGGAACCTTATGTATCAACAATGACATTGCATCTTTGTGATTCTTTCTCTGTGCAATCTTCTATAAATTCATCCTCAAATTATATTGCATTCCATTCCTATCTTTTCGCGTCATCGAAAACCGTTGGCGATGCGGCGCCAGTTCATTGCGTAAATAAATCATTATATCATTAAACCTTCAATTCGAGCCTAGATTTCTAGCAAACTTGAAAAGAAACAAGGTCAGAATGGTTAAAGGACTAAAAACAATTAATATTGCTCTCTCTCTCTCTCTCTCTCTCTCTCTCTCTCTCTCTCTCTCTCTTCATTTTATCTTTTGGGAAAAGGAAGGAGTTCAAAATAATTATTCTATACCCAATGGCATTAACCATCTTCCGCGAAAGAGGTGGAGTTTGTAGTTGCTGAATAACACGGACTGAGTCAGTTCTTTGCCGGACAGACAGAGAGAGAGACAGAGAGAGAGAGAGAGAGAGAGAGAGAGAGAGAGAGAGAGAGAGAGAGAGAGAGAGAGATAATTCTCTTAGTTTATGTCCACGAAAATATGATCCATACTTGTGTGTATATATCGTGATTATTTTCCACATCATTTATGCGATACAGTATTCAACGACGGCAGTATGTAGCCTGGCTGAGACAGAAGTAATTTTATTATTATTAGGATACAAGTTCAGTACTAACATCGCTTTAAAAGTAATTATTAGTCGTATGCTATATTTATTACCATTACGCTACCACCAGCAGGCATGATTAAACCAATATTAGAACTAATTGAAAGTTCCTCACTTTCGTGTCTGAAGTGATTGTACGTTTTAGTACAATTGCTACGAAGATTGACTTAACTGAAGAGTGATTAAATACTTGTAGGTAGCGTTTGAAATAAAAGTAAATTATAATATAAAGCACAAGATGGTTAATGAAGGTTCAACGTTATTGATGTTTAATCTTCCGTTCTCATTTAAGCAAGGTTTGGAATTATCATTATTAGCAGTTGCAGAAGTAGTAGTAGTTGCAGTAGTTGTAGTATTCAAACCGAACTAATAGAATAGAGAGAAAAAGAGAAAACCGAGAAAAAATAAGAAAAAGAAAAACAAAATAGAAAATCAACCAACAAAGAATACAGGCAAGAACCATTGCTCCCGCTTCCTGCTTGTGAATGCGGCAAAGAAACTGCTTCTCTTATTATGATACATATCTTTGAAATGAAAGTAAATAATGCTTACCTGGAATCTTGTTATCTATCCTCCTTAGGACAAGGAGGGAATGTATTCATGTTTGAAATACCAAGAGCATCAAATTAGATAATGCCCTGAAGAAATGGCTTTGCAAGCTGAGCTGCCAAGAATACAAAAAGGACCACATTTCGGCAATCGCGTGTTTTTACCAATGACAACTCTTAGGTCAGAGGAAAGAAAGTTCTTGCTCTAGATGGATGGAAGCTTCTATTAGAAGTGATATTTTGTATTTGCTATTCTTACTTCATAGCTTTGGCTGAACTGCAACTTTCCTTTGTTATTTAGTCTACATAAATTTTGCCAAAAATTATATTTATTATTAGCAATGAATATCTTCCTATGAATTTTAAATGGCCTTTGTCCTGACTCCGTTAATAATATTAGCCAACCTTTTGAAATTTGGATAACAATAGCTCTGATATTCAAGAAAAAAATGTTTAGCTCCTTTTTTCAATTAAATTAATCATACCTGCTGATGGCTGAGTAATGGTAATAAATATAGCATAAGACTAATAATTTTTTCGATGTTACTATTGAAGTTGTATCGTAATAATAATAATAATGACTTCTATCTCAGCTAGGCTACACACTGCCGTCGTTGAATACTGTATCGCATAAATTGTGTGGAAAATAATCACGAAGGAAACACACAAGTATGGATCATACTTTCATGGACATAAACAAAGAGGAAAAAATCTCCTGCCCTGACACTCTCTCTCTCTCTCTCTCTCTCTCTCTCTCTCTCTCTCTCTCTTCTCTCTCTCTCTCTCTGTTTATCTGTCTGTTGGCAAAGACTCAGTCCTTGTTATTGCAACTACAAACACCAACTCTTTCATGGAAGATGCTTAATGCCATTGGGCATAGAATAATTATTTTGAACTCCTTCCTTTTCCAAATGATGAGAGAGAGAGAGAGAGAGAGAGAGAGAGAGAGAGAGAGAGAGAGAGAGAGAGAGAGAGAGAGAGAGAAGCAATATTAATTGTTTTAGTCATTTAACCATTCTGATCTTGTTTCTTCAAGTTTGCTAAAAATCTAGGTCGAATTGAAGTTTCAATGATATAACGATTTATTTACGTAATGAACTGGCGCCGCATTTTGATGACTCGAAAAGGAATGGAATGCAATATAAATTGAGGAGGAATTAATAGAAGAAACAGAGAAAGGATTACAAAGATGCAATGTTATTGTTGATGGTTCCATCTACTTATGCAGTTTGTCTGAAAAAAACATAAATATTCAGTTGACATATATGTACTAGAAGTATTAAATGTATACTTTAATCAATCTTTCCCTTACCTTTTCATTTACTGTTCACTTCTCATACTGTTTGAAATGTATTTATTTTCGGTTGATTTTTAATCTTGATTTCTTCTTGCTTTTGTTTTTCCTCTGCTCTTCTTTGCGAATTTTTCTTTCAGACGAACTTTCTGCATTTTGGTTTGCTCAAAAGATAATACTTTTTTCACTTGTTTTATATGATACACAAGTACGCACACTAGAAAAGATAACAATGGTGCGTACATTATTGCACAAATTTTTCTATGCACTTAGAGATTGTTTACTTTAGTGACAGTAAACCAGCTTGATGAGTAAAACAAATATAAACAATATCTTTTCAATTCATTTACAAACGATGATATTTTTGCAACAGATATTTTAGTTGTTCAAGAGGAAAACTCAAGACGTGGTTGATGATTGTTAGAGTTAGTAGTTTTGTTTATGTCTTGATGTTGATTCAAATATCCCGCCATGACAATCACCCAGAATCCTTTATCGTCTTTATTTATCTTTACTGAAATTTTAAGTCCACGAAGGATATAATTTGTAACTAAAAAACAAGACACCTTATCTTCAAGTCTTGAAGGAGAATAAAAATTATTTCTTATGATTGATATGGTCATTATTTTTAACAGAAGCGGCGATGATGACGATGATGACGATTTTAACAATGTACAGGAAAATGAGGGTGAAGATGGTGATAATGTTGACAATAATGGGGTTGAGATAATTATAAAGGAAGATAGTGATAATAAATTTCACCTTAAATTACAACATAATTAAAAAAATTAACCTTCACTCACCTTAAAATTACATTCACTAACACTTCATTTGTAATTAACACTCACTGTTAATTACTTAATTTGCAAATATAATTAAAAGTTAATAATTTTCTTTAGTAACTTTTCTCAAAGTCTTTGTTGATCTACCATCTTGGAAAATTATAGGTCCATGGACTCTGGAGTTTTGTTAATTATAGACTTTTGACTATAGTGCCATCTGTTGAGTGAGTTTCTAAATCAAAATGAAATTTATTAAATTTTACAAGTAACCTTTTATTATTATTATTATTTATTATTATTATTATTATTATTATTATTATTATTATTATTATTATTATTATATTATTATTCAGTCTCCCAGTGTCTAACTCCATTCTCTGAGAGAGAGAGAGAGAGAGAGAGAGAGAGAGAGAGAGAGAGAGACCTTCGCTCTCCCCCTCAATCTCGTCTTTCTCTCCTCAGTCTCCCTCTCCTTTCTCCCTCTGTCTCTCTCTCTCTCTCTCTCTCTCTCTCTCTCTCTCTCTCTCTCTCTCTCTCTCTCTCTCTCTCTCTCTCTCTCTCTCTCTCTCTCTGTAGCTCGTGCTGCATTCACATTCGCTTTGAATGAAAGGTCTGATTCTCAGTCCGTAATGAATGAATGAATGAATGAATGAATGAATGATGAATGCAATTTCTTCACCTGGTGACATCCTCCTTCTTCACTCAGTACAGCTATAATAATAATAATACATAATAAGGAGTTTGAAGAATAATAATAATAATAATAAGACCATAATAAGGAGAATGTGAAGAAGAGCAAGTCATCATCATGATCACTATGATCCTAACCATCAGCACCCATCACATGATAAGGGGAAAATCTGGGGTCAAAAGGCCAAGAAAAGACCAAGAATAAGAATATAGAAAAAAAATCTGAAAGATAATTTAAAAGAAATATAAGAAGAAAATCTATTTTAATAAGAAAAAAAGGAGGAGGTATATTTATCCCATAAGAGATAAGGAGGAGGAGGAGGAGGAGGAGGAGGAGGAGGAGGAGGAGGAGGAGGAGGAGGAGGACACTCCATAGACAAGGCGTTGGATCAGCAACCCCGCCCCTTCAATACATGCAGAAAACTGGCAACGGTCTCTTGTTACAATTGGTGCTCTTGTAATACATTTAGAAGACAGTGATGTGGGACCAGCTCAGAAGGCCTTTAACTTGCCAAATAATCTTCCATACAATAAAAATCGTCAAGTAAAAAAACAATGAAAGACTAGAGTGAGGAGAATAGGAAAATAAACAAACAAACATTAAACATATGCATGAGTAAAGAACGATTTCAGTTGTAATATCAAGACAATGATCTGTAAAGCTTTCAAGTATTATTGTAGTCTCGCTTCTGAGCACTGCATTCCTATCACTCCCAAGGAACGCCATTCCACGGGTTTATGGAATGAAGCAAGCTCGTCTGGCAAGAGACTACGCAGCGATAATTACCTCATCTATTTCTCCACTCTTTATTGTGTATTTTCGTTCTCAACTTTCCGTGAGAGACCACGAGTCTAATCATTTGTTGTTTCTACTAGCGATATGCACTCTACTCCATTACGACATGACGCTTAATTCTTGGAGTGCTGGGTGAGCCTCCATTTCGAGAATGCAGATTCCTCAGGAATGTAACTTAACTGAGGCAGTGTTGCTTATCCATATCCATTTCTCTTTGTTTTCCTCTTATTTACCTTCCCCTGACACAGTTTCCTTTCGTCAGGGTACTTTTCTAAACTGTTCATTTCATTACATATTCCTTTTTTTCTGCTACTTTCCTTTTTCTGGTATCATATCAGCGTATTCCTTAGGGAGAAGGATGTTTATTGCCCTGCATCCACTATAAACTGAGAGCTTGTCTTACTGTATTTGCTTGTTTGCTTATTTTTTGCTTTACATAATCGACAGCAAGTTACGAATAGTTTCGGACAGTGTAGGAAGACAGCATCTAGTATACTATCATGGAATTATTTCCAATATGCAAAGTGAAGGAAAGAAGGCTCTTTGATATTGGAATTGGTGAGATCAAGCAATATAGAATATGAATGGCAAAGCTCTTGAAAGAAATTAGCTCGCACTAATTCTGAAGGAGCAGCTGTTAAAGGAGATGGAAGAAGTTTCCTATGAAATTTGGACTGATGGAAGGTAAGCAGACTATCATTTTGATCATAAATATCATTGCCTGGAAACCTAGGGTACCATTTGGAAAAATATTCACCTAAAAGATAAAGATCAGGTGACTTATATATCTCCTGGAAATTATGGAATTTCCAGAATCTTGAAGAACTGAATCAGGAAGGAATACAGTACATGCTCAGGTACTCAACAAGGCACTCAGTGTGCAGGTAAGTCTTCCCTTGCCTTATTATACTAAACACTTCAAAATCAGTTATGGCTGACAAAGTTTCATTTCGCTATGGGGGAATGAATGATTGCGGTTGTGAATGGGGTGATATATCTAACATCTAATTCCTAACATACTAAGTTTATAATGATTCTATAGCTCCATAGTAAGTGCTGAAAGATGAAGACAGTTCTGAAACAAGTAGGACCAACTAGAAGTTATCAGGAATGGAGCTAATTAGTTGTAAAGGACAATTAGTGTTTAGATCAGAACTACAGTATTTTATGACATGATGTTCGACTTTCCATCTACCATAGCAAGCACCTTTTGAATGGCTGAGTCTGATGAAGACTGCTTGCAATAATCGTTTATAAAACTACTGGAAGACAAATCATTTTGTATATGAGTAAATTCGACCTAATCATATAAACGCATAAGCCACTCTTACAAGGACACGCGCCTATAACCACATGCGTACAACATATGACAAAACTATTATGTAGAAAACTTACTTGATGATAATGATCAATATGTTTTAATATTAATTACTAGTGGTATTCGTTCTAATTCTGTTAATTTCAAGTTGATTATTCTAATAACACTGTCCCTGTTAATTTTTTCTTTATTATACTTCGCCCCATTAGTCCTTTTTAACCTTCGTCCTCGGCTAAACTTTTCCGTCTCCATCTACTTACTTTTGTTTATTTTATATTCATAAAACTAAGTAAATTAAATTCATAAGACATGATTTCCTACCCGAGTATATTCAGTGTCTTTAAATTACATTACTGACTAGTATTCTAGAATCTTCTTTTCCTTTGAAACACGTTGGTTATTTTGTTAACATAGACGCCTAACCTTTTATGAATAGATGATTTTCTCTTTGCCTTGAGAAGACCCTCAAACGAGATTACTTTTTAATTCACATCATCCGAGATTTCTCTATACCTTAATTTGGTTATTATCATTTCAGAAGAGGTTACCTTTCACTTTAATCTTATCTATTTTTCTTGAAAGAGGTAATTTTTCATAAGTGAAGTCTGTCGCTTTTAAAGCTATGCACTTAACTTTTGGTATTCTTTGGAACGTATTGCAACATTACTTGAAGTAACAGTAACTTCCAGGGTGACAATAACATAAAATACTTTTCTATGCCACTCCACAAACTGCACTCCTGGAAAACTAAATCAGTTATACTAAATTCTGAATTCCGTCTAGGATTATTTATTTAACTCGAACTTACTTTTAAATTTATTTACATTCAGTCTGTAAAATTATCACTTAGCGAATGCAGATCAATTTCTTACGTACTAAAGAAAAGTCTGATCTAAATTCATTAATGGAAACGTTAAGACAACACAGCAGATTCTGAATAAAATATGAGGAGGCCTTTGGGACACATAAGAAATAATCATTGTGACAAAAAAAAAAAAGAATGGAACATAAAAGAGAATTGCAGTGTTCTCCTATGCATGTCTTATTCATTTTTACGATGAATATCCGGTTTGGCCAATATAAAAGGGTCATAGGGCTTACATGGGATTTGTTATACACATCCTTTAGTGCCTGCAAGAGAGTTCTTTACAACTGCTTGATTCTGTGCATTATTGTACTTGAATGGTATATTAACTCTCTAAGGTTCATAAATATTCATACCAGTTATTTAATTTCTTCTTGTGGTGATCAGTACACACACACACACACACACACACACACACACACACACACACACACACACACATATATATATATATATATATATATATATATATATATATATATATATATATATATATATATATATATATATATATATATATATATATATATATATATATATATATATATATATATATATATATATATATATATATATATATTAATAAACAACATTACTATCTGTCTCCTCGCGTATCATAATGATCAGAGTACGTAGCTCCAGATTTCCAAAGAATATATCTGTAAGAAGACCTTACTTTATATCTACTTAATTTCGTACTTTTTTACTCTTTTCTATTTCGTTTTCTTGTAGTCTCGATTTTTATAATTTTTTTTTCATACTGACATAATAGTTTCTGAGGCAGATTGCTGCCCTTTTCTAACATTTATATGGAAGCTGAGCGCCTAACATAAATGCATTTTGCTTTAGATTAAGGAAGTCTCAGAGGTATACATCAGGCCTTTACCCCTTTCAACAGCTGACCAATAGTGCCCGTAATTGCACAATTCCTCTTTGATCTAACCAAGTACTGTCCTCAAAGACTCTTCATTTATTTGCAGTGATTAACTGGATTTTGATTTATGCGTCAAGTCATTAATAAACCGTTTTGGGTCTCGATACTCTCTCTTTGATACATTTTTGTAACTCCATTGATGTACGTATTTGACTAACTATATTTTAACTTGTACCTCAGCCTCAAAACTCCTTAAATCTTCTCCTGAAAGTATTGATATTGTTTGTAGGGGAGAATAAACCTGAACATCGATTTTCGACGTCGGCTTTGACTATTCCACGAATGAGACCCCCTTTGATATGTGACTGCATCAACATTTAGTAGTGTTTCAGAATAACGCAACATTGTTTCGGCGATTAATATTCACGAAGAAGTAAAGGGTGCAAGATGGTATTATGCCACTTTTTAATGCAAAACATAATGTTTTCTTCATATACCTGGTTTTATTTTCACCCTTTTACTCTACAGATTCTCCTGAAGGTTGAAGACGACTAAGATTTCTATAATAATGTCAGCGGAGTAAAATGCAATCAAGGGAATTAAAAGGAACGAATCAGAAGAACAACACACACACACACACACACACACACACATATATATATATATATATATATATATATATATATATATATATATATATATATATATATATATATATATATATATATATATAATATGACTATGTATGTGTGGTAGCATCATTCCTGATATTCGGTAGAGTGAGCGACTGAATTTCACGATCTATGTTTTGTTCAGTTAAAGCTGTTCCACTGGTTTTACAGGGCCGTGGTTTCTATTACAGTTTAATCAGAAATTCCATGGGTGAATAACTCTGGCCATAACTACACTCGTTTCTCTTTCAGAGTTTTACAGGAATAGAGACGCTTTTGAAACAACTCTATTAATATAAAACAAATTACCACAGATCAGAATTCGAATTAAAAATAATTTTTCATCTTTTAAGTTTAAATGTTTTTAATAAAATGAAAAGAAATTTAGGTTAAGTAGGGAAATTTTTGGGATGGTTTTTCCCTTCAGCTTTCGAATTCAAGGGATCCTTTAAACTGGAAAAACGTCCGCCGTCAGAAACGAATTAGAGTGGGAAAAAATCAGAATTATGATACTACTAGATCATTTATTTTCTATGGCCATTTATTGAACATATTTTTCTATCTCTCATATATATATATATATAAATATATATATATATATATAAGATATATATATATATATATAAATATATTTATATATATATATATATATATATATATATATATATATATATATATATATATATATATATATATATATATATATATATATATATATATATATATATATATATATATATATATATATATATATATATATATATAAAATGAATTAGATATATAGATATATATCATAGGGTATATATATTTTTATATATCCAAAAACCATTTTATAAAGGGAATTTTTTTTGCAACAGGAAAGCTTTTTTCAGCCAATAGGCAAACTTTAGCCTACAATTACTAGGTGGGTTGACGTTTAGGAAAATGATCTTATGAGTTCCAAATAAAATAATGTAAAATATATTCTTTTGTCATAAATGTTTCAGCTGGAAGAGTGTTAAAACACTGGGCACAGATTGATAGTGTTTTCCATGGAAAATGAAATAGTAAATCTTAAGGAAGAGTATATTTGGGGTCATTTTCCAGCCACATAGATATCACATAAATATATTCCGAATGGAAATTGATGCACAGTAATGAAAATAGAAAAATTAATTTAGAATTACTGAAGGTGCCAAAGGGTAATAAGCAACATTAATTATATTCACAGTTCAGCCAAAGGAACAATGGAGGATTAGAAAAAGAAAAAATTTATATATATCTTATCTATTAAAAAAATCATAAAAAAGAGCGTTTCAATCGTATGAGTTGTTTACGTAAGATTTATTTCTATTTTTACAAGAAAAAAGGGTTTATCGAAACTAAAACTGTTTTAACAAGGCCAACGGAGAAATTATTACTGCAGAAACGAATTATCGTGGTTGGGATAAGGGGATGGGGCCAGGTGTTGAGGAAATCTTTATATACGTGTATTTATGATTTTAGAATTTGCCTTGATTTTCACATTTAATATTCTTTAAAGATCCTGTAAATCGAAAACAATGTCCTGTTAGCTTTTGCTTTTTTTTAGTTGAATTATGGTTT
>NC_089786.1:32841975-32844475 GCF_040412425.1 Macrobrachium rosenbergii
CTTTACCCGTCGTGAGATTTGACCAGAATCAAGCAATAATCTTCACCGAGCATAAAACAACTCAGGTACTGCGTAAAGCTGCAATATATGAGAAGAGACGGAAAAGGAAAGGATATCTGCTGGAAGGAGGACACTGAACATTCTCACATTTACGTAACAGACATCCGAGTTTCAGTAAAGAATTAAATTTTTATGAGAAAAGGCTCAAAATCACTAAAAGGTTCGAATCGCACAATACAAGTAAAGTAAATCTTTCTGTGTTATGTTACCCTCTCTCTATCTCTCTCTCTCTCTCTCTCTCTCTCTCTCTTTATTGTCAGTCATATTTAATTGGAATTATATTCGCCTTCATCATTAATTACTATTAAATATTAAAATAATAAAAAAAAACGTTATATATATATATATATATATATATATATATATATATATAATATATATATATATAAATTATATATATATATATATATAATATACATGTACCTGTTTATGAGTCTGAATGAAATAATTTACAGATATATTCTGATTTGAAATATTTTTGATATAAACTACTATATATATAGTTGTTTGTGTGTGTGTGTGTGTTTTATGATGTATGTCAGTCAAATTATGAGCGATAATTTTCTTGGACATTTTGGAACATTCATGGACGACGTAAGAACTATCATAAATCCATAAACAGCATTGAATATATATGTTATTCAGTTCACATTGGTAATCTTTTTTTTCTTTTTATTTTAACCATGTCATGTGCGTTCAGTCAGGCCGTATTTCTTTTAATCTTGGCAGTGCACAAATCTCAATAACATTGAGCATAAGGGACAAAATTTTCAGATGCCGTAAAATGTATTTCATCCGGTGTCTTGTCTTCAAGGGTCATTTGCGCTGACCACTAACTTCGCTCAAGATCCGCAACATGCTAAGCCTCATACTGCATAATGACCTTCACTCAAGGTAGAGTGAGGCTCTACTGGGAAAGTCCTAAAAGGGGGAAATATAGGGCTGACGTATTTGTGGTTAACAGCTAGAATTCCTATGATTCAGACTTACTATTTCTTGAAAGCAATGAATAAAATATTTAAAAATTACCTATTTTGATTTAGGTCTTTCACTCTGTGTAAGAAATTCTAATTCTCCTGCTCAGCTTTTCTTGCAAAGACCTCATGTGAGTTCTCCAGTAATGTACAGTAATTGGAATGCCATCAGACTTGCTAGATAACTCCGACGACGACCAAGAATTTAATCTCGGGTCCCAATCGCCCATAAAAAGTAACCCTCATTATAGTCTACGATCTGAAAATTTACCTTTTGGATCCCCCAACTGACATTTAAGGGTATCTTGATTTATATGAAAAGACTAAAGTTATAGATTCAAATATCACGTCACATATTGAACGAGAAAATCATTTCCAGTTTTTATTTGCAGATCAGACTCTGTAGGTATTATCTATTTTTCAGTACCTTTGCTCCTTAAACACATTGAATGGATTCTTCAGACCTTTGTTCATGACTTTGGTCAAAGACTGCACAATACATTTCAGGAAGCTCCTTTAAGGATATCTCCCTCTACGTTCTTTTTATAGCTAATGACATCAAGGTATTTATGATCCCAAATCAGTCTTTTACTACTCTTCCATGAATATCCTTTTGGCTGCAGTATATACCGCAGAAGGCTGATTTTACTTTAAAGGAATCTGATGCTAAATAAAGTGTATTTGTTTTTTCGCAGAAGCTAATCACCTCGCTAATTATTCTCTGAGCTATAAGCGAAAAAAGCTATAACAAATGTTAATGACAAGGTCTGAAAAAGCTGATTTCCTACTACCATTTACTACTTTATTGTTTGCTCGTCTTTCAATCCCATCTTTCTCTTCTTTTCAGCACCGAATAGTAGATAGCCAGATGCAGTAGGTGAGAGAGAGAGAGAGAGAGAGAGAGAGAGAGAGAGAGAGAGAGAGAGAGAGAGAGAGAGAGAGGAGTAGGAGTAGGGGTACCATGTAAGAAATAGCGTAAAAACTTCTTAATCTTTCATTAAAACTAATGGCCACGGACTGAGAAAAAGTTTTAATTAAATACATAAAGATTTCAATAATTTTTTTCCTAGAAGACGCAAGTGGTTAACAATATACTGTACATGTTCCCCATCTTTCATCACATTATTTCTTTGACATTATTTTTACTTTCAGTGCTAAGTATGTTGTTCAAGAGAGAGAGAAAGGAGTGTGTCGATCTACACTTCTCACGACATGATCCAGTTCCTTATTTCCCAGAAAAGGCAAATAACAACAAAGCAACGTTCCATCCGGGTCGTCCTCTCTCATCATAATCTCAAGAATCTAAAAAAGTTTCAAATCCTGGAATAAATAAACGTTTAAAATTTCCTTTCGTTTCTCTTTTTATACAAATTGTTGAGACTGTTACGGTTTTGTCTATTTTCTTTGAGCAAATAATTTAGCGCACTAATTACACGGCCATGTGTTTGAGATATTTCATGTGACAG
>NC_089786.1:32846975-32858194 GCF_040412425.1 Macrobrachium rosenbergii
CGTTATCGCCAGTATGAAGACTGAGAAATTATTGTAAAATTCAGTAACGTTCGGTATTTCAAAACGAACATGCATCTATTATCTGACCTGACAACGGCTTGACCTTGAGTAAGTTTGCATACTCAAAGTCTCACTTGTTTTGCAGAGTTTCACTTGCCAAATGTGGCTCTAAAAATCTAAATATATTGTTGGTATCACATAATTTTTTCCTTCATTTTAGTTTCCCACGTTTTGATGCTGTACGTATTTGTCTCTATTTGGAATAGAGCTCTCTGAGTGAAGGAGCATTTTTGATCACCTCTCTACAATAGGATGGAACTTATTGCAACTGTTTGTGTGCTTTTTCAATCTAATTCACCCCTCATCTCTCTCTCTCTCTCCTCTCTCTCTCTCTCTCTCTCCGCATCAAGGTGGCTTCTCTTTTCTTCAGGTACTGTTTCAGTCAATGTTCTGTTGAACTTCAAGGAAGAATTTTTCTTCGTCTCATGTAACACTTGTCAAGTCACATAGTCTCACATTTACTCAAGAAATCGGCAATCCTAAGACAACAAGATCCTGGGAGTGTTTTCCTCTACAACCAGGCTTTGAAACTCTTTTCCTACTCTTGTTTTTCCTGGTTCTTTTAATCCTTCTCTCCGCACAAGGCAAGTCTGTCCCTTCCCTCGTGATTAAAATCCTAACTTCAGTCTTTCTCCTATTCTTTAATTCGTTTTAAACCTTCACTTTTATTCAAATTATCTTCTTTTCTAAATTGTTTATTGAATTATCTTTCGCTCTGCGTTCTCTCCTCTTTCTCCATTATATCCTTTTTATTGTTTCTCTTCCAGATTTTCGTTCACATTTCTTTCCCTCTTCGTAGTGGCCTCTTCTCTTCACTGTCAACCCCAGTTTATCCTCTTATCTTACTCTCTTTCTATGTCTTGTTTTACATTACCATTAGTCCTCTTCATATCTCTCACCTCACCTTTCTCTTCCGGAGATGTTGTTCTACATTTAAAAGTTTTAATAGTAAAAGGTAATATGGTCATAAGAATAGTGTTATCTTGAAAAACAAAAGAGTACGTAAATTAAGACATACTCAGATTGAAAACTTAAAGAGAGAGAGAGAGAGAGAGAGAGAGAGAGAGAGAGAGAGAGAGAGAGAGAGAGAGAGAGAGAGAGAGAGCTTAGGTATGAATGAACGTTGTAGTCATTCAGTGAATTAATAACTTCAAGGTAACACTTTACGTTGATGAACTTTTGGATTTTTTTGAATGAGTGTCTTTCCCAACAGAATTCAAGATTTCACCTCCTGTTCTTGTAGTCTGAAAAAATAAAAAAAAAAATATTCTCGACTTATTTACAATTTCTGTTTGAAAGAATAGTGATTTGGTTGGCTATATGCTGTCAACTGCCAACCATCTTACACAATACTGCGATGGAAATGTACCTGAATTCGGCTGATGAATTTACAGATGAGCTGCAGTTGATAATTATTCTTCTTCCTGGCAATGCGTGTGGAATACTCAGTGAATTGTAAATAACGATTATTATTATTATTATTATTATTATTATTATTATTATTATTATTGTTGTTTATTGTTGTTGTTGTCGTTCAGGGTGGTTTAGGAGTTAGCATGTGCGTATTCGAGTCACTACTTACAAGGTAGGAGTTCTGATCATCCAACTGAATTCAGGGATTACAGCAGTCATACGAGTCCATGAAAAGTCTAAGGAAATGAAACTGGAAGGATACAGTCGCTAATATATATATATATATATATATATATATATATATATATATATATATATATATATATATATATATATATATATATATATATATATATATATATATATATATATATATATATATATATATGTGTGTATGTGTGTGTGTGTGTGTGTGTGTGTGTGTGTATGTAGGTGTGTATATGTATATATGAGTTATATATATATATATGCGTATGTATATATCTCGTCCGTATATATATATATATATATATATATATATATATATATATATATATATATATATATATATATATACGTTTGTATGTGTGTGTGTGTGTGTGTGTGTGTGTGTGTGTATTCGATACTGTGTAACTCTAGTTTCTGATGGAAATAGAGAGGCGCGAGTCATTTGAAAAACCAGTGTTTGTCAACGAATTTCCTCTATTATGCTTTCTTGCTGTAATTTTCCTCGATGTTGACGACATTTTTCTGCTCTTATCTTCCAGAATCTTTTCGTATGAAGTCAGACCGCTGAATAGGGTAGAAGGGTAGGAGGGAAAAGGAGGAGGAGAAGACTGTCAGGAGAAAGTCCATTAGTAAATCAACCTAGTGTATTCTCTGGAGCAACATAAGAGAGATCTTGTCTCCTGTGTTCCATGGCAAAATACTAGAAAACATTCGAAGAGGATGAGTTGTCATTAACGACAGGACTCTGAGGAAGATTAAAAGCAGCCACGCCCCATGTAAAAAAAAAAAAAAAACTTGGAAAAATATCACCATAACAAGAAAGTGCAACATGCAATACCATGTTTGCGTAAACGTTCTGACAACATTCATTCTTAATGCATCAGGATTCAGTCAATGGAAGAGCAATGTGTTTACAAGAATAACACAGAAGCTTTAAATGAAGACGAAAAACTTGATGCTCACGAACCATCGCAGAAAACGGCAAAAGTCACATAGGAAAGTTGTGGAAAAAAAAAACCTAAATCGCAGAAAACAGAGATCTGAATACTTTCAAAATTTTTCATTCTTGAAAATGAATAAACGAAAGTATTTATGTATGAATGAACTTTCATATGCACAATTTTAAGCAAAGCCACGAGATGAAACAGAATAATCACCATAAAATTAAATTCAATTACTATTATGTAGTAGTCGAAGATCGTGAATTTCTCAGATGAGATAGAGACTTATATTACTATAATAGTTTTAGCTACAACGTAAAAATGCAATATCTTTCAGAGTCTGCATTGCCCGAGAATTACCTATATGAGAAGAATGTAGAAGCACAGATTGACGAAGCTTTCATCGGGCGATAACGATGAGAAAACAGAAGTTCGCAGCCAGTGGTGATCGATGGAAATAAGAAAGATCTTAGCTCAATTATTCGTAGGGGAAACGATACCAATCTGCACACAGTTATGATTTGCATCTTCACAACGAGATAAGCCTGACATGAGTTATTGCCTACAAAGAAATTTGCAATAAGAATAAAAGGAAGAGAGAACAGTAGATTACCAATTCACCCACACACACTCACACATACACACACAAAACGCTTTATCAACATCAAAATGATGAGTTCAAAAGTAAAGTATGTGCTGTAGCAATATTCATGGATACTGTACCAAGACGAGGACAGAGATGCTCGCTCGCTCGCATACACACACACACATATCAATCTACAAATACCGTTTAATATAGAATTCACTACACACTGGGACTACCTTAACCGGCTGGTCAAACTCATTGTCTATCACAACGAATCAAACAACACCAATATTCTGTGAGAACTGGCCAAATATTGAATGGGTTATTCGTACATTTGAGCGATTGAGATCATCCTGTTAACTGGAGTGACGTAAGATCCTTAGTCCGTGTAAAGACACAGTTAAAAGGTATATCAATGAATCTCGTTTTATCAAGTCAAACAATGGAAGTGTTCTAAATTAAAGCCTTGGTTTCTTTGGATCCGATGCCTTCATAATTAAAAATGTTGTTGATAATTATAAGCAACAAAATTAGTATTCGGTTTTATACATGTGTTTGGATTTTGTATGGCTACACTTCTTTGCATCTCTTGCGGTTAAGTCTATGGTTTTAGTTCGTGACCGCATGATCCCGGGTTATCCTGGATTATCTCTTTGTTTATTACCCTTTGGCAATTAAACATCTGGTATTCTTGTTCTTTTTGTTTACCTTGTAACCTTCTTTTCAACTGGGTCTCATTTGCCCCGAAAATGTCAGGCTGTTCTTGCCTTTGTGCCTTTCCCTGCAGAAGGCACAGCGCCAGAAGGAGCCTCCCTGTTCTCAGTTGCTTTCTAGGAGAGGAGTTGTTAGCCCCATCCCCTCTCCTTGACCCCACTTCACGCTGATACCCATTCACAGCTGACTTGACTGGTGGGTGGAAGGTTGGGATTAAACCACAGGCCTTTCGAATTCGACCCCATCATTTCACTAATGAGCTAATATTTCATGTTAGCATCCACGTAACTACGATTCATAATGTTCAGTTTAAAAAAAAGTGGTGAACGGATAACCCATTATCAGTTAAACTAAACTGATGATTCACCTTTCAAGTTTAGTGAATGACGTCACTGTGGAATGCCAAGACAAAAGAAGAAATCAATGCTTCGAAAAAGGGAGGAGGAGCAAGGTGTCAAGAGAGCAAGGATCCCGATGAGGGAGACTAACGTTCTCAGTTATAAAAGCGAGAAATCAGAGGTTGAAAACTTGCCACGGATCCTGCTCGCTTTTCTCTGGTGGTCAAACCAGTGTTGCTCAACTTCGCATGATTATCACTTAACGTTTAGCGACCGAATGTGACAGCAACTAACTAATTCATACTTTGTGTCAACTTTGTACCTTCTTACATTTGCATTTAGGATCTGTATTCCTAATATTTGCTATTATCTTCCTGATTGCCACGTTACCATTATGTATCAGTTTCATGCATCTAAGGATTTTCAGTAATGGTTCTTGTAGTCGCAAGCAATTAAAGATTAGTTTTCATTTTTCCAGTTTTATGAATTTAATTCGTTCCCGTAATTTCTATGAAACTCGAAATACGTCAGTTTTCAGTGTTTAATAATTTCCGATTCTTTACTCAGTCTTAAGATTTTGTCAGTTTATTCAGGTTTAAATAAAAACAATAATTTTCGGTCATTAAACGTTTGCACATTCAAGAAAAAATTTTTACTTGGCCCCTTAATTAAGCATTTTCTGTGCAAGTCATTCACTCCTATTAAGTGACTAATTATTGGCGCTGTTTACTTCTCAGTGCTTTTTATATAGCTCATTTAGCTTTTCATCTTTCAATTCTCAAAGACCAGTTAACTGTTAAATCATGACTAAGGTTCAAGACTAAACTGCAAGGTATGATTCTGGTTCAAAAGTAGTTGTAACATATCTCGTCTCTTCTTATACAATTCCGTCACTTTAAATCATAGCTTTTCGGATTTTTTCAGACCACTGTTCTTATTAACAAAGTAATTTTCAGATGTCATTACTTTCTCACGATATATTTGTCGGCTTTCATATTTTTAGACAAATAAATTAATTTTTTCCCAATTTTCCTATCATTGAGTGACACTTCAACATTAGTTATTTGATGACGAAAAATAATTGTCTTATTCAAAACCCTTCACCACATGTCATATTGCTCAGCATCCAAAGACACTCCTGTTTACTTGGCAAATCTGGCTAGCAGCTTGCATGGGTTACTTCTGTAAACATTTTCATAGGTGTGAAAGGAAATCAAATGAAACGAAAGAAAAATAAAGACCAGGTGTTATCAGCTGTAAAAGGAACTGGAACAGAAAAAGGCCACAACGAAAGGAAGCAAAAAACCGCTACTAAAGAAAAAAAAAAAAAACAACGATTATCTCTTGTTCTAAATGCACAGCACTGAGCCCAACAACTTCGAAACCTGAACTAAATGGTCTCCTACTTTTTCAACTCAGCTGCTTCGGTACTTGGTTGCATTTCAAAATAAAGCCTCACATGTTTAAGAAAAAAAAACACCTGGGCCTCCGTAATGGTATGGTGAATAGAGCTTTTAAAGGAGCAGAAAAGGATTAAAGGTAAAAATCTCTCCAAATTCCGTGAATTTCAGTTTGACGAATTATTTAGGAAATAGATAAAAAAAATCAATATGATTGTTAAAGAGATGGAATTTGAATGTCAAGTATTATATGAAAAATATGAAAAAGCAAAGATTTAACCCGAAAAAGGAAGCAAGGGGGAAACAAAAAAGATAACTAAAAATAAATGAAGTGCCCCCAATTTTGGGAAAACCCTCAAATATCCAAATCTTGCAAATTGTAATATTTCCATTGTGAGTTTTTACCGGACTTTACATGATAAGGTTCTCAATATTATGAGACAATGTTGAGGGATGTTACCACTCCACCTTCACAATGTTATTTTGTGATGTCTTTGTCATATGATACTGGGATCTAATATCGTATAACCCTCAACATTTTATGGCTCACACATTAATGGTTACAAAAATAAAATTTACCTCATCCAGTCTCTCAATGTCGTTATCTAGTGACGTCGTAATTGTGTGATAATGGTTTACTGAACTTTCTGCCACAGAGCCTTCAGCATTTCATCATTTTCTTTCTTCTACTGTTTCAGCCTAAATAGCATTTTCCTCTGTAAATATATAACATTTATTTACATTGTCCTTTACATCCTTTTCCTTCAATTGAGGACGATGAATTCCATCAAAATCTTCTAAAAACCATTTATGAATCAATGATTTCAGCAAATTTTATAACCTATAATGTCGGGATAAGAGAGAGAGAGAGAGAGAGAGAGAGAGAGAGAGAGAGAGAGAGAGAGAGAGAGAGAATTGTGTTGATCTTCACATCTCACAAACAGCTACTTTCTCATTTCCCAGAAGACGTAATGATAACAAAGCAACGCTCATCCTGGTCTCCCTACCCTCTCTCATCATAATCTCATAAGACTTAAAAGGCTTCACCTTCGGGGGTAATTAAGTTTTTGAAATCTCTTTTCCATGAAATCCTTTCTCTTTCCTTTGTCTTTTGTTGAGCGACATAATTTAGCATTCTAATTACACCGCCATGTGTTTACGACCTTTCATATGACTCCACGAAAACTGGTGTTGAAGGGGTTTGGGGTTGGATGGGTTGGGTCAGGGAAGAGATCAGCCTCCGATGGTGTGATTTAATTCATGTCATGAATTTCTTTTGAGGCAAGTTCTTAGAAAATTTTGACACGCGATAGTTTCATTCTTTTGCACATTCAAGGGTGGTTTGTCCAGGGGCTATCAGATTACCTCACAGAATGTTTTGAGGAGAAAAAAAATCGTAATGAAACTGTATTTAAGTGATAGAAAATTATCTGAAAAGATATTAGGAGAACATAGGAGATTTGATCTCAAACTTTTCAATGAACTCTAACCTTTATCAATATTATTATTATAAAGACGTTTAACCAGAACATGAGTCGCATTTCTGACTCGCAGGTTTTTCAAAATGCGTTGGAAACTTGAGAAAAGTGAAATTAAAGAAGTTGGAGAGTTAATTTGTAAGGGACCAAAGTGAGTGATGTTGAAGAAAATGCAGAAATCAGTTTAACTTCTAAACTGAAGGTACAAAAGTAACACCTTTGTTGCAGTATGAAGTGCACCGTGTGATACATATGTTTTATGCATGAAATAGACAGAAGGTATTGTTGTGCAATAAGAACAGTTCTTATGCGAAGGGTAAGCGTTGTTTCATTATTGCCATGACTTGCAGGTCCAGAAGAAGAAAGAAGAATGATTCTTCTGGCTGAATATCTTTCGGTTTAATTCTGCAGATTTCCCAAAACAGCTGAATAGCACCCCTTGTTCAAAATAAAATGAAAATTACGTACAATAAAAAAAAATGAAGCCGAATTAAAAGGATAAACTTACTTGTCAAATATATTAAAATTGATAATTGCTGAAGCTACATTTTTAAAAAGTAAAATCCAAGCATTCAGTTGAAAAGGAGACCTCAGAACGAGAAAATTCTGGATTTCTGGTATAAAACCATAGAAATTAGGCACTGAATACATTTTCTGGACAACTTTATGGCTATTAGAAAAGATTCGTAATCTTTTTGGGTCAGATTCTAACTACTGTGTAATTAGGTTAGAATTTTCGATTTCTTATCCTTTAAATTTTATGGGACACTTTCAGAGAAATTTTGAAGTTATGCTGCTTGAAGATTAAAGGATAGATATTACAAATTATGATGACACATATTGTCTTATTTTGACGAGATTAATGGCTGATGTCATTTGGTATTTGAACAAATAAAAAATGCGCCGAATTTTTTCGGCGCAATCGAGTTTTCGTACATCGTATAATCAAAGCAAACAAAATAGATCTATCTTTCGGCGGTCTAGGTATAATGCCGTATGACCCGCGGCCCATGTAACTTTAACCATGGGCCCTGTGGTGGCATGGCCTATATCATTGCCAGACGTAGCATTATGGCTAACTTTAACCTTAAATAAAATAAAAACTACTGAGGCTAGAGGCTCTAATTTGGTATGTTTGATGACTGGAAGGTGTAGATGATCAATATGCCAATTTGCAGTCCTCTAACCTCAGTAGTTTTAAGATCTGAGGGCGGACAGGAAAAGTGTGGACAGAGAAAACAGAAAAGTGCGGCTGACAGAAAAAGCGCAGACAGAAAAAGTGTGGATGGACAGACAGTTGGCACAATAGTTTTCTTTTCAGAAAACTGAAAATGACAGACCTCAGTTGTCAGATCCATTTCTAAAGCAAAGGCGAGGGAGACTTCGCGAATGCCATGCCAATAAAACTGGAAAGCAAATGCCGCAAAGTAGTCCAGGCCGAAGGAAAACTCGAACATGGGGCAAGGAGTAAGGGAGAGGTTCAATTCCTACAAAAGCCATATTCCTGCCTCGTCGAGGAAGAAAGGCTGGAAGAAAAAAAAAAGAATACAGAAATGGGATGAGAATTCTTAAAATTCACCATGAAATAAAAACAACAGTCACTAACAGGACAATTATGACAGAGGACATGTATAAATACATTCCAATCTCAGAATGTGTAAATTAGACGAAATTCTCTTCACCCTCCCGCCCTATTATTTTCTTCAGTCCTCGCAGGATCCTCATCAGCTTCCTCTCAGGTAGGCCAAGGATGAGGTCCGATCAAATCAACTCAGCCAACAAAGGCAGGAAATCGCCATGAGAATTCGTCACATGAAAGAGATTTTCTTGGTTATTTTGTCTCTTATCTGGGATTACCTCATTACAATAACCTTGCATTTTCTCCACAAATAAATAGCTACCGTTATGAGAGATCTGAGCTTACAGTTCCCAGATTTCGTTATTGTACTTAAACAACACGTTCTTCAAGTTACTACAAAATATTATTAGGTACTTCACTAATATCTTAATTATGTGATATTTAAATTAGCCTCACTTTCATATAATTCCTGAACAAAACGAATCGGCATTTATCGGCGACAAAATGTTTACTCTAGTAACTGTAACCGATGAAGCTGTTCCTTTTGTATTCTTAAGCTCTAAAGCAAATAGGCTAGTTTTTTTAAAGCTAGCATGTCTATAAATCAATCATTTACAACTGCTTATATCCTTCTGTTATTAAATCAAGGCGCCACTCCTTTCTTTCAGAGCTTTCTCTACAGTAAATCTTTTATTGGCTGCTTTTAATCATCATCTATTCATGGCGCAAGAAAGGAAATCACCAATCTACAGAAGACACTTTGAGGGTCATGATAATTTTCTAAAATGCCTGAGATAATCTCAGACACGTTCTTCACAGTTATGCGATTTCCGAAAATATTCAGTGATTTATAACGAATCTTCGAAATAAAATGAGACAAAAAGCGAGGGAAGAGGTGGGCCATTTCCTACATTTTTCAAAATCAAGACACGAGGAGGATTATGAAATGCAGAGGATGAAACCTCAGAAAAATGAATATCATTAACAAATGTTCAGTTATAGCCTCGCTATGGACTATTTCTAAACTTGAGTCTGATGCTTCTATTGTTCAGACGACTTCTGCGTTTTAAAGTGAACAAATATCAGAAGATGGTATTTTGACTCAGATCAGAAAAAATGGAAAACTTAAAGTAAAACAAAAAGTTTAAATTCAATGTGTTCTGATTAGTAAACAAGCGTAAGCTTGTCTGTAGAGCGTTCAGTTAATTAAAGCAGCATACGAAGAGAAAAATGAGCAGAATATAAACATTTTATTCCAAAATGGAACCAATGAATCAAAGAAAAGAAGGGAGGAAACAACGAAGAAGAGAGGGATTGTAAGATAATGGTCTTTGCTTATAAACATGCGAAGTTTAAGAGAGAGAGAGAGAGAGAGAGAGAGAGTAAGAGAATTGCGGTCTGTATACTTTAGTTTTGCAGATTTTTAGCTGATTAACAGCTTTTAGAGCAGAAAGATGTCTGAAGTTAGACTTATTTTGAAAACACAAGACAAGGAAAATTGCTTAGCAACGGGATAATTCGCGTCAGAATCCGAATTCATTTGTAATGAATTTTACATTAAAAATATTCCTCAACTCTTCTTTTCAGTATTCCTTCCACTACTGCTGGCTGTATCTGCACGCTTCCAGAAGTTCTCCGACTCACCCATCTTAGTCCATATATTTTAGTGGTAATAATTGGCGTGAATCACATTTGGGGAATTTATTTTATTTCAAGATCTTTCATTTTAACTTATGCTGGCTGATGAACTTCGGGTTTTGAGAAGACTAATGAAGTCCATATATAAAGGCTTTTATTGTATGACATGTGATAGTTATTTTCAAGATGTTATTTGCGTAGAATTAGGAGTGACGACTGGTTTCTGAACACTAATGAAAGTAAAGCAATTAAAGGCTTTTAGGCAATGCCAGAATTTCTATGGATGATTTAGGCTGAAGTCTCTTTCAGGATGATTACCTTCATCAAGAAGAATAAAAAATAAGAAAAGAAAATTTCATATTATTATTGCGATTAAGCCTTGAATCGTCAGGTTCTTTAACAAAGCAGTACTCGCACCAACTACTGGGAACAGGGTCAAGAATATAAAAAGAAACTTACATGAATACAGTGTATTTAATTGCAAAGTCAGCAGAAAGAAATGCTGCATTCACTCAACTTTGCACTCAAAATACTCAAAAACAAAGAAGGTGAAGACAAGGGAATGATGTGCAAGACAGGACTATAAAATACGTGAGCACGCATTCGGTGAATATCCTTGAAATAAGGGCGCTGATGGTTGGTCCGTAAAAGGCACATATGGTCAGTCAGCGCATTTACAAAACTAATGAGCTTTAAGCGTCACGGTCCCAGTCCTGGAGGGGGCCTGAAGCAACTTTTTTTATGAATAAATTTTACAACAAATCGATGGAGTTTTATTTGGTATTTGTTACTAATACAAAGATACTTTAGTGACAGAATCGTAGTCCAAGGGGTTGAAGTACTCAATGTTTATCTTAGAATATGT
>NC_089786.1:32858694-32896194 GCF_040412425.1 Macrobrachium rosenbergii
TGCATCTAAGGATTTTCAGTAATGGTTCTTGTAGTCGCAAGCAATTAAAGATTAGTTTTCATTTTTCCAGTTTTATGAATTTCATTCGTTCCCGTAACTTCTATGAAACTCGAATACGTCATTTTTCAGTGTTTAATAATTTCGGATGCTTTCCTCAGTCTTAAGATTGTCAGTTTATTCAGGCTTAAATAAAAGCAATAATTTTCGGTCATTAAACGTTTGCACATTCAAGAAAATGTTTTTACTTGGTCCCTTAACTAAGTATTTTCTGAGCAAGTCATTCACTCCTATTGTGACTAATTATTGGGGCTGTTTACTTTTCTGTGTGTTTTTATAGCTCATATAGCTTTTCATCTTTTAATTCTCAAAGACTAGTTAACTGTTAAATCATGACTAAGGTTCAAGACTAAACTGCAAGGTATGATTCTGGTTCAAAAGTAGTTGTAACATATCTCGTCTCTTCTTATACAATTCCGTCACTTTAAATCACAGCTTTTCGGATTTTTTCAGACCACTGTTCTTATTATCAAAGTAATTTTCAGATGTCATTACTATCTCACGATCTATTTGTCGGATTTCATATTTTCAGACAAAAAAAAATTTTTTTTTCCCACTTTCCTATCATTGAGTGACAGTTCAACATTAGTTATTTGATGACGAAAAATAATTGTCTTATTCAAAACCCTTCACCATGTCATATTGCTCAGCATCCAAAGACACTGCTGTTTACTTGGCAAATCTGGCAGCAGCTTGCATGAGTTACTTTGTAAACATTTTCATAGGACAAAAAGGGAAATCAAATAAAACGAAAGAAAAATAAAGACCTGGTGTTATCAACTGTAAAATGGGACTGGAACAGAAAAAGACCACAACGAAAGGAAGAGGAAAGAAAAACCAAAACCGCTAAAAAAAAAAAAAAAAAAACAACGATTATCTCTTGTTCTAAATATGCATAGCACTGAGCCCAACAGCTTCGAAACCTGAACTAAATGGTCTCCTACTTTTTCAACTCAGCTGCTTCGGTACTTGGTTGCATTTCAAAATAAAGCCTCACATATAAAAAAAAACACACACACCTGGGTGTAATGGTATAGTGAATAGAGCTTTTAAAGGAGTAGAAAAGGATTAAAGGTAAAAATCTCTCCAAATTCCGTGAATTTCAGTTTGACGAATTATTTAGGGAATAGATAAAAAAAACAATATGATTGTTAAAGAGATGGAATTTGAATGTTTAATATTATATGAAATATGAAAAAGCAAAGATTTAAACCGAAAAAGGAAGCAAGGGGAAACAAAAAAAAGAAAATAAAAAATAAATGAAGTGCCCAAATTTCGAGAAAACCGTCAACTATCCAAATCTTACAAATAGTAATATTTTCATTGTGAGTTTTTACCGGACTTTACATGACAAGGTTCTCAATGTTATGAGACACTGTTGAGGGTAAGTTACTACTTCACCTCCACAATGTTATTTTGTGATGTCTTTGTCATATGATACTGGGATCTAATATCGTATAACCCTCAACATTTTATGGCTCATACATTAATGGTTACAAAAATAGAATTTTCCTCATCTAGTCTCGCAAAGGAGTTATCTAGTGACGTCGTAATTGTGTGATAATGGTTTACTGAACTTTCTGCCACAGAGCCTTCAGCATCTCATCATTTTCTTTCTTCTACTGTTTCAGCCTAAATAACATTTTCCTCTGTAAATATATAACATTTATTTACATAGTCCTTACATCCTTTTCCTCCAATTGAGGACGCTGAATTGCATCAAAATCTTCTAAAAACCTCATTTATGAACCAATGACCTTGAGAGAGAGAGAGAGAGAGAGAGAGAGAGAGAGAGAGAGAGAGAGAGAGAATTGTGTTGCTCTTCACATCTCACAAACAGCTAATTTCTCTTTTCCCAGAAGACGCAAATGATAACAAAGCAACGCTCATCTGGGTCGCCCTACCCTCTCTTACATAATCTCATAAGACTTAAAAGGCTTCACTTTCGGAGATAATTAAGCTTTTGAAATCTCTTTTCCATGAAATTCTTTCTCTTTCCTTTGTCTTTTGTTGAGCGACATATTTTAGCACTCTAATTACACCGCCATGTGTTTACGACCTTTCATATGGCTCCACGAAAACTGGTGTTGAAGGGGTTTGGGGTTGGATGGGTTGGGTCAGGGAAGAGATCAGCCTCCATGGTGTGATTTAATTCATGTCATGAATCCTCTTTGAGGCAAGTTCTTAGAAACTTTTGACGGTGCGACAGCTTCATTCTTTTGCACATTCATAGGTGGTTTGCCCTGGGGCTATCAGATTACCTTACAGAATGTTTTGAGGAGAAAAAAAAAATCGTAATGAAGCTGTATTCAAATAATATAAATTATCTGAAAAGATATTAGGAGAACATGGGAGATTTGGACTCAAACTTGTCAATGAAATCTAACCTTTATCAATATTATTATTATAAAGACGTTTAACCAGAACATGAGTCGCATTTCTGACTCGCAGGTTTTGTTCAAAATGCGTTGGAAACTTGAGAAAAGTGAAATTAAAGAAGTTGGAGAGTTAATTTGTAAGGGACCAAAGTGAGTGATGTTGAAGAAAAATGCAGAAATCAGTTTAGCTTCCAAACTGAAGGTACAAAAGTAACACCTTTGTTGCAGTATGAAGTGCACCGTGTGATACATGTGTGTTTTATGCATGGAATAGACAGAAGGTATTATGCGAAGGGTAAGTGTGGTTTTCACTATTGCAATGACTTGCAGACCAGAAGAAAGAGGAATTATTCTTCTGGCTGAATATCTTTCGGTTTAATTCTGCAGATTTCGCCCAAAACAGCTGAATAGCACCCCTTGTTCAAAATAAAATGAAAATTACGTAAAATAAAAAATGAAAGCCGAATTAAATGGATAAACTTACTTGCCATATACATTAAAATTGATAATTGCTGAAACTACATTTTTAAAAGTAAAACCAAGCATTCAGTTTGCCTCAGTGAGAAACTTTTAGATTCCTAGTTTCATTAGGCATCGAATACATTTTGTTGGACAACTTTATGGCTATCAATTCGTAATTTCTTGGGTCTGATTCTAACTACTGTATTAATTAGGATATGTTGTTCTTTGAATTTTACGAGGACTATCGCCATTGTTGTGACGTTACCTGCTTTTTTGCCCGTTATTTTCAATATTGCTTCCTTTTTTGTCGTTTAGTATAACAGAATCATAAATACATTTATCGGAAGCGTTTGTTTTTATTCAACAAAATCATCTTTCGGCGGTCTCGGTATTTCAATATGATGATCCATAAATACTTTTATTGTCAGAAGTATGGCTTTTTACTTTTATTAACTAAAAATCATCTTTATTTTTGCATAGTAACAATACCAGATCGGATTTCATTTCAAAAGATTTATTCATATTTTAGGAAAAGTTACATCATAATTCTTAAATAAAGTGTCCGGACAGTGACTCTAGAAAAGTGTTCAGACAATTCTTCTAGTTTTTCTTTTTTATTATTATCATTATCTACATAGGTCTTCAATAAAACTAATACTATTCAGGCCGGAAAACTTGAAATCATGGTCAACTTCGGAACTATACATTTCGAGGATGAAAAGGTTTGTACAGTACGTTTTCCTTTACTATGAATTACTTTTGTTGTGAGTTAACAGGACAATTTGTTCAAGGACATGATTAATTTATATTCATCAAATTGTAAAATGGGCATTTGTCCTGGTTTCACAACCTCACCGGTTCATTCTTCCCTCTTTAATCATATTGATTAATTTGCTTCCTCTCAAGTACAGGGATGAGAGTCCGATCAAATCTGCGCAGAGCCAACAAAGGCTTTGAAATCGCCATTAGAATTCTTTATCCTGAAAGATTGATATTCTTGGTTATTTTGTCTCTTATCTGGGAAAGTACAATTCATTTCCTCCACACATAAATAGCTACCTTTTATTTAGTTTATTTATTTGATTTCGTTATTGTCCTTAAACAACACTTTGAGATGGTTGCTACAAAAATAGTTCGGTTCTTCACCAATATCGAATATGTGAATTAGCTTCACTTTCATATAATTACAGGGCAAACAAATTGACATTTTGATCAAAATCCACCCTCCAATCATCGATATACCAAATTGCATTTTGCCATAAGCCTATTGATGAAGTAAATAAGCTGGTTTTTTTTTTTAGCTTATGCTTATAAAAATCATTTCAGCGTTGATTCTTTGATTAAAACAAGGCAACCACCTCCTTTTTTTGGTCTGTAAAATCTTATTGCGACTGCTTCTAATCATCAGCTATTTCTAGTACAAGAAAGAAAATCACCAATCTACAGAAGACGCATAGAGAGGTCATAGAAAATCCTCTAAAATGCCTGAGATAATGTTGAAGACACATTCTTAGCTCTATGTTTTCGGAAAATATTGAGTGATTTTTATCAATCCGAAATTAACAGCACTGCATGGCCATTTCTTTCTAGATAAATATGGAATATGAAATGCAAAGGATGAAAACCTCAGAAAAATGAATAGTTACAGATGTTACTTATGAGTTTCAGTTAAGAAAATAAACTTGAGTCTGGCGCTTCCGATTGACCCGGAATTGGTTTAAAGTGAAAAATACAGAAAAGCAATGACTCAGATCAGGACCGTGTAAAGACTTTAGTTTCATGGGTTTTATTTAGTGTTTGTTGATCTATATTTTGTAACAGTTCATTAGTTGGCCGTGGTGTGTGTGAGTTTAAATATATTATATCAAACAATTCAAAATAAAATCGATATATATATAGTCTGGTTTACTTTTAGCTCGATGTTTTTGTAAAAAGAGAGACAGGTTGCCTTTGTCACAGTAGTATCAATATTTTGAGTACAATGTTATTTATCACGAGATAGTTGGTTATTATATATGTTGTATATATGTCATCACCTTTTATATAGATAATATCCTCAATTATATAGCAAATCATAAATACATTTAGCGGAATGTCTTGCTCTTTAATATAAATGTAGTCCATATATTTTTGCAAGTTACAGTAAGTCAAGATTTTAGTTAATATATGAAATAGTCAACTATGCAAAAAAGACCACAGGAATTATTATATTATAAATATTATATATTATATTATAATATATTAAGCAATATATATTTGGGGGTTGGATGATAGATGTATATCTCAGCAATGGTTATATGGTCATTTATGTAATATTTTTTTGGCAAGGTATTCTATATATATATATATATATAATATCATATCAGTATATGTATATATATATATATATATATATATATATATATATATATATATATATATATATATATATATATATATATATATCCTTGTTGTGATAGATATATAGATATATATATATATTCCCTATATTTATAGCTAAATAATATCCATTAGTATATATATTCTATATATAAATCCCTATATGTGTTATATATGTTATTTCTATATCTGATTTAAATATATAAAACTTTTAATCTGTTTTACTTTATGTCTTATATATATATTATAACATATTGCAGGGCTATATATAGATATACATATATAAATTTATAAATATATATATAGGTATATATCCTATATATATAACTATATTTATATATATATATATAAAAAAATTATGTAATAAAAGTAGTAGTTATAGTATATTTCCTTATATATGGATTTTTATATATAGATCATATATATATATATATATATATCATATATATATATATATAGGACATATATATATATATATATATATTATATATATATATATAATATATATATATATATATATTATATATTTGTATATACATGTATAGGTGTATTATAGACTTATATATATATATGCCCTGTTTACGTTTATGAAATACTATTTTGTCCTATTTCTCTGACGATGATATATAGGTGGTCGTTTCAGACTTTGTTTTTATTATTATTCTTCGGCCCTATTTGCCATTAAATCTTTGCACATTTGTTTTATATATATCTATTCCTGTAGAATGCAGAGGCTGGGTTATCTGTTGATCATATATATATGGAGGGATATATATATGGATTTAGGATAGTTATGCTATATAGTGTTCCGTTTTTTCATGTGTGGTATATTTTCATATTTATAGGGATATAAATCATCAATGCCATATAGTCCGGTGTATCATTTATAGGTTTTATTTTCCTTCATTTTTATAAATTTTTTATTAATATTTCAACAATAAATAGTTTTTTTATTTATATTTATTTTTTTTTATTTTCAAATGTTTAGTTCTGATCCAGCCATCAGATTTATAATAACTATATATAATATAAATCTAATATATATATATATATATATATATAATTTCCGATTTTTTATTATAAAGGGTTTTCATAAACAATATATACATATGATATACATTATGGTTTTTATTTTAATTTTGTTGAGATGTTGACAGTATCGGGGTTGACGTTAAGCCATTTGTTTGACAGTATGAAATACCTTTCTTTTTATGGCTAGGGACATTTTAATAACTGTTTTACTTAAGCAATGAATATTCCACTCAACAAGCTTTATCGAAAGAAATTTTTCTTTGAATCCTAAGGAAAAAGGAACTCACATGATATTTATCCTATTATTTTTTTGATTTTCAATATAAAAAAAGAAAATAGAGAGTTATTCTTTTATTTCAAATTTAACAAAAAGTTAGAAACACCAGAGACATCATCCAAGCTCCAACATTCTTATCCAAATAAAAGTATATTTTTATTTCATGATAACAAGCCTTGAGGTGTCTTAAAGTTTTACAAATTCTATGAAAAATATATTTTCTGAAATATTTTCAGTAAAATAAATAATAATTTTATTGGCTGTTAACTTTCTTTTGATTTCAGTTTGTAAACCTGTTTTTGAAGTTCAATGAAACACACGAGAATCAACAAGAGGAGCTAACTTTTGAAAACAAACAGAGGATATAATATAAACAAAGGAATATAGACCCTATACCCAAACCCCACCTCATATATTTGTTCAATAAAAGTGTATGGTATATCTTTTCATATTTATAAATTATTTTATATGCATAATATGTTTTTTTATATAAGTATTTATATAGTAAAAATATATATATATCAAATATATATATATATCTGAGAATTATAAATATATATATATATATATATATATTTATTATTTTAGATGGGATTAATAGGTAACTTAAAAAATCATAGAACCTATCCATTAGCAGATCTCCGACATTTAATAAATATCCTCTCTTCTCTGTTTGATATAAATTTTAATTTGTATTTATGATTTTAGTCTTACTTCCTTTTTTGATATATGAGGTGTCCTAGTCAAATAGGGAACTAAGGTGTATATCCTATATATAGCTTTTTGATTGTCAATATAAAAAAATTACTAATAAAAGGGAGAGAGTTATTAGTATTTTCCTTTAAGATTTCAGAGCTTTGTGTCACTACGGAGAGGACAGATTCACCTCTGCAGACATTCTGTATTCAAATAAAGTATATTTCCCTTTGGTGTTCGCTATTGAGGTGTCCATGAAAGTTTACAAATTCTATGAAAAAATATATTTTATTTTCTCTGACGGGTGGCCGTTCAGACTTCTTTTTATTTAATATTTTTTTTTTTTTGGTCAATAAATCTCGCACGTTTAGAATACCGAGGAAATAGATGCAGTTTTGATAATGATAAAGGATATATCATATATATTTTTTGTTCATATATAGTTTTGTTCATGTGTTGTATATTTTCATATTTATAATTCAAAATTTTTTTCCTTCAAGTGCAAATTTTCAACAGTCAAAAAAATCAATTTAATAATATATCAAATAACCTTAATTCCCTAGAATTTTATGTATTTTCAATGCTGTTTAAATTTTAGATCCAAAGGTCTTCCAGTCCCGTAACTGAAAAACTGTAGAAATTCAGCAGATTGACGTTTAATAAACTGAAAAAACAAGACATTTTTGAGTTACTTTTATATTTTAATTTGAGGCCGGTTGCACATGGGATTTATTCTTCTTTTGAACAGTAAAGACAGTAACAGTTAAAATCGACATCATTTCCTGAACTAGTTCGTTTTTAATTTGCAATAGACAGAGGACAAATTATTGGCTTTCAATTTTGCCTAAAAATATCCAAAAAGGCCATAGATATATTAGACCTCATTATTAATTTGCAAAAATAAATTATATAACTATAATAATATATATATATATATTACGTTATATATACATTTTATATTTATATATTTCATATATAATATATAAGTATATTATATATATATATATATATATATATATTATTCTAAAATGTTTTAAACTCCTTCCAAGTAAAAAGGTCTTCTGGCAATGAATTATTCCTCTTGGAGATTTGTTGTTCGGCCTGAAGTTTATTATATTTTCCTTGTCTGAACTTGCAAAAGTAAAATAAATTTATTGGCTTTGATATTTATCTTGTTGACCAGTCTCCAATAAAATCGAACATCAGCTACAATAGACAAATAGACAAGATGTTTGTTTATTCTTTTGCCTACAAATTATACAAAACAGGCCAATATTCCACCAGACCCCTTCTCTAAGCTGAATTGTTATTCACTTAAAATCTAATAAATTACTTACTATTTCTAATTTCATGATAATCAAAGGAATTTGGTTATCCTGAATCTTAAACATTTTCAAAGAAAAATCAACTTAAATACGAATTCCCACTTGGCATTTTGTTATTATTCAAGAAACACATGACATAGCGGTAAAAGTAAAATAATTAATAATTTTATTGGCTTTGCAAAGTGCATTTTGATTTCAGTTTGCTGTAAGTGAAGTTTAAATGACAAACTAAAATCTCAAAATTCAGTTTCTCAAACGTATCTTTTTATTCATGTACACAATTTTAAGATCCTAAACCCAATATATAAAAAAATTTATGTAACTATAATTGATAATTCTGATAAACCCAAATAAGAAGCAAAACAAATAATGATTCTTTTGGGTGATGCAGAATTCAGTCTTGACAAAAATGTTGTTCAGAACTATAGCAGTCAAATAACAGACAAACTAAAGAAAAAAACGTATTTAAAGAAAAAATAACTCTTTAATTTCAATAGAAACAAATAATGTTCCTCTCTGCTTCGCCATAGAAATCTGACCCAAAGATAAAAAAGAAAAAATCGAAATGAATGTATGCCAACGAACTCTGAAACCGATGCAGCCAGGCTTAGAGCATTATTAGGTTATATACAAATTTGATTGGCTCCGCAGCACATGGATGGAGCCTTCTCAAATTTTCCTATCTTTGCAGAAGAAAATATGATATTCGATTTCAAGTGAGTTGATTATGGCAAAAGGTACCGACGAATGCCACTGATTTGTGTGTGTGTGTCTGTGTGTGTGTGTTTAAGAAAACACAAAGTGAAAAATCCTATAAATTTGATGCTGCAAATTATTGTGTAAGAAAAATTTGAGTGTGGGAACTAAGATGAAAAGTTGTAGAGCTTGAATATTGTTTTTATGCATTGCTTTCTCTCTCTCTCTCTCTCTCTCTCTCTCTCTCTCTCTCTCTCTCTCTCTCTCTCTCTCTGCCAGAGAGAGCATAAAAAGTTTATAGTCATCATCACAGCGTAAGTGAGTTTGCCCTGATTCGGTCTCTGAAATAGGGCTTTCGGGTTATTCTCGCTCTGGCTTTTTTTCTTTTTTTCTTTTGTACGGTACGTTTTTATCTAATAACCAAAAAAATTACCTTTTAGAGACCTATAGACGGAGGTAAACTCACAGATGTTGTTTTATTAATTTTCTCCCATGATATTTGCTGATATTTCTGACTGTATTTCCCTGTTAATGAGAAGTTTTAGATGCATAGAGAACGCACGCCATTCCCTGTATCTCTCGGGAATAAGGCCAAAGAAATCATGTAGTTCTTTTGAGCGATCTATTCACTGATTGATCAAAACAGTAAGATTAAAAACCGTTAACGTTTAATAAAATGATCGTCGTCACAGCCTCCAACACTGTGCGACAACGGAGCTTCACAGGTTTAAAGAGTTATATAAAGACGAGAAGCCCAGACCAGCTCTGCTGCCTAAGTCACTGTAAAATTCAGAAGCCTTGCTATTACATGAAACCCCATCTTGTCAAAGTTGTTGATATAGAAAAAAATATTTTGCTTTTTCATCTGTCTTTATATCCCTTCAGTGCGACTCGCTTTCTTTCAACCCTGACGTCCACTAATGAGACTAATTCGACTCTTTCCGGAATTCTCTTGAAAGGAACCTCCAAATACAGTTCTTAAAAAAACACAGTCAATTTCCTCCATTTCATTTAGTTCTTTCTAATTTGGTTTAAAATAGGCTCAATCATACAAACATATGTGTATGCATATATATATATATATATATATATATATATATATAAGAAATATATACATTTATATATATATATATATATATATATAATATATATATATATATATATATATATATATATATATATATATATATATATATATATATATATATATATATATATATATATATATTATATATATATATATATATATATATATAATGTATATGTATTCTTATAAAGGAAGCTTTGGAGTGTGAGGCAGTCTCAGGTACATTAAAAGGGTTATCTGTTTAAAGAACAACTTAGCTTGTTTTTCTCTCATTTATTGCACAATAGTTGCAAGGAAAAAGTACTGAAAACTTTTCCTACGTGTAGCAAGTGCAAACCTAGTTTTTATCGTGCCCCTCCGGCTCAACTAATACTAGTCATGGAAACATTTTGTCGTTTAAATGTTGATTTCATATTGGTAATTGTTGATGAATAGAGATTTCCTTTCGTCTTTCCTTGCAAGGATATGACTGCCACTGCAATATTTCTAGTCTCACTAAGCTGATAGAGGAACATCTTTCATGTCCTCGAATTGAAATCGCTCCTCCTTAAACACGGCGTTGCATCAAGTCGTTCTAAGCCCCGTCATCCAACTGGCAATGCCCAGTGCGAGCGTTTTGTTGGGACCGTTTGGAAGTCGTGATGCTTATCTTGAAGTCTTGTGATTACCGCCAGCGGCTTGGGAAACGGTTCTCGCTGATGTGTTGCATTAGACTCGCACTCTGCTTTCCACTGCCACTGAAGAGACCTCTCATGACAAGGTCGAGAGAGTATAGGTCTTGTCACGCGCGGCTTGTTAGAGGATTAATTAAACGGCGAGGTGCGTGACGTCACAATAACCACTGCCAAGCTCCTTAAAGCTATAGAAATCCTGCCTATACTTTTTTTTCTTTTTTTAAATACTCTCAGCTATTCGATATTGAAAGTAATAGTCAGATAAAGATTCTTCATTCTACTATGTTAAAAGGAATATTCATAAGAAAGATCATTGGAACATTTTCGCCAAATAACATTAAAATGACAGAAAACCCACCTTTGCTTTCTTCTTTTTTCCGTTTTTAAATACTATTATTTGGTTGTTAAGGAAAATAATAGATAAAAAACTATATTATATTATGTTATAACAAAAAATCATAAGGAGTTTCCAAAGAACATTCTAAGCAATAATATAAATAAATTTCTAGAATTATACACACTTAGCATATATCCATAACATCATATTTCTCACATATTTTAACCGCATGTTACGAGTTATGTCACAAACCTTTTCATCTTAGTCACCACTTTTCTGGAACAACTAGTGTCTCTGTTCAAATAAAAAATTCTAAAAAATGTATGGCAACGAAAAACATATTTTATGACTTCTGAAGGTAATTGGATGTGACTGCTAATTATATAAGCTAATTTAATGATCGTTCCTTTTCCTGCTATTAAACATTTTCCCCCTCATGGTAAGAATCAAACACATCCGTACATTTCAAATGTTCAAGAAATTCTTCACTAGGTTTCATTAATTTACCCTCTCTAAAGCTCATGGCACCAATCCATGTGTCATCTCCCTTTGTTACTTTTGCTCCTAAATGTTCATATTGTGGAAACTTCGAGCAATGAAACCGCCAACATATTGCAAGCCTTCTTCTTCTGTGCCACTTCCAATATTTGCTCTTCGACTTCCTGGTCTTGGGAGTCATCACTCTGATCTAATCCTGGTAAGCAAAATAAAATTGCTGATAACCTAAGCTCTTTCTGAAGAGAATTTCCTTCGTCTTCGAACGATGCGTCCTGTTTGTCAGGGATGTAGGAAATGAGCCCCATGTTGCATTTTCATTGATGCGGTTTCAACGTTGCTCTTTGAGCTTACAAGTGTGCTGTCTTCTCCTAAAAAGTGGGCGCTGAGATGATGTTTAAATGCAACTGGTGATGGGTGCTGATCGGAGGCTCTCATTTGCAACCAAAAAAGTGCTCCAACCCATCCTGATTTAGTCTGTAAGTTAGAATATACGTCATGCCAAATTTTTCATTTACAATTTTCGGCAAGTTAGACAAAGACGAGCAGGATATAACCAGACTTTTCTGAACAGGATAAAGTACTTTACTTTCCATCATTTTTATTTCTTCCCACATGGCTGTGCGAATCGGAAACTGTTCTTCTAAGAAGACGTGTGCGTAGAAAAGAAGATCCTCTTGTTAAGGGAGTTTAATTACTCTAAGCCAACGCTTCATACGCGCATATTAGATTTAGAGACGGACGTGAAGATACTGTTGCTATCAGTGACTTAGCGCGACATCCTGGTGATGTGCCATCAACGCCGGAGACAGGCGAGACACAGCTTCTGAAAACACTGATGTCCATTTATGGGGATGAAGTTGAAGCTATCTGTAAAGACGATGCCTCTGAAACGCAGGGAATTGCTAAAACAAGCGATGCTAACCTGTCAGTTGTTCGTAGGCGTTCACAACGCATACGTCGTCCCGTAGATCGTCTGACCTATAATTAATCTTACTGGGTTTTATAAGACTCTTGTAATATAACACTGTAATTGTTTTTTGTAAATGATTATGTATATAATAATTATAGAAATTTGTTTCGTATGATATAAGTGATAAAGCCGGGGTGAATGTTAATTTATCTTGATAACGTGTCTGAGTGTTTAGCTAAATGATTTTTGGTCGAATGGTTGTTATCTTTTCTGTCATTTATGACGTATTTGTCTACTTTTGACATTCCGAGAGTACCCTGCTCTGTTGACTTCTGCAGTTCTTGGTGTTGGGATCATAGCTGAATGAAGCCTTGAATATGCATTGTTTTTTTTTTTTATTACACAGAGGAACGAAGTATCTGATGCACAGGTATAAAGTCTTTTGTTTTAGATTTGTTCTTCCCACTTGAGTCCTCGGAAGCCCTTGATGTAGTATTATATTTGAGAGACCAGCAAACAGTTAAAAAGATGGAAGTAATACGAATGAACTACAAAATTCTGATAATAGAAGATTTTCATCACTTTTCTCCTCTTTAAGAAAGTCGTCATTAACTGCGCAGAATTTGCGTGAAACACCTGCTTCCTTTCAAATTTAGAGGAGACTCCCTTTTATCTTTTGCCCGAAGAACCTGTCTGAAAGGAACGATAACTGTCTTATTCCTTTAGGTTTATAAAGGGAAGTCATCATATGTAAGAAAGCAACTGCAGTAACAATATTTACGATCAAGAAAAGTAACTGGGAGAAAATATAGGTAATTTGTAAAAATAAAATATATCTTTTAAAGAAAAATTATTAGAAATAACTCTATCAAGCTCAAAGGTAGCTCAAAGTTAACACGATCTGGAATTTTAAATGTAGGGAATAACAGAAATGATGTTGGCACTGATGACGAGACGAACTAAAAGATAAACCCTGGTGTCCAAACGGACAGTTTTTTAAATGACGAGGGCAAATGAACAGAAATGGATAGTACACTTCGTGCAACATCCCAATGTGTGTTTATATTTATTTATTATCTTCCAAGGACGTATGGCATGGTACATCTGGGTCAGGCAGCCTTTTTGATGGTACTAAGTTAACTCACGAGGTAAACCACTGTTTGGACATTTTTAAATGTTAGGGAATAACAGAAATGACGTTCATGAACAACGACTTCGTTCGAAATGTTTTTCCAAACCTTAATCTTAATTTTGGTCCTTATTAAGATTAGCAACGATGATTATCTTTACTCGATAATCATACGTGAAAAACCTTTAAAGAACTTTGCCGCCGTTTCTACGCTTCTGACGTCACATCGAATAAAGTCCGTCAAAGTTCGATCGTGTGGACGCAGCCTAAGTTGAGCTTTAAGACTGCACATTGTGAATGTGTATGTGAAAGAGAGAGAGACAGAGAGAGATCTAACTGCGTAAATCTGTGCATCTCCTTGATTGCCTTCTTAATTTTCCAGCCAGGTTGCTAGCAGTGGTTTCCGATAATAACAGACAGTGGTTGAATTTAAGAAGAAATTTACCTCGCAGTCTCAACACTGGAAGATCAGTTCGTTTCCTAAATTTATATGCTTTATATCTAAGAACTCTTCTGTGATAGCTAATGCGCCTACTCATTCATTTTACGGAGAGAACGTGTTTCTAAGTTTACGTGGGAAAAGATTCGTTGCTAAGTCTGCAAGAGAAACGCATCAAAATTCACCGTTAAAATTAAAGTTCTTATATGCTGCTTCGTTATGTTTATTCTTAAAAGGTGACTGACTAGCTAAAATGGTTATTCTCACTTCCTTTTAGTGCTCTGAAAAGAAAACTATTGCGCCGGTTTTGTCTGTCCGTCCGCAATTTTTTCTGTCCACACTGTTTCTGTCCGCCCTCAAATCTTAAAAACTACTGAGACTAGAGGGCTGCAAATTGCTATGTTTATCATCCACCCTCCAATCATCAAACATACCAAATTGCAGCCCTCTAGCCTCAGCAGTTTTTATTTTATTTAAGGTTAAAGTTATCCATAATCGTGCATCTGACAACGATATAGGACAGGCCTTGGTTAAAGTTTCATGGGCCACAGTTCATACAGCATTATACCCAGACCACCGAAAGATAGATCCATTTTCATGGCCTTCATTATACGCTGTTCAGAAAACTCGATTTGCCTGAAGAAACTTAGGCGTATTTTTTTATTGGTTTTGTTTCCTGTACACTTCCTATATCTGCAGAATAAAATTATTTGGTCCTGTTTTCCAAAAGGACTAACACCTTTGAAATAAGCCAAAGAGAAGATTAAATCCTCAAAATTCATTAACCTCACAAAATGGAAACAAATCTTGAAAATTAGATTTACCTCTGACCTTTGATTTTATTTACGTATGAGGCTTTTAAGGACATTTTATTTTGCTAAAAAAGTTAGTACTAATCCTGTACCTGTACACCTGTACAGAGAGAGAGAGAGAGAGAGAGAGAGAGAGAGAGAGACAGACAGAGAAGATTGTTTGATCATCTGTTTAGTGCAATAGAAGAAAATCATAAAATAAGTTAGTATATTTTTTTTTAATTAAACTATCTTAGTGTTCCACTGAATATGCAGAGCTGAATATGGACTTTAATATTATACAATCATGTAATTGATAGATAAAAAATTCATATTATCTATAACATTCTGCCACATACAACCATTTAGTGGAATATTACAAGGCAAAAAAAAAAAGAACACCAACTTTAATCAAAACTAATTAAATGCAGGAGGCAATGAAAGGTATTTCAACCTACGCCGTATCTTCAAAGGTCTTAGTGCCGAAAGGCAAATTTTATTGAGATAAGTATCATATCAGTTAATGAATAATAGTTTTTATTAAAGTCAGAATAAGATTCATTTAGGAAAATCCAGAACGATGGAAATATAAGACCGGCTGATTCTATTATATTTGTGTCAGATTTTTTTTGATTATTATGCATTTCTTCGATGAAAAGCAGTCCTTTAGTTTTAAGTTTTGGTATAGTGGCATTTATTTAATAATAATAATAATAATAATAATAATAATAATAATAATAATAATAAATAATAATAATCATCATCATCAATCATCATCATCATCATCAAAAAAGGTCAAAATAATAATAATAATAATAATTTAATTAATCATTATTTTTGTAATATCAATGTCTGCTAAACCTGTATCCAAGCCACTGGAGGTAGAGATACTAAAAAATAAGCCGATAGCCGTAAAGGCATCCGACCAGACGATAAAGTCTGAAAAAAAAATGCAAAATACTTTTCCGTCAATTATGCTGTTGTTGCTGAGTTCCCTTGATATAACAGAGGCATAAAAAAACGTTTTAATGAAAGACAGAATTGGAGTCACTTACTGTGAATGAACGGAGATATAATAAAAGACGGGACAAGCGAGGGGGAAAAAAGAGCAGGAATCTGTTTCATGCCTAGAATAGCGCGATTCGTAAAAAAAGAAGAGAGAGAGAGAGAGAGAGAGAGAGAGAGAGAGAGAGAGGGAGAGAGAGAGAGAGAGAGAGAGAAGAAGAAGAAGAAGAAGAAGAAATTATGTGTGTGCCTACGTGTGAGTAAACTTATTTATTACAAGATTCATGAAAACGGCCATTTATGTTTTGTTCATGTGACTGTCGATGTGGTGTTGATGAGAATTCTTATATACTGCCAGGATGCTAATCGCAAATATTATTATTATTATTATTATTATTATTATTATTATTATTATTATTATTATTATTATTATTATTTCAGTAGATGAAACCTATTCACATGGAACAAGCACACAAGGACGATTGATTTGAAATTCAAGCTTCCAAAGAATGTTGGTATCAACCTCCCACCGCAGACCCCACACTGCTGCAGTAACTGATCATAATTCAGAGCCAGTGATTTTTCATCTTCCTGGGGGAGACGTGAACCCGTGACATCTGAGTGGCATTCCACGACACTAACCACTATACCAGCGGACTACCTAGTATGAATGCCCATTTGGCTTACATGGATTTCGGTATCAATTATTATTATCTCACTACCGGAAAGCTTCGTCACTCCTTTCCTGGCTGTCGCTTCCCTGACTTCTACAACCTACCTGCTGTCTTCTTTTCCTCTTCTACATAATTATAAAAAACTTGCCTGACAAAAAAGAAGAAAGTGAAAGCTGAAAAACTATATTTTATGTCATTCATGGCTACGATTTTGACGATAACTCAAGAAAGAAATGTGAACATAACCATTCTAATTAATGTCTTTCACTCCAATAGTGAGAAATTCGTTTTCTTCGGGGTCACCTTTTCATGTAACAATAGTCAAGTTAGTGTATCTGGAATGCAATGTAATTTGTCAGAGAATTCCAACAATGTCCAAAATTTAAATCTTGGGTCTCAGTTACCAAGACAAGTGGGCGTAAGTGGGTGTAAGTATAGTGACTTGGATATGATACGAAATTTGTTGTCTAACATTTGTGAATGTACAAAATGTCACCATGTAGGCGATAAAAATTTATAATTAGCCACATGTTATACAAACCTATCAATCAGCTGTCATGGTTGAGGTGGGATGATATCGTTTCCTCCAGTCCATGTACCATAAAACACTGCTTGGAGAAATTTCTAGGAAAGTCAAGATTGTTCAAGCACAAGGGAAACGAACAAGCTGACAAAGCACAGTCCTCAAGATGAGGCCGAATTCACCCTGAAGCAAATTCCAAACATGATATAGAGCCCATCACTGGGAGGGGGGGATCAGTCTGCCCAAAATGTGGTTAAGAGCCAGTGGCAATCGAGTCCTCAGACTTTACAACATGATATGGAGCGGGTTCTGCCCAAAATATTTCAAGCTAGTTCCTATAGTTTTTTTAAGAATCAATGTAAAAGGTTGATGCATACAATCAAAACAAAACTTTTGAATGATTTTCATGGTTTCATGTCAGGTAAAAGTACACAGCATAGCATTTATAGGGTCTTGTCAGGAATAGAAGTCAGATTCATGGGTTTTATGGATAAAGCTTTTATTTTCAAAGCTAATACAGTTGCCATTTTGGCCGAATTGTAATCTATTATTTCCGGTATCATTGTCAGGTTTATTGACGATTATCTCAGACAAGTACAAAGAAACATATATCGAAAGTGTTTATCCTAGGCGGAAAAAGACGGATCAGGGTAAGCCTAAAAGAAGTGCTTGCGCAGCAAAAGGTGTTGTAACAACAATTTATGCAGTTGGCTAATATGCAAAGATATTCATACGAAGCTACAACACATAGAAAACAGAGGTAGCTTGTAATTCAGAAGGGTTTAGTTATTTACCAGGAGAGAAAATACTATATAAATGAAATTAGAGAAAATTATTAAGATTATTTAGAAATAAGAATAGATTATTTAACTGCGAGGAAAATAAATAGAAGAAGTAGCAACATACAAGTAGATGGGTGTCATAACTGGACAGTGCAATCAAAGGAACAATGAAGTCACTAAACTAAAACTGAAATGTCAGCCCAGAATGGCTTTACTGAGAAAGGTAGCATGAGAAAGTGTTGGGTCCTCTGTCCCAGTCCTTAAGATACTTCACATTTCCATGATAAGTCTCGTAATTAACTATAGTGCAAGCCTTATGATTAACATTAGTATGCAGACGACACAGTCCCTAGAAGCCTTCCAAAATGAAGCAATAAGAATTAAGCTAGGGTGGCCCAGAACAGCAAAAATCGAAACAATCAGACTTGATATAGCACTGCCGTCAATTACCCAAGGATTACAAGTAATAGTTACAATTCAGTTTACGAGGACCTTAACATAACTGAGGATGGTGCTTTTAGCAGGCCTTAATGAATTCTAAAGTGGTTCAAAAGGGAAAGCTAAAGGATGAGAACATGGAAAGTACTTCGCTTCGAAATTATATTCATGTTACAGACAGGTCAGAATAGAACTATGCAAGTTATGACCTATACACAAAAAAAAGTACCAAACCAGCTACCGTAGATTACATCTGGGTTATTACCTGTGTGAGGTAGCAAATGACAGAATTTCTGTAATAGGAAAAGGTAGAGTATATAACATACCATACAGCCCTAAGTATACATTATCTTAGTGTGTACGATAGTAGCTCACTTCAGGTAAAACAAAAAAAAACCGAACATTCCTCATTCCATGTTATTCTTTGCAACTATTAGATCCCAATGTGTTTTGAAATATAAAGAAAGTTCATTCAAATGACTCACAATATTTCATAAGGTTTGTCACATGCGTTAAGGCAATCTTTCCTATTACAAGAATGCCAGGTTGTGTGCCCTTTGTATTTTATTAGAACTACTTTGCTTATGATATTATGCACAATAAACTTGTCAAATAAAAACCCCTCATCATACTTATCATACTTTGTGCAAGGAATCGCGATGGAATGAGGCCAGCGTAATCTGAACCAAGTAACCTAACAGTGAAAGAGCAGCGGATAGATAGACAGATTAGCTGACTGAGGTGAGTGAACTTAGAGTCACTGAATCAATATTTCCAGTATTTGAAGAGACAGAGACTCCGATGATATTTCTTTATTAATAAAAACAGTGATTGCCTTGCTATTCACTACCAAGATCTGGAGTTTTCTGTTTTCCCAGACATTTATAAGAAACTTTCTTGAAATTCCCAGCTCTTCTTCCTGTTTTTTTTTTTTCTCTTGATTATTGTAGTTTGGGCTAGAAAAGGGCAAAGGGATTTACTGACCTAAGCGTCAATTTCACCATCTTCATTTTCTTCCTCCTGGTTGAAATTCCAACATATTGGGAAGATCGTTATCATACATGTATTTTTATGTTCCAGTTTAGGAAGATGAAATTCCTGTAAGAGATATGTTACTTGATGAATCTCATTCATTGTCCTCGTTGATAGATTTGGTTCCCAGCATCACAATTCAGCACTGACAGACTTGAAGGTGAATGGGTATAAGCGATAATTTTCCTGAATCGCCAAGACTACTTACTATTTGTAGGACCAGTGGAAAAGTGCAGTTCATGATTGCTTGTTGATAGACAGCATGCATTAAAGACACCCTTAGCATGTCCAGTGAAAATGTAATAAAAACATAAGCTTAAACCCGACGTGCAAAGAAACAAGAGAAAAAAGCAGTGCGTGTATGTGTGTGTGTTTGTGTATGTTACATGTCTTATATATAGAAGTGAATGTTTGTGTGTTTGTATGTTAGTTTATATGTAAGTTAGTAACTACAGAAATCTGAACCGCCTGACTGATCTAGACAAAATTTGGCACGTGGCCATAAATGACCCAACTTAGATAATAGGGTAGGTTTCAAACCTGTACCCCATTCCCCTTCCCCTTCCCCAATCCCCCTTCTCCCTTCCCTTTGTAACTTATATGGAATATATATATATATATATATATATATATATATATATATATATATATATATATATATATATATATATATATATATATAATCTTCGTTTTTAACGTGTATTTTTTTCCCATTATTATATGGGGTAAATATAACGATGCCTTCTTTTGAAGGACTTGGATTTGGCGGTGGGGTAGGCCGTAGCCTCGATCGGCTGCCCTGCCTGACATCGCTTAGACCCCGGTAGCGAATGTGTACATGTTACCAAATCCCCAGCTCCATTTTCTCCCAGCAGCGAGGAGAACTGGGCGAGTAGGTTGACAGTTCGAGACGTGTGAGGTGTCTGTTATGTTTTAGAAGGTGTTGGAGTGGCTTTGTTTATGTGTGTATTAGTCTGTAACACCCATTTGCTTTCAGCAAACCTATCCGTTGATTACATACGTAATCCCGGGGTGTCTACACGGATAGCAAAGTGTCCACCTCTCTGACCGGTCGGCTGCATAGGGGATTGAACCTCGCCATAGACTTTAATGAAGTCTGAGGTTGCTGCTTCTACCAACCGAGCCATCGAGGCTCCATATATATATATATATATATATATATATATATATATATATATATATATATATATATATATATATATATATATATATATATATATATATATATATATATATATATATATATATATATATATATATATATATATATATATATATATATATATATATATATATATAAATTTATATATATATATATATATATATATATATATATATATATATATATATATATATATATATATATATATATATATATATATATATATATATATATATATATATATATATATATATATATATATATATATATATATATATATATATATATATATATATATATATATATATATATATACATACTAATTTTTGAAAGACCAGTACATTCCTATGAACTTCAGGATCTTGTTTAAAGAATATAACATTTATTTCTGAGATCAGATTGAATTCTGTTTTTTTTTGTAAATCGTAAATGGTCGTATAACGAAGACGTAGTTGTTTTCCATGTGTGTTCTTTTGCGTTTCTCCTGACCGATTTATCAGATTTTTCTCTGCTAATTACTGCCTCGCCGACCTTTTTCATGGGTGCCAAATCTCTGATCTTTCATTCCATGAAGTGAAAAAGTTTTATACGAATAAAGATGTGAATTTGGTGGTGGAGAGTAAAGCAAACCACAGTTATCCTTACTTGTGTGTTCTTTGATCTCCACACTCTCTTATAGACATATTTCCTGTGTTAGTTTATGAGAATTTTAGATTTTTAAGTTATTAGGACTAATCCGGGATAAAATTTTCTGCATTTATTTCAGTGCCTCCCATTTCTGCGTCATTAAGACTAAGCCGCAGGGAGGCTATAGAAAGAACTTCGAGGTTTAATGGAGCTGTGAGGTTCTCAACGTTGAGGTTTCACTGCACGAGTGGTTGAGATCATATTTATGACGACTATCCGAGGAATATTTTTTTTTTTTCGTTCTGTAATTCTATGCAATTCATTTCAGTTTGGAAAGGACATCTGAATCGAGATAATTCCCATTTGTTAAAGGGTACCATTTATTTATTTGAATGAGGTGAACATTTCAGCCAATAGGTAAACATATTTTAGCAAACAAATTTTTTCTTACTGAAATTAACTACACTTACCACCGCCATTCGATAATAAGTATGTTAACAAAATATTCTCTCATATGCTCTCCATGTGAAAAAGTTATCATTTTTAGTTGTCTCTAAAAGAAAACTATTGTGACGGCTTTGTTTGTCCGTCCGTACTTTATTCTGTCTGCAATTTTTTTCTGTCCGCACTTTTTCTGTCTGCCCTCAGAACTTAAAAACAACCGAGGCTAGAGGGCTGGAAATTGGTATGTTGATCACCCTCCAATCATCAAACATACCAAATTGTAACCCTCTAGCCTCAGTAGTTTTTATTTTATTTAAGGTTAAAGTTAACCATAATCATGCTTCTGGCAACGATATAGGATAGGCCACCACCGGGACGTGGTTAAACTCCCATGGGTCGTAGATCAAACAGAATTATACCGAGACCACCCAAAAAATAAATCTATTTTCTGTGGCCTTGATTATACGTTGTAGCGGCTGTACTGAAAACTCGATGGCGCCGAAGAAACTTCGGCGCATTTTTATTTGTTACTTTATAATCTTACTCAAGCAGGGAAAATCTCACGAAAAAATAGCAGCGAGTAGTGCTGAAGTTGACTCTTCATCGCAGGGGTTCAATGCTTCCCGTCATTACTTGTTGCAGAGTTCAAAGATTTCAGGAGAAAGCATCTAATTACACCAGGAAAGTTTATCAGCATTCTGGCAGTCACATAAAAACATAAAAAAAACCTGACTCTTACTGCTTTTTTTTTTTTTTATTCTACCTTATAAGGCTTCTTTAAAATGTTTTATGCATTTCTGTAATTTATAATTTTACCTTTAGCTAATACATGCTATTTTGCCTATTTTTGGATTAGTTATTGTTTATCATAGCACACACTTTTTTTTTCTAATTTTCCTTTTTGAACGAGAATAACAAAAATATCTAGCAAAAACAATAATTTAAAGAAATACGGATTAGGTATTCTGTTGTTTCATTCACTGAAAGTAATGTCTTAGCAACATTTAAATAATATCATGCAAATTCGGTATATATATGAAAAAATATACTTACTAAGTACGGAACGTATTAGAAATATAAACAGAAAACAAAATAAATAGCTAGAAATATAAATCACGTCATATCTGACAGTTTTTATTATTACAAATATATAAAAAAAAATGAACATCATCACTTTAATTATCCACAAAGAAAAAACAATAGCAAATTAGGAATAATTAAAACTGAATCATTGAAGCATTATTTTTACAGCTAACTGGAACAGCGGTCTTTAAGTTCCCAATAATAAGAGAAAGGAACGAGCATATTTAATGCAGACAAACTGGAACATGACAGAACAATTGTTGTGTTGGAATAGTATCACTGGAACAAAAGCATAGTAATTTCAGTGTAGCGGAAGAGAGAGAGAGAGAGAGAGAGAGAGAGAGAGAGAGAGAGAGAGAGAGAGAGAGTTGTTTATTTAAGTAATGAACAAATAACCAACACGATAAAGCAACAAACGGGCGCTGGAGCATAATATCGAACTAGATAGAAGCTGAGGCGCAAGAGGCAATAATTAACATTTCTCGTAGGCAATGAGGTCAAAACTTGAAAATAGACGGAATGTTTTACTTAATGCCTCTAAGGACATAATAAGATCTTATTGAATATCTGTAATTTAATGTTGTATCGCTCAGCATAATCAGCACTTAAACGCTCACACTTTGCCGTAATTACTCTGGTCTTCACGTGCATTAGACGGTTCCTCTGACAGCAGACATTTTATCTATTGTGTGCTTAATGGGACAGGCCTGAGATGACCACTTTGTTCATAGTCCAGTAAAAACGCACACACACGCATATATGTACGTATATATATATATATATATATATATATATATATATATATATATATATATATATATATATATATATATATATATATATATATATATATATATATGCGTGTGTATAGACAAGAGTGCGTATATGTGTGCATGTATATGTGCAAGATGGTGCACTAATCTGGCTATCAATTTTTGGGGCTTAGTTGTCCTTTCTTCTCTGTCCCTCCCGGCAACCCAACGCCACCCCAAACCCCTCTCATTCACTTCGGGTTCATTAATGATTTAATGACTGGCTGAAGTGGCCTCGGCAAGAGATCTGAAGGAGCGGTCTCATCAGATATTGTATTACCTGCTAGTTGACAGAACTACTGCGGTTGTTTGCCAGAATACGTAGCTGATGTATACATTCACCAAGAGATCAATATGCATAGACATTCGCCATTAGCCAAGTTAAAAGTCGCAATGAAAGCATTAGTTAAGTTTATTTAATGACGCTACTGCTAAAACACTTCTATTAATGAGCAAAAAGCTTTTCTCTGTTTGGCCACCATGAAGTTTCCAGCGTTACTTTCTTCACTTAGTTCTGTTTTGACATTGGGAAGTGAGGAAAACCCAGTCGTTACTTACAGAAGCATTATCTACGTCTGGCGGCCACATAAGTCTGTCTTCTAAGAGTGATTGCAGCTATTTACAGCAGGTATTATATCAGTTGAGCTACTTAAAAGGAGCGATAACTCTTGGAATAGGGCTACTGCAACGTGCCGGAGGTAGGGCGACATCATTTTTATTTGTATGGGAGACATTCATCTCGGGATTTCCTTAATATCTTACCCTGTCCGATTGCCTACAATTTTAGGACGATAAAGGCCCCGTTCTTTTTATCTTTGTCGTTGAAAAGAAGGGCAGATCGTTTTTTGCAGGATAACAACATACGTGGCATTATGACGTTTCCCTACACAAGTGTCAGACAGAGGAAAAATAATTGTCAAAGGGCTAAATATCATATGTAGTACATTTTTCAATGTTGGGTAGTTTCCCTTATACAGTTAACCAACGGAAAAACCGTAAAAATAACAGAGAATATGTGGAGACTCATGATATTTAAGATTTCCCGAACAATTTCTCTATACGCTGTTGTTTATTATTTCTGATGAGGCCTTATGCATTAGCGAGTAGGCCTCTGTCTACGGTTTTTGTACCATTCAAGAGTGGTGAGTCACCACAGACCGAAGTCCACTGGAAGAACTTTCCATTATCTATAAGCAGAGAAGAACGTAGAAGAAAAGCAACAGAACAATGCAACCATTAATGTATGAAACCACCCAACTACCAGTAAAGTGCAGTTGCAACACTTGAGGTGCAATGCAGATGAAATGGGGAAAAAAGGATGCCTCAAATGCCTGAGCATCAATTCCATAATAAAACAGCCAGTGACACAGCGTCAAACAAAACCACAGATCGGAAAGAATAAGAAAACCAGCACATTGTCAGTTCAGTGAAGCCTCATCTTCCATCAACACAGATAAAGGACCACTGTGACATTTACGGGATTAGCATAGTTGTTTTTTATATCTGCTTGAAAACCTGAAATGGATAACCTGTGAAATGTAACATTTTGCTCACAAGAGAAAAAAAAGCTTTAGACTTCAAGATTGGATGCGGCGAGTATCCTTTCAGCAAAATCATATTTATAAACGGTTTGGATGGTAAAAAAAAAAAAAAAAAAAAAAAAAAAAACAAAGGAAAGATAGCACCTAAATTCAAACCCTTAATGGTTATGAAGGCAAAATGAGTCAATCTAAATGCAAAAGATGAAATAAAAAACTAGAAAATGACTCTTGATATGACAGCTCCAGTATTATGAGACGAACTTGTAAAACGTCAAAGACTGACCGGCATTCATTATGTCATTCTTTGAATGAATGAATGATTCAATGGGATATAAATTGGTATCAGTTTACGCTATATCTCTGAGAAATTTGTCGTCTATTTAGAATACGTTTTACTGATAATTATCAATATTCATTTCTCTGTCACCTATTTACTTGTAACTTGATAAAATGATTGTGACAGTAACTTTGCACGTACAATTTGTATGAAGAAGTAAAAATGATACAGCCACATTCAAGAGTACTATTATATGCAGGAAATATAGCCTTTAATCAATTCATGCACAAAAAATCGACACGCTACTTTAGGCCTACGTCATTTTCAGGAACTCACCGAATGATCTTAATTACAAGCCGGGCTTATTATTCATTAACAATACCCCGAAACCGGGCAAACTTTAATGACGGTCAATAAAAAAAAAAAATACTTCACTGGAAGGAGGAAGATATGCAACTGCACTTGGTCAAAGAAGAAGAGATAAACAACAAAAAAATTCTGTACCTTCCACAGGAAGTTGAAAGTGAATATTCCCAAGCCTCTCATTACTTTGGCTGCTGACCTTTCAGGTGTTTTGTAACCAGTAGACTTCTTCTTGCTCTACTCTAATCTGTCGCCTGCTTTTCCAAGGCACCCGTAAAAATACGCAAGTTTTAGCGAGTTATACATGTTCTTTCTAATATTTTATTTTACTTGTTTTTGCAAAATTAAAATTGCATCTCACATATCCAACTAAATAAGAACTAAAACCATCAACAATCCCTGAGTATATTTTTGGACAAATATTCTACGAGATGTCTGCGGATGGGGAGTGTGCCGTTTAGTGAGTTATACACGTTCTTTCTAATAATTTTTGTATTTCATCTTACAAAATTACAATTACAGCTGATATACTACAGTGAAAGATATAATCTATAACCAGCAACAATCCCCGAGTATTTCTGTGGGTAAATATGTATGAGATGCAGTGTGGCGGAGAAATGTAGTATGTTCTTGCATGAAATCTCAAGTTAGTCTGTTCTCCCTCGTATCCTGAGCTGAGGTGTGAGTGTTGCTACGAGTATTGCCAATACTGTGCTCATTTATGCCCATTCAAGTGATTTGAACGTTTTCCCGAAAGTTCGTTCAAATGTCACGGCGCGAAAGGATTAATTAATGTCCATAAGACAGTTGAAAATACAGTTTGCAGTCATAAGATAAAGGAAAAACTCGCATCTATAAGATATGAAGCTTTAAGTTCGCTGTGTTGTAGTTACTGACTTAAGAATGAATACGGTAGTTTCAGTGACAGAAAAGGTCTTGGTCAGTCGCATATAGCCATCATGCATAAAAGGTTATTTGTAGTTACTCTCTATGCCAAGAAAGTCGGATTTAAAAAGATAACATAATACAAAACGTCATCCAAAATTTCTCCGTGAATTTCATTTTATTACTCATGAAATAGCAATCGTTCGGGTCTATTCGGAAAACATGTAAAAAAAGCGAATATTTTTGTTGCAACAATATTGTGTTATTGAGAAACACTTCTAATTGTTTATGCAGCGGTATTTCAAAGCGGGTCGCATTTTCTGGATATGTAACCGAGTACCAGGACCTTTCCCTGAAAAAAGCGGGACACCTTATCCTAAAAACTAACCATAGGATTTTATTGAAAACAATCTCTTTATGTTTCCCGCACCCAAAAAAATCTCAGGAATTTGCAAGCCGGTCACCTTCAAGAAATATTCAGAGCCTCCGTCGAATAAAAATATCCCTGTTCATTTTATCCAGCAAGTAATTCCATTACTTGTAGGAAGGAAAAAGGATTGGGTTTTGGAACTGAGGAACAGAAGTAAAAAAGTTAGTAAAAACAGATATTAATGGCAGTCTAAAAAAATAATAATGAGATCGGATATAATTAAAAAAAGAAACAAGACAGTAATTACGCTACTTGAAAATGAAAAAAAAAAGAAGCTGGACTATTAGGCAAACCTTTGTCCAATTAGAAATTTACCAACAGGAAAAACAAACTCCTGTGAATCACTCAAAATAACGCAGGGGACTTTGAGGAGGACGGATGGTCCTGTGCAAACACGAGCTTTTGTTGTGTCCTGTTCAAGAGAGAAGAGGTTTGCTGCAAACCTCTGGACTGTATACAACAATTGAGGTCTCGTTAAATATCTGTTTATAGCAATGGGTGATATAGTAATTAAATTGATAATACGTAAATAAAAACAAATGACCTGATGCAAAGCGAAACAAAAAACAAAATGAAGAAGAGTGAGAATGACAAAGAGATCCATAAAACTAAGTTAATGAAATGAGGCGTCCCTATAGAGATGTTTTCTTCAGAGTTAGGGCGACGCTCGATAAACATCGTAATGCACAAGGGAACAGAAACCGAGGAGTTTGTCTCTTAAGATTCATTTTGAAGAAAGTTTTCTATTTTCTGGAATTCTTTTGTCTAGTTTCAGTCTCTTTCTCATTTCTACGACGTCCCAGGTGTCCTCGGGAATCAGTTAAGACCGTTGCGTTAGTCAGTGTCCTAATTATCTCTTTTCCTCGAAGGCTAAATATCTGAATGGGGGCTATAGTGAATAACGGACTATATGTTTAATTTGGTAATAACGTGTCAAATATCCCCTTTACGCACCAAATATTAATTTTCTAGAGGAAGTCACGCAATGAGCGTTTGAATAGAAATTTATAAAAATCCATGCAACCATTATTCAGGTAATATGATAACACTTACTGTTTCGAAGGCAAACAAGTACGGACGGGTGAAAATATAAATCCAATCATAGGAAAAGCAATATTTGTCCATTCTCTTCCGACAGTTCTGCAGTCAAAGGAATAAAGAAGCTTTTGTTGATCAACCAGGTAATCGAAGCGCTGTCTCTCGTAACCATCCTTCCGTTGTCATTTCAAACGGATTTTGTGATGCAGTTTCGTCCTTGGGACACAAAATTTGTTTGGGACTAAAACAAAGTAATGTATGTTGTTAACTTCCAGTGTTCAAATATTTACTTTTGAAAGTGACTCGAAATAACCAGATTGAGTAAAATGTTGTACATGTCAAACCAAGTTGGAAACGCGCAGAAAAACTTATAAGTGTTTTTCTTCTCTTTTATTTTGTTAGCAAGACATGTAAAAGGTGTCTGTTTGCTTATCGGCTTCATTAGAGCTAACCTCTTCTCAATTATATGCAGTGAAACATGGTCCGATTAGAGCAGAAGGGCGTTAGTTTCATTCTTTGGTTCCCCCCATTCAACTTTCTGAATAAATAGACTTGAAGAAATCTAAGTAATTTACAACTCTTCTCGGCGATGTTTTGGAATGTTCATTCCAACTCATATTCATCTTGATTTTAGCTCATGATCATTAATACCGTATTAAAACAAATATTGAGTCATAAACTTATTTTTCTCAAATAGCAAAACTCAAAACTAGAATAGATTCATAATTACAGTAGTTTGTAGAAAACTGAGAACCATTATTACAACTCAGAGAAAATTAGATATGAAATAAAATGGGGTACCATTAATTTTCCATAACCTTTAAAAGGCAGGCAGCTTGTGCCCGAAAAAGGACTCGGGTGATGGAAGATGCAGACAGGAAATTTGAATTGCAGATGAAGTTTAGAGTTTGGTGTGAACTTCATTTTTATCTGATGTGGAAGGATTTCTTACCAAAAAATACTTCTGAGGAGAGGCGCCAAAGAATTTTTATCCTTCCCTTTATAAGATATTTGAAGTTTATTCGAATTTCCTGAACTTTTTACGTCCAACTTGTTTTCGATGGAACATTCTTGGACAAATGAAATTATTAAGAGCATATTTAAAATCTCTGGAAAACGATCAGCACTCCAAACGCAGCATTGCTTCCAGGCAGTGGAAGGAACAGGATGAAGCTGGAGATGTATTCATTTTTCCGGAAAGGTAATGTTGTTAGCCGTGTCTGGGAGAGAGTGTTTTAGAAAGGTGTCTGAAAAACAGATAGCAGAATCTAATAACCCTTGGCAGATAGACCATCATCTGATCTCCTCGAGGTGAAAACCTTTTGTAATAATTGACCACGAGGCTCGAGACCGAGCCAGGAGGGAAAAAAACATTTTCGGTCCTATTCTGAATTTCCTGTGTGTTCCTGATGACCAAAGTAATGAATTAGTACTTGGTTAGCAGTCAAATGTAGTGGGCCACAACCAGGGTGGCGAAGGCCGTTGACTATTAAGCATATTATTATTCATTATTAATTAAATCATTAAGTTGTTTTTTATTTATTTATATAAGTTCATCTCATGTGTGCGTTTTATTTAGCTACCGACTTAATAATAAGGTTTTTCATGATATAATCATGCAATTCGTTACCTATTCCAGAAGACTTGCCCTTATTGGTACTGAGCTTACCATGAGCAGTATTAGTCAAATTATGTTTTCAGTTCATCCGATTTTTGGCTATAAAAATCATGCAGAGCAATGAACAATAATTCCATTCACTCATTCACTCATATGCAGTCAGGACCCGTGTCGCATTCGACAAGCAGCAACAATCACACGTTCGATATTGCGATACAATACCAAAGTTTAAAACTGTCCCATTTCCTAACAAGTGTTCATTGTTTCTGTGAGTTCCAAACATCATTTGCTTTACAAGATTAGGTTTGACATTGCATTAAAAGAATTCTGAGTCGATACGCGCGTATCTTCAAACTCATGGCCGAGGACATTTCTACAAAAGTGGGTACCTGTACCACCTGGTGCCTGGTTCCTGCCGCAGCACTCTAACACAGTTGAATTGAGTATAGAATTTGGCCAAAGGCCAGGCACTGGAACCTATGAGGCCATTCAGCGCTGAAACGGAAATTGACAGTAAAAGGTTTGAAAGGTGTAACGGGAGGGAGACCTCGCAGTTGCGCTATGAATAAATTTTTAGCAGAGGGTGGAAAGTAAGATTGACGAAAGAGACTATGAAAGGAAATATAGTAAAATGAACGGAAGGGGTTGCAGCTAGGGGCCGAAGGCACGCTGCAAAGAACGTTAAGTAAGGCCTACGGTGCACTGCATGAGGTGCACTGACTACACAACCCCCCTACAAGGCACTCTAACATAAACCTATGCACAAAAAGTCACTATACTCAGTTTTTTCTACCGAGGCGCATTAGCGGGGATTATCAGGTGCCCTTTTAGCTCGGAAAAGTTTTGGACTGATTAATTGTAAGTATTTTGTCCGAATAGCAAATTGTTTTCAAATAATTACCATTTGATTATCGAAACTTATTTACTTACCTAAATTTCTCCCTCAGATATATGTTTTGTCAATAAATAATGTTAACGAATAAAGAGATTATAAAATTGTGATGGTAAATAAATTTAATAACAACACCTGCCGAAGTCAACGACAGGAGCTTGTTTTCGGATGCACGCTGCATAATTTCTTTTAAAAAACATATTTTAACACCAGTTGGGATAAATTACACTAAGCATAAGAAAAACATGTTATTATAAACTTTCTTTGAATACCAGAATCTACAAAAAACATGGAATTAATAAAACTGGCTATTGATGAAAACTTCCGGGGAGGTAAAAGGAACAGCCTGTGGCATTAGATAAGTTTTAGATAAAATGACCTAGATAGGTAGGCCTAGTTATTTATATGGTATCCACATGCCAGCAAATGTTGATGGGCAAGAAAACTTTTCAGATACATATCTTTTGTAGGCTTTTGTGCTGAAGCCTTTTGTTATATCATTATGATAAATATGATGATAAATATGAAGACGCTATTTTTTTTCTTTTACGTAATAATAATGTACTTCCCTTATTATGGCTTTATTTCTTGCACACATTTCAAACTAGGCTATCCTATGTCTATGTGTCTTACACCATTTTTTGACAATTGCAATAAATTTTGCTTAACTCTTTAAGGTAAAGAGTAAAAAACAGTAGCTGATGCTTGATATAAGTTGCTTAGGTGTATGTAGCCTCCTGATGTAAGTCCGTATAGAAATTTTCTAATTTTGTCGTAAAGGTATAGATTCTATTAATGGCACGATTTTCGGTTTGAGGATACTGTAGTGTTCCATAAATTGCATAAAAATCATAATTAAACGAATTCATAATTTCACCGAGTTACAACCGCGACACCCCTCCCCCTCCCTTCCATCCCCGCCTCGGTATTTGACAGTAGACGCATATAGCCTACTAATCCTGAAAATGTATATGTGTATAGTACATTTTCTACTCAATCACATATTCTTTTACTTCTGAAAATATCCGCAGAAACTCGTGTTAACCTTATATGTGTCCTGAACAGAACGCAAAATAAGAAGAAAAAAAAAGTTTTCTTATCTCGCATTATCTGCTGTAACTTACATGAAAGTGTAAGTTGTTAATTCTGCGAAATATATTTTTATTAGTGTGCACCTACAAAAAGAAGCATAGAAACTATTTAATTGCAGATATAGCCATTAAATTAATCTCAATAACATAGCACTGATTTTAACACATATAAATCAGGAAAAAGCTACAATGACATAAAACAGGAAAATGCTGCAATGACAATCACCTGTGATAGTTTTCCCGCCAGGCTTCCCCGGAAGTTTTAACTAATAGCGAGTTTTATTAATTCCATGTTTTTAGTAGATTCTGGTATTCAAAGAAAGTTTATAATAACATGTTATTCTTATGCTTAGTGTAATTTATCCCAATTGGTGTTAAAATATGTGAAAAGTAAAAAAATCATGCAGCGTACATCCGAAAACAAGCTCCTGTCGTTGACTTCGGCGGGTGTTATTAAATTTAGACTTACCATCACAATACTTCATTATCTCTTTATTCGTTAACATTATTTATTGACAAAACATAATTCTGATGGAGAAATTAAGGTTAGTAAATAAGTTTCGATTCACATTACTTGGTAATTATTTGAAAACAATGATGCTATTCGGACAAAATACTTGCAACCAATCAGCTAGCAGGAAACTTTTCCGACCTAAAAGGGCACCCCTGCGAGTCGGGGCAAATGCGTCTCGGTAAAAAAAAACGAGTATAGTAGGTTACGCATCACGGGGTCAGATACTTATAACCTACTTTGGACTTATGACTGTAACGTCATTTACGGTAAACTGTTTCATTTCCATTTGATTATCACAATGATTTCACGGTAATATATTTTTTAAATGTACGTGCATAATAAAATTTTTCATATGAAATAAATATTTACCGCGTTGTTTTTTATATTTTTGGAAAATATAGAAAAAAAAATAATACCTGTTTCTAATTCATTATTTATTACCAAAGATTTTCAGACCAACACCATACTTGCAAAAAAGCAAAAAGATTTTTCTGCATACATAAATCAATATCATACTTGCAAAATCTTCGCCATATCCAGGCTCTGTAAATAAAGATTTGATTTCATAACCTGGTATGAAAAACTCTAATTTAACTGAAAAAGCGATAAATCTCTTGACTCACAAAGATCTATATGCAGTCTATTTGTCGTTACTTCTCTCTCCTAAGAGTATTAAAAAAAAACCTAAGTATCCCAAAAAGTTCCAATTTAACGTTGACAGCAGATTTTTCTAATGTAATATCGCAGGACTAATTGCACACCGCTTATTTTTCTCAACAAGGTAAAACATTATTTTTAGGGGAATTAGCCTTTTGGAGGTTTAAGGGTTCGTACTAGATCTATGTGAGGGAGCCGTAGGTCGACAGTCATTCTATGATGCCTGGGCTCAATTTCAACATAATTTTTTCGCTCTTGTAACTGAGTCGTTAGTCGCCCGACAGTAAAATCAAGGAGGGGATTATTACTTCCATTCTTTATTACCCTCATTTTTATTACTTTCATTCTTCCGGAAGACGGATAGCGGAAGCGCGAAATGGAATCACGATATTTGGAAGAGGAGAAGGATGAAGGGGTAAAAGAGAAATGTAAAACTAAGTTTTCCTTCTTCAATTGTTTATGTTTTAGAAATGACTTCCTTTTAATATTCAAAGCTAGCTTTTTCCCATTGTCTCGAGAAAATGTTCATGTTTGGCGTAGCTCAATCTGGAAAGACACGGACTTCCATTTTTTTAAAAGAAAATATTATTTTCGTATAAGCACTATTCTGGAAACCATAAAAGCTGATAAAAAGTTTTTTTTATTTGTTAATTCAAAACTCTCGATTGCATTATCATATTTATTTAGACTATTTGGAACTAACCTAAAAGCTGTTTGTAAGATAAATTGTTAAAGACTGTGGAGAAACTTACTATATATATATATATATATATATATATATATATATATATATATATATATATATATATATATATATATATATATATATATATATATATAGATATATAGATAGATAGATAGATAGATATATATATATATATATATATATATATATATATATATATATATATATATATATATATATATATATATATTATTTGCATGTGTATTTGCTCGCAATATGGGAAGGAAATTATTCTCTAAGATTTATCGTGATTATGTGGGGAACATGACTATATCGTTAGAAGGATCTTAGTCTAATGAGGATAAAGGAGATGATTAATACTTTTCTGACCTTTAGCACAAAGGAAACATTAATGCTTGGGACGCCAATCGGGAGTACCATCAACAGGAAGCTAAAGAGGGGAGAATAATTTCATTTCTCACCTCTTCTCTTTTCCACGCTTACTCTCTCTCTCTCTCTCTCTCTCTCTCTCTCTCTCTCTCTCTCTCTCTCTCTCTCTCTCTCTCTTCTCTTTCATATGCATGAAAGCACGAGGTACTGAAACAGAAGCATAAGGTAAAAATCTTTGTTGCAATCGCAAAAAGTGTTTATGAGGTTCAATATCTCATCTTATAATGAAACTGTTGACTTAAAACTCATTGCAAATATACAGCTAATATATTACGAGTATTACTTCAGGTTTTTTTTTTTTTATAATTTCCTAGTTAATTTGTGTTTGTCTACTTAGAAATTCGCTTTATTTTCTCACTCCTTTCTTATGCATTTGTGTGTTATCGAAGAATACCTTCGTCCTCGAAAAGTCCCAAAGATTATCATCGGCACTCCTCCACAAAGCGTAGCTTTTCTCTTCGGCAGGATGATTTTTCCAGTGTACGGAGGAAATACGTAAATAAATGAATAAAAAATGCGCCGAAGTTTCTTCGGCACAATCGAGTTTCCTGTACAGCTGCTACAGCGTATGATCAAGGCCACCGAAAATAAATCTGTCTTTCGGTGGTCTCGGTGTAATGTTGTATGAGCCGCGTCCCATGAAACTTTAACCACGGACCGTTGGTGGCCTATCCTATATCGTTGCCAGAAGCACGATTATGGCTAACTTTAACCTTAAATAAAATAAAACTACTAAGGCTAGAGGGCTGCAATTTGGTATGTTTGATGATTGGAGGAAGGATGATGAAGATACCAATTTGCAGCCCTCTAGCCTCAGTAGTTTTTAAGATTTGAGGGCGGACAGAAAAAATTGCGGACAGAAAAAAAGCGCGGTTGGACAGAAACAGCCGGCACAATAGTTTTATTTTCAGAAAACTGAAAGGAATCAACTAATATAATTATTAGTTTGACTGAACAGAACGAAGAATACATCAAGCTGACCAAACTGGAAGTTGCTCAGTTTCCGGATCCATTTTCAGTATCTAACAACATGCAGTATCTGGAGGCATTTTTATTTTTGCCCACTTTAACTGATTGATCAGTATTTTGGCTCACCTTACCTTTTTCACGAAATGAAAGTTGTTATAGATCATGCAGTTCTCTTATTCATGGGGACCTGATTGGTTTCCGATGTAAATCATTTCCCTAAATTTTGGCAAGACAGTGACAGTTTTATCAATAGTCCATTTTCACCAGTTAGCACTCGATGATATTTCATTCAGTTTATTATTCATTCTTCTATAACAGATATAAGATTATTTATCTATTTCTAATTGTATTATTCTGTTATAAAATTCTTTACTGATGGCCTTATTCATCATATCATTTAAATTTCAAATATGATTCTGTGCAACACACCGTTTAGATATTACGAAAGAAATCGTAATTAAATAAACAACAAAAGAAAAAACTTAAGGCCTGTTTGATGATTTTAGTGAGGCTGCTGAGATTGTCAAAATCCTGGGAAAACATTTAGCGTCCTTTGATAGAAATGATATGATTGTATTTCCTCTCAGTTTTACTCTGGAGTAAAACAAAAACAAAAATCGACGAACGGATTCTTCAAAGTGATCCGTAGTAGGGAGGTTAAATAAAATTACACGGCATGCGAGGTTTCCAGCTTTTACCAGCTGTTAACTCACGAATGTAAAGTGATTTAATGAGTTAAAACAGAAAGTAATAATGCATACATAAAGAGAAGATAATAAATGAAAGAAACTAATAAAAAATTATTATCAAAAAGCCATTCCATATGTAAAGTTACTCGCAAGTCATCTCAGAATTTTGACAACATTACTTTGATTGCATAATCAATATTTCTAATAATAACCCCAATTATTGCATTTCATCTTTAGCTTCTCCTATCTTCACTTGCCTTATAAAAACGCCATTCCTTAATTTACTTTCGTTTCCTTTTCCATCTCACATCTTACGTTCACTTTAACTCCTTAATTATCCCTTTCCTTGATTCTTTCCTTACCCTGACTTTCCTGATGTTAATTTTCTGGATTTCATTTCTGAGTTTTATCTCAAACATTTTCTTTTTCTTATCATTTTAAGTATATCATCTTATATCCTTTCAATTTTATCACTATTTCTACCCTTTTCGCCTTTATCTTTACTAATATCACTTTCTAGCATCGACTTCCGTTATCGCTCTTCTTCCTAGCACAAACTCTATAACCTTCCTATTTCCATGATAACTTCTTCAATAAACCCATAAATTCTCCTCTATTTCATAATGAATTTCGTTTATCACATTACTTCTCGCGGGAATTTTTCCGCTTTTTTTTTCCCGAGAACGATTGTTTCCTTTCTACTCTTTTGCCATCATTCCTATCTTGCAATATTTCTGGCGACTGGGGAAGATTGAGCGAATTGTCTTACAAGTGAGCCCCCTTTGGGAGTTAAAGGTTTCTCCCATTTTTGACATACCAACCACTTTATTACCTGATCACTTATTAAGAACGTTTATGGCTTGTGTACAAGTGCAGTTCATATTCTATTACATATATACATATATATATATATATATATATATATATATATATATATATATATATATATATATATATATATATATATATATATATATATATATATATATATATATATATATATATATATATATATATATATATATATATATATATATATATATATATATATATATATATATATATATATATATATATATATATATATATATATATATGTATATTTGTATATATATATATATATATATATATATATATATATATATATATACATATATATATATATATATATATATATATATATATATATACATATATATATATACATATATATATATATACATATACATATATATATATATATATATATATATATATATATATATATATATATATATATATATATATATATATATATATATATATATATATATATATATATATGTGTGTGTGTGTGTGTGTGTGTGTGTGTGTGTGTGTGTGTGTGCGTGAAAGGGTTAGATGCTGAATGCTTTAGTCTTAATCTCTATAATTAACTGCTAATGGAAATAGAGGCAAAATTATTCTTTTTATGAAATGGACCCATATTATTCCCCCCTCTCCTGAAATGGGTTTCTTTGTAGATAATATTTGAGAAATTGCTTATAAGAATCCGTCATACAGTATGTAAGCGAGACACCAAATGGCAATGCTCCTGACTACCTTTCCTGCCTGGAAAAATAATGTTTTTATTCTGCCACCTCCTGAATATG
>NC_089786.1:32901194-32916194 GCF_040412425.1 Macrobrachium rosenbergii
GAAACTATGTTGTTTAAATCAGTAATGCTATAGGAACTCTTTCATATGCACAGCAAATTATGATAGTTTCGGACGAAAGGTAGGGGCTTGCAATAAAGCGCATTTTTTTTCCTCATGAATAATGCATCACAGACAGGAATAGTTGAAGACATCACCAAAATAACCATCAAAAAGAATATGAATTCGTTATTTTCACAACAGCTGGATGGGAATTTATCGCAAATCTATCGTTCAGCGAAGTAAACAGTTATAAGATGAATGTTTCGAGAAAAACCTCCAGTCAGTAGTAATAATAAAAAAATAATCATAGTAACATGAGCCCTAAAAGGGAGAAACAAATCCATTGCTATGTAACTGTACAAATTTACTTTAGAAATAAAACTCTACCGAGAGCTTTCGAGAAACTGTACGATTCTCTTCATCAATCTGAAACGGAGGTGAAAAGATGCTAAAAAACAAGCGACAATGTTTGCAAAACAAGGAAACTGGAATCAGGTAATGCCGTCGTTTTCTGAAGATAGACCAGCTAGTCTCCTGAAACGCCTAAGTGCTGTCATATGGCCATGTTATTCTATGACCTGTTTTCTCTCTCGAAAAAGGCCTATTGAAAACTATTATACATTTTTATTCAAAGAAAGCAGAAGTTTTTCTATTGCAGTTTTCAGACAAATGAACCAAACAGTTCTCTTGGGGTTTTCTGCTTTCAGTTTATATTTCCAAAATATGTATAATCCTTAAGCCATTTTTGCCTCTTGAGGTGCTTCCATAAGAAGTTACCTCCAGATTTTCAGAAGTATTTTTTAACACTGTACGCCATGCCTATGGCTCATTCAAATCGACGGACTACCTGTTACGTAGTTCAAAAGTTTTTTTTTTTTTTTTATTGGAGGTGGAAAGGCACAAATGTTCCAAAATTTAACCATGCGTCATGGAAATCTTCTTTCTAAAGGGATAAAGTTTTTCAGTAAAGAATGAAAATATCTAGTAATTCTTTCATTTTTAAAATACCGTTCTTTGGAAAAATGTAGTTTTGACATTTGTTTGATTTAAAAAATATTTTTTTTTAAGAAACGACGAATATTTTATAAAGATTAAGTTCTTTCTAAAAAGAAATTCTATAACATATTACCTAAAATGTACAAGATTTTCTTTATTCGTACTTTTAGTGAGAGATTCTTTCAGGAGCGTTAATAGCAACAAAGGAAAGTAAATTGTCTTCTGTTCGTCGTAACATATTGTTTCTTTCTGTTTACAGGTCAATGACAGTGCAAAGAAACAACGGTGCCCTTTACAAAAACCTTGGCAGCGGAGGAGTTTTATGCAGCAATTGTGGTCACGTGTTCCTTTATTGAATCTCTTGTCAACAAGCTCCTCCGCTTTTAAACAAAATGGTGTTTTTCCTGTTTACACTGTTTCTCTCTCTCTCTCTCTCTCTCTCTCTCTCTCTCTCTCTCTCTCTCTCTCTCTCAAAATTTCAATGGAAAAATGTTGAAACAGTTTAAAATGCAATAGCTAGCATTGTTCTGTATGAAAGGATGTAAAGAAGGATAAAGTACAGCTGTAACAGTAAAAAACTGGAAAAAGGGGAAGTTTTTAAGCAAAAATTGTCTTGTAAAAAAGGGGTTAAAAGCCTTATCAAGTAACGATCAAGAAACATTAAAGAAAGGTTATTATGTTAAGTGTTAAATGATAGATGAGTAAAGACAGTGGTTGATAACAATATCGAAACTCTGAAACATTGGTCACAAAATCTCATTATCGTCATTCTGGTAGACTGTTTGCCACGTCGAGACCATCTGTATGTAATCATAAGATAGAGTACATTTTAACGGAGGGCGGATAGCTCAGGCCTTGTCTCTTCCCGATGGTTGTTGTCCAAAACAGTCTACTAAGAACCAGTAACCCTATTCACTGATTGGGCCAACAGAGTCAAATTTTATTTCCAGGAACAGTTCAGTGAACGATTTGTAGCAAGAACTAGTTACTGGTCCCTGATGTTTCTGAACGGAATACGGGAAGTTGTAACTGACACATGTCTTTCAATGTAAATATGCAGCTATAATACGTTTTGATTTATTGTTGAATATAAGGACTCTCAGCAGATTCTTCGAGTCTCAAAAGGAAACAGACAAACTGAATAAATAATTAAGGAAATAAGATCCGAAATCGCAGTGTAAACAAATTTCCTACCCAAAATTCTTGCTATTATGGTGTACGATGATACCAAAGTTAATTTAAGATATAATTGTCTGCCTAGCTCGAAAAACTTTATTCCCTCTTTCGTTACCTTCCTTTTTTACTTGAGTTTTTTCTCTTTCCTCAACCAAAAAACATACTTTGTGTGTGTGTGTGTGTGTGTGTGTGTGTGTGTGTGTGTGTGTGTGTGTGTGTGTGTGTGTGTATATATATATATATATATATATATATATATATATATATATATATATATATATATATATATATATATATATATATATATATATATATATATATATATATGTGTGTGTATAAGGGGCGCAAGTATGTATTTATCGCTCTTTTTTTGTAATCAATTCCTGTAAATATGTCAGGCATCATTAGGCAGACAACATTTATTCAAGTTACCAAAATGCAGAAAAGTTCGGGGAAGATATACCATGGAAAGAAGACTTCCATAACAAGTTTGTGATAAGAGCAAATCTTCGGCTATCTGAAGTTGCTACATGTTTTTATTTCTCAAACGAAAAATTCTGCAAAGCTCAAATTGTTTTAATTTAATGTTCCTCTAAGACTCCTTTGCCTAACGAAGCATTAGTCATCGCCCCTCTTGCCCCTTTAGTGCAGCAGATAATTGCATATTTCATAAGAATCGTTCAGATAGTGAAACAAGCATGAAATTTTGCACAAGTGCTCTTTAAAGTTCCCTCTATCAGAAAAGGGCGCTGGCCACGCAAAAAATTTAATATGGCGGCCAAATTCCAAGATGGCGGCCAGTATCGACAGATTTTGGCTAATTTTTCACTAGAATGGCATGTATTTGCTTCTAGCAATATGGTAAAGCTCTTCCATACTATTTCTTGTGAATATTATGTTTCTGTAGCTTCCCAGTACAGTTTACCTTTAAATATGGGGGCTATATGGCTGCCAAGAAAAGGTAGAAACAATAATTATAATGAGAAATAATGCCCGTTCAACAATTATCGTTTTAAGCATGGATCTTGGTTTCTGTGGTTTTAGATCCTAATGAGGCCATCTCTTTCGAATAACTCATCAATTTTGAAGGAAAATTAATAAATGTAAAAGAGTGTATGTCTGCACACAACCAGGGCACACTGGTGACATCACTGCTGTGTAACTCAGCATGGGGTTCAGTGCCAGCTAATCCAGCTTTACTAATCCTGTAGTCTTAGACTAGTAGTTGTAGTATAGTTTAGTTTAGTGTCCCAAATGCTTTCTAACAGCCCCAGACCAGCTATAGTTAGATAGCCGCACCTGAATAGACAGGATGTGCCAGCGCGGGAGAGCCGAGCCAAGGGTATGGGGCTGTACATGATGGTTCATGTACTTACCCGGATGGTGTACAGATCACACGGGACTTAAATGGCACTGGATGAATGATCGGGCTAGGTGTAGGGAGACCGAACCTAGTTGAATCCCATACAGGAATGTGTGCTTTGTTTAAGGTGGTAAAAGGATAACCCCTCGGCCTTAATCAAAAGTGAAATCATGGCAGAATGTGATGCCAATCCAATATTGAGCAGTAGAAAAACAAACTGGAGTTTGTGTTGTCTTTGTCAGAAGGACAAAAGAGGTGAGCACTTGACATCACCTCCAAGTCATCATGTCCTAGACCATGATGGGTACACAATGCTGGCAAGGAACATTCCCATGTTCAGTGAAATTAATGAAATGCCACTGATAATGGATCCAGCAAGGCTGGATGAAGGTGATGGCATAGAGGCCACTCTCAGGAAAAATGCAGCAAAATACCATGTGAACTGTCGCTTGTTGTTTAACAACACTAAACTGGACCGTGCAAGAAAGCGACAATCCAATGACCAGACCAGCAACACTGAGACTAGTCGTGCAAAACTGCGCCGAACCAGTCATGACAATGAAGTTTGCATTTTCTGTGAGAAAGTGGCACCTGCATCTGATCTCAGACAGGCTAGTACTAAGGGCCTTGACTTGAAATTGCGTGAATGTGCAGAGATACTTAGTGATGGCAAGCTCCTTGCTAAGTTGACTGGTGGGGATGTCATTGCACAGGAGTTTAAGTATCACCATGCCTGTCTTTGTGCCCTCTACAACAGAAAAAGGTCCTACCTGAGGAGCCTTGAGAAAGACCAAGGTAGCACTGAGTCAGAATCAGATGTGTATCCACTAGTTCTGTCAGAACTGATGACATACATTGTTGAAAACAACCTTTGTTCAGATGATCCAGTCACATTTCGGCTGGCAGATATTTGCCACCTCTACCAACAACGTTTGGAACAATTAGGTGTAGAGTCACCAAGTGTAAATTCCACGAGACTCAAAGACAAACTTCTGGCAGAAATTCCAGAACTTGAGGCTCATAAATCTGGCAGAGATGTATTACTTGCATTTCAAAAGGATGTGGAAAAAGCACTTGCTCAATCATCTGATCTTTCAGAGGCAGTTATCATTGCTAAAGCAGCAAATATTCTCAGAAAGTCTATACTTGATCATCAGTCACGGTTTGATGGCACATTTTCTGAGGCTTGTGTACGAAATTCTGTGCCTCCTCTCCTGCTCCAGTTTGTAGGGATGGTTGAGCATGGGGCTGACATCAAGTCACAGTTACGATTTGGAGCATCAAAGTCAGACCAGGCCATTGCACAGCTCATGCAGTTCAACTGCTACTCCCGATACAAAGAGGGAGCAACAACTCATAGACACTCCAAAGACAGAGAAACACCATTCCCAGTCTACATGGGACTCTCAGTCTATGCCAAAACCAGGAAGAGAAACCTGGTTGAAATGCTACATCAGTATGGCCTCAGTATCTCTTATGACAGAGTACTGGAGGTCTCTGCACAGTTAGGAGATGCCACAGTTAGCAAATATGTGGAGGAGGGTGTGGTCTGTCCCCAGTACTGCGAAAAGGGTTGTTCACCACTGCAGTGATGGACAACATCGACCACAACCCATCTGCAACTACTGCCACTACCTCCTTCCATGGAACTAGCATCTCCATATTTCAGCACCCCACCAAGGAGAACACTGGACAGGAAAGACAGCAACTAAAGTTTGCACCTGAGAAAGTGAGGTCGGTGCCTGAATTGCCGGACACATTCACAAACATCTCACCAGCTTCCTTTCAAACAAAGAACCCTGTGCCACCAAACACTGCAATACCAAAGCCACCCACAGATATCTTGGGGCCACAGCTTGCACTGGAGTATCAGTGCCTAGACAAGGTCATAGTCACCCAGGAAATAGATGATGCAGTGAATCTGACGTGGTCAGCTCATCACGCTTCAATGAAGAGAAGCCCAGAATTTGAAGTAACCATAACTTCATTGCTTCCTCTCCTGCGTGATCAGGCTCATTCTGTTGCTACGATCAAACACGTGATGCAGAAAGTGCAGGATGTCACTGATTTTCTGAACCCTGGCCAGATACCCATAATCACAGCTGATCAGCCAATCTATGCCGTAGCAAAGCAGGTGCAGTGGCAGTGGCCTGATCAGTATGGCGAAGACAAGTATCTGGTAATGTTTGGTGGTCTGCACATTGAGATGGCAGCAATGACATCTCTTGGTACTCTTCTTCATGGCAGTGGTTGGACAGGAGCTCTGGTGGAGGCAGGAGTTGCTTCATCTGGAACTGCAGAATCCTTCCTGTCAGCTGCAAGTGTAACCAGGACACGGCAGATGCACCAGGTTACAGCCTCTAGTTTGTACAAACTCCTGAGGACAGCATACACTGACTACTGTGCTGAGAAAGCAAACAACAATGAGCAGGCATTAGAGTTTGAGGAGTGGTGTGACCTTCGAAGACAGCAGAGTCCACAGTTCCACTTCTGGCACATGGTGTTGTCTATGGAACTTGTGATATTCCTACTGATCAGGTCCTTCCGTGAGGCCAATTTTGTCCTCTACTGCCAGGCATTGCATGAGCTGATACCCTACTTCTTTTCCAACAATAATACAAACTATGCTCGTTGGCTGCCTATTCACCTCAGGGACATGCTTACCCTAGAGAGTTCACACCCAGAGTTGCACAAGGAGTTCAAGGCTGGCAACTTTGTTGTGCACAAGACCAGTCGCCAGTTCTCAGCAATGGCTCTTGACCAAGCTCATGAGCAGACCAATGCCTTTATAAAGGCTGATGGCGGAGCCATTGGGCTGACTGAAGATCCGTCAGCACTCAGAAGATGGATGGTGGCTGGCCCAGAGATCATCCGCTTGGTGTCTGCATACGAAACAGAGGTTCAAAGTAAGGAGTCTAATGAGCAGACAACACACCATGAACAAACACCTCATGCGCAGAAGACATTCTTGGAGAGAGTCAGCAAGCTGTCATTGGCTTTGCAACACTTGGGAAGTCCTTTTCAGGAAGAGAGCCAGGATCTGTATTCCATTGACAACAAAGACATTGCCCACCCCAGCTCAGCAGAACTTCTACAGACACACCTTGACAGAGGCCGCACTAAATTTCAGAAGTTTTCAGACTCTTTGGCAAACAATGCAGTCTCCTTCTATGAGCCGATAAAGAAGAACAGAACTGACTTCTTCAGGCAAGAAGCTGCTCCTGTAGAACAGTCAAAGCAGAAACTTCTGAAGGAGGATTGCCAGCTTTTCTCAAAGCTATTTATATCCTGTCAGAGCCGTGAATGTGATCTGCAGGAATTCTTCCAGCGCGAGAATCAAACATTCCCAGCTTCCCTTAGTGAGGGTGGTAGGCTGTACACATGTCAGAAGTCTCAGCTGACCTCGGTCCTGGAGAGTCATGTTACACTAGAAGACAAAGAACCAAAGACTGATGTCCTCATTGTAGATGGATCAGCTTTGGTCCATGCCTTGCCACCAAAGAAAGGAAAGACCTTTGAGGGCTATGCACTTTGCGACTTCTTGCCTGTGATACAATCCTATAGCAGCAAGTACACATCATCACATCTTGTATTTGATGTATACAATACATCCAGCCTCAAAGCTGAGACCAGGCTCCAACGTGGTCAAGGAGGAAGGCGCAAGGTGACAGACAAGAACACAATTCCATCCAACTGGCGCAATTTCCTAAGACACGATGCCAACAAGACAGAGTTGTTCCAGTTCCTGGCAGACAAAGTTGCCCAGATGTCTGCCACAAATGTTGTCATTGCCACGAAAGGGTCTGCTGTCCTCAGCACTCATGAGGCTAGTCTTCAGGGACTGGAAAAGTGCTCTCATGAGGAAGCTGACACCCGCATCTTTCTCCATGCCAAATATGCCACAGAACATGGAGCCAAGACCATCACGGTTAAAGCAAATGACACAGATGTTCTTGTCGTTGCAGTCAGTGCTTTCTCCACTCTCCACAATCTAGGGCTAGAGAAGCTATGGGTGGCATTTGGCCAAGGCCAGAGCCTGCGCTGGATTGCTGTGCATGACCTGTGCAACTCTCTGGGCCAGGAGAAGGTGAATGGCATGCTCTTCTTCCATGCATTCACAGGCTGTGATACAGTGTCAGCCTTCCGGAGCAAGGGCAAGAAGACCGCCTGGCAGACATGGAACATCTTTCCAGAGGCCTCCACTGTGTTCTCCAAACTGAGTCACTACCCTCTCAGAGTGGAAGAGAGTGACCTGAAGGTCCTGGAGAGGTTTGTCATACTTATGTATGAAAGATCCAGCACTGCTGGCACTGTGGATGAGGCTAGACTTGATATGTTTGCCAGAAAACAAAGGGCATATGAGGCCATTCCACCAACCAGGGAGCTCTCCTCCAACACACCAAGCGTGCTGCGTACCAGGCTGGTTGTGTGTGGGGCAGGCCACCCAGTGTCAGCCACAGCCAGAGAACCCTGCTGAGTGGGGATGGCAAAAGTCTGGTGAAGCATGGCAAGTCCTCTGGACAACCAACTCGCCCTTAGCCAAGAGTTGCCAACAGCTTACCAAATGTGGATGCAAAGCAGGCTGTCGGGAAAGGTGCAAGTGCTACAAGCTGGGTCTTCCCTGCACAGCTCTGTGCACTTGCAAATGTGAAGTCTAGATAAATATTGCCCTCTCTTCAGTAGATAATCTAGCTTGAGCATCCAACGTGTCATGCTATGCCTACCTTCTTATCCTCGAATTTTTCAAAGGTGTAGGTTGAGAGACCTATACATAGATTGGTTGCGTTTAGTCCGTATTTCTCTTCTTTTCTTTTTATGGTTACAGTCTTAGACACAATGTTGTATGTGACCATACCATTACTATTTCAGTTGAAAATAGCATATTAGTTAAACTGTCTGATCACATGAATATACCATTAAATAAAAACAGTTGGTCTCTATGTCTGCTAGCGCTGTGGATAGAAAAAAAAAACTTTTATGGCAACCATTTTGTACGCCATCTTGGTTACAATTCATTTAGTAAGGGTTTTCAATAAAATGTGTGGTATGGAACATTTTATAACCTAAAAGTCGAGGTTTAAAAAAAAAAAAACTGGCATATTCCATCCAATAGATGCTCCCAAACCAGTGAATCTCAACATAGATGGCGGCCATTTTGAAAAATAGCCGCCATCTTGGATTTTCAGGTGGCCAGCGCCCTTTTCTAAGAGAGCGTAGTCTTAGGAATGTTTGTGCCAAATTTCATGCTTGTTTCACTATCTGAACGATTTTTACAGCAATCTGCTGCACTATTCTAGTGCCTCGTTCTTCGCCTGTATCCGCTGGACTTCACTATACTGGAACATTTTAAAGGAAACCAACTTTTTTTTCCTAACAAAATGAAACTTCCAAAGGTAAATGTCAGCTGCATCACGTTACTAGAAATTGCTTTTTGAAACCCAAGAATCGAAATATAGAATATAGTAAGAATTGAGTAATTTTTCTATCAACTATTTAACAGCCAAAATCCAACACATCACTCAAATAAAAGTAAGAATTAAATTCTAAAAGCTGAAGCTATTTCCAAAACCCTGGGTTTAAATCTACTTTTGGTGAAGCTGTGGGTAAGAATATAATATTTCATTGACTATGAAAATAATCAACTACTTTTAACTTTCCTTTGGGATAAATAGGGCTTTTTCTTTGCTTCTCTACTTTGATTAAAGTCATTGGGATTTCCCGTTATTCCAGATTTCATCTGTGAGGATGGCAACGTCTGAAATACACGAAAGTGGGTCGATTATTTATCCCCAGCTATTCATTCTACGGGTACTTAGCGGGGGGTAGAGTCATCCGCCGTGAAGAAAGAGTATGTTTAACCACATTTGTTTGTTCACTTTAGGCCCTAATGAGATTACGCAGGCTGCTTATGGAGTGTAATTCTCTCTCTCTCTCTCTCTCTCTCTCTCTCTCATAAACACATACACAAACGCGCCGTATTCATTAAAAACGATTCTTGGAAAGGAAAACAAAACTTCGTTTTAGCAAAATTTGGGTTTCCCCGTCTCTCATTAGCGTGGGGCAAAGCATTATTAGTTTACCTTCAAAACAAAGGTAGAGCATTTAAACACGAGCTTCGAATGAGAGAGAGAGAGAGAGAGAGAGAGAGAGAGAGAGAGAGAGAGAGAGAGAGAGACGTATACCATGTAAGTTTTGGGGTTGCATTTGCGCAGTAAAACCCCTTCTCCCTCCCACCACCCCACTAGCTCTTGAGTTTCCTTTCACACTACTACGGCCTCGATAACAACAAAGTCACAACTGCATACCTGAGAAATACCAATTAACTTCCCTCTGGTCATGACACGTGTGATCAGTTTATGATAACACGAAAGTAATTTTTATCAGTTATCTTCATAAATGCAATTTCTTCTCAGTTCTCTCTCTCTCTCTCTCTCTCTCTCTCTCTCTCTCTCTGTTCTGTGTGTGTGTGTGTGTGGAAAATGGTAGATCTCAGATAATTAGCTTCCTTTCCAGGGGATTAACCGACTTTCCCGAGGGCGATGCCATCTCTACTGTAAACGAAGACGGATGGAATATTCCGTTCGTCAGTGTTTCTGACCTCGTTAGAAATTTTGTTTCTCTCTCTCACTCCCTCTCTCTCTCTCTCTCTTGAGGGACTTGATTCATGCAGTATTCCAATTCTTGGGATAAGCGAGATACGTGTGGCACTAATTAAGGCATAATAATAATACTGAAAAACTCTCCTTACTTTGGTTCGCTCTGACTCACTGTGGAAGCCATTCTGATGCTATTTTTATACTATTACTTGTTTCCGTTCTTTCGGACGTCCTTATTTCAGTATTATAGCGCCACACATAATATACGAAAACAATGCAACGCACGAGTCAGTTATCGGTCAATTTCTCTTATTATTCCCCCTTTTTTATGGAATAAAGGGCTACATGGTTTCTATGATAACTATAATTTGACAATTCTGCGCAAAGGAAGCCAATTATCGTAAAGTGTCAAGCAATAAGTGTTTTCGTCGGTTCATCAAAATCCGTACAACTATTCTTGGGGGAGCACGCTGGCAGTCGTCATTTCGCAGTGAGACAAGCACAAGTGAAATCATATTCACAACAGAGGCAATCATTTTCCATCCTCCGACGAGAGGCCAGCAATCCCTAAAAAAAAGGAATGATAACTGGTCATCAAGCAACAAAACGGGAACGCTGTCCCTATTAATCATTCTTTCGTTGTCACGGCAAATTGACTTTGGTGCTCAATTTCGTTCCTGGGACAGAAAAGTTATAGCGTTCAAGACAAAACAACGAATGTTATTTATCTTCTAGTACTCATAAACTTACTTTTGAAAGATATTCCAAATAATTTGATTTAGTAAAATGTTGTACTGTACATCGTACACGTCAATGCAATGCACGAAACAAACACGTAGAAAAAAAAAACATAAATTTAGCTCTTCTCTCCTTTTTGTTTAGTTAATAAGACATATAAGTCGTGCCTGTTTGCTTATTGGCTTGTTTAGAGCTAACCTTTTCCTCAGGTAATTAATGTCTACAGACTTTTTATAGTCAGAGTAGATGGACTGCACTTAAAGAAAACATTCGGCCCAGTTTTGTCCACGTGCTCTTATTTCACTTTCTGAATGTAAGGGTTAACGTAATTTCCTCCTTACCAGCAAGATCTGATTTTCCTTATAATTAAATAATTGGAACAGTACTTACCAATGAGTCTGCATCTATCGTTATTTAAAAAAATATACGAGATGTTATGAGAAAATCGCGAAACAACTGAAGAGAGATTCTAAGAAATATGTGCATTAAGGTAGAAAACTAATTTCTTCTATTTTTCTTATTACTTTTACTAACAACATATTTCGGTTCGCTGTATGTTTGTAAATCTGTCTACCTGGTAAAAAGATTACAAAAACCCTATGAAAATATTGTGTATGAACTTCTGTGAAGATTTCACTAGCCAATTAATGACAAACATCTTAGTATTCTCGTATTCTGAAAAGAAAACTATTGTGCTGGCTTTGTCTGTCCGTCTGCACTTTTTCTGTCCGCCCTCAGAACTTAAAACTTTTTATACAAGGTTAAAGTTAGCTAAAGTTAGTAGTAATCGCGCGTCTGGCAACGATATAGGCCGGGCCACCACTAGGCCGTGGTTAAAGTCTCATGGGCCGCGGCTCATATAGCATTATACCGAGACCACCGAAAGATAGATCTATTTCCGGTGGCTTTGAATACGATGTACAGAGAAATCCCCCTACCAATACCGGATAACCGTAAACAGTTAAAATGCTTATAAACAACAAATAACACACTTTTGTCTGCTTATTAACAACACAGAATACCCTTTCCATTACTGTACACAAAATAACCACCACGCTGTGCAATATACTGTACATAGAATGTAACAAAAAATTACATTGAAATTCTCTCTCTCTCTCTCTCTCTTACCCGTATATGACGAAACTGCTTACGTGGGCCGAACTTGAATAATTAATTTCTTTTATAAAGAAAAATACACAGAGAGAAAGAGCAAGGAACTCATGTACGTACACCGATGCACACACACATGTACATCTGCACATGTTGATTTTATACTGATCAAGTAGCTAATGTTTTGTACTGTATATTTGTACCTCCACATTAAAAATCTATTGGACATTCCACTCAAATCTATGTGCGAGTGTGCGGGGCTTTTTTATAAATGTATTATTTTCTATGATATAGGCTACAGCAATTTATGAAGACTGCCCGCCATCCAAAACGCGCATAAGCTACTGGAGCCTAGGCTACCGTCAGTCATTGTTTGAACCTTTGTGTGAATATATACTATACTGTAATTGCTGATTAACAGTTATAGTTATTACATTCCACTAAGGAGTAATAACTTTACCATGTACTAGTACATATTGTTAATATGAGCGATTTACAGAAATAAGGATACACAAGCCCAATAACTGGGGTGAAAATCATCCCGAGAGTACTCGTAAAATTGAGAGAGAGAGAGAGAGAGAGAGAGAGAGAGAGAGAGAGAGAGAGAGAGATGCAAAATTGCAGTCGTCATTACCTTGAAGTTCACATTTGACTCGAGTGATTACAAGAGTTTTTCACCCTACAAACAGAGAGAGAGAGAGAGAGAGAGAGAGAGAGAGAGTACGAAATTATGAAAAGGTTAACGAACAGAAACAAGATCTAAATGCTACCTCATCGTTTTATCGTGTCTGGGACTCGCATGACCATGTAATACCTACTGGCCCAAAACACGATTTAATTTAACGGTTACGACTGAACGAAAAGTGAACAAGAACTGGATATTGCCTGTCGCACGAACAGCCAATATCAAGTAATTTTGCACCTCTCTCACCATTCGTATTAATGTGTGCCTGTTTTATCAACCGCCCCCTCTCTCTCTCTCGCTCATCGTCATTTTTATTGATTATTCATATTTTCTGGCTGTGAAAATTATAACAAAACACCAAGAAATGAAAAAAAAAGAGAAATGATGGGGGAGAAGGGTAAGATATGTTTGTGCCTGTTCGTTATATGTAAGTAGGGATTTTTTATTGCGGTATCGGATGCTTCTTCTCTCTCTCTCTCTCTCTCTCTCTCTCTCTCTCTCTCTCTCTCTCTCTGTGTGTTTAGCAAAGTGCATGATTATATTATTACAAGGTTAGGTTCTTTAATAAAATGTGACATATATTGAGGTTGTCAGTAAATAGATTGCATTACCTTTATACCTACATGAGGGTTATATATAAGCATACAATTTCTATTAACATCAATGGCATTGCTCGCAGGTACTAGCTTCTTATCAAGGCTTTTAATCAGTCTATACTTTTTTTTTCTTGGCAAGCTTCTCAGGAACAAGGTAAAATTATTCAAGAGTCTTTCCATTTACTTTTTAATTTTCTAGTCGACGGACATTTCCCCATCTCTCGGCAGCGTCTTCAGGACTGGATAGCAAATTCATACAAGGTTCTTATTGCTGCATGCGGAAGTTTGAATTTGAAACATGACGTCATTGGGTGCTGACTTTCTATTGGCCAGCAGGTCTCATTCTCTAGGTGGAGATCTGTGTGGCAGCATGGACATTCCTAGTGTTCCGCAGGATGCAGTCTAATCTGTCGCTTGTAGCCAAAGGTGTAGGCAAGGGTGTGATTCCCGTCTCTGACTTGATGCGTGATTCCCATCTCTCCCCAATAGTCTTGCCCGCGCCTTTGGCGGCATAGGGCGCATCCTGCAGAGCACCAGGAATTCCCATGCTGCCACCAAGACTGCCAGAGACAATGAGAACTTCCGAATAATAGAAATTCAGCTCTTTAATGACTCATGTTTGAAATTCAAACGTCTCCATGCACTAGTAAAACCTTGTATGTCATTTTGTAATCCAGCCCTCCTGACACCACGGAGAAATGGGGAAATGGTCAGTCGACTAGGAAATGAAAAGAATCTTGAATAATTTTTCCTTATTCCTAAAAGGCTTGCTAGAAAATGAAAAATAAAATAATAAATATATATATATATATATATATATATATATATATATATATATATATATATATATATATATATATATATATATATAAATTAAAAAACCCATATAACGTTATATACATTAATATGGAAGTCAACAATTTCTCAGATACTTTTGGCACTTAATCCATGTGTCATCATATAAAGCTTTTTTCTTGGGGAATAGTATGAAAACCAACAATTTACCAGACTATTCCTGATAAACGTGTTTATCTAAAGCAATAAATTACAACTCTTCCCGGCGATGATTTGATATATTTTTTTCCAACTAACTAATAGTAAGTCATAAACTTATTCTTATCAAATCACATAGCTCGAAACTGGATTACAGTCATAACGGTTTTGGAGGAAAATGGATTTTCGTCATTAAGAAATGTGAATAAGGACCTTGATTATCATTCAGAAAAAATGGAAATAAAAAGGAATGGGTTTCTTTGAATTTTTCATACTCCAAAAGGCAGTCGGTTTGTGCTTGGGAAAAGACTTAGGCGATTGGAAAACGAAGACGGGGAATACAAATTGCTGACGATGTTTCAGTTTGGTCTGCCCTTGATTTTATTTGATGTGGAAGGATTTCTTACTACGAAATACTACGGAAGAGACGTGCCAAGGATTTGCTTTCAATATAACGTTCTAAAAATCTTTTACGTCCAGTTGGTTTTCCACGGTAATTGCTGGAGGGTGAGATTATGAAAGGGAAATGTAAAAACATGGGAAAATTATAAGATTGTTGTTATAGTTCTGTTTCTAGATATCGGAAGAAATGCAAAGATGTAGGGGACGATCTTATTTCCTGGGACTAATATGTTTTCACCCGCATCTTAGTGAGTGTTTTAGGAGAGTGTCTAAAGGCTGGATAAAAGATCCTGATGACCCTTGGCAGATATGTCATTGGATGACCTTCCCGAAAGGAAACTTTAG
>NC_089786.1:32918694-32941194 GCF_040412425.1 Macrobrachium rosenbergii
CAGGACCCCGATGCCTATTGTCTTAACCCGCGAGAAACGAGCGATAGCAAAGGATATCAAACGAATTGTTTCATTCCCTTTGCTTACAATCTTCCTCTGTTATAATTAGATTTTATTGTCAGTAGTCAAGGGACCAAAGTTGGTTTCCATAAACATATTGCAATAATCACTGCGCAAGGTTGTTTAGAATAGGCAAAGGTAATTTATCAGGCCCGGGAAATATCCTGGCAAATTTATGAAAACATTCTGCCTAAATGAATCACGTTATTGGAATGCACACTTCCCCTAACTGGGTACAGCCGACAAGATGATTCGCAAGCTGTAGCAAAAGAGTTACTGGAGGGAATTTATTACTTTTATTGCTCTTAAAAATATAAAAAAACGATATGAGGCTGCTTAATTGAATTGCAGTTTACTCTTTTGCACACATCTGACTGACCAATATTTCGTTTTTTTTTTTTTATTGATGCTTTAGATATACATTTTACTTGAGACTCGTGAAATGACAAAAGGATATGAATACTTTTAACTAATTTACCCAGCAATACCATCGATTCCAACACAAAAATCTGGAATTAGATCAGACAATTACACTAAAATCTGAGAATCATATCAGCTCTCATGATCTGGAAATGCAAACTTTTATAATTGACATTACCACCATATGAACATTACACTTCGAAAAGTTCCTCCAGATTTTCACAGATGTCCACATTTGGTTGTCGAGAAAAAATTATATATATATATATAAAATATATATATATATATATATATATATATATATATATCATATATATATCTGGATATATATATATATATATATATATATATATATATATTACCACCATGTGTGTGTGTGTGTGTGTGTGTGTGTGTGTGTGTGTGTGTGTGTGTGTGTGTGTGTGTGTGTGTGTAAAGATAAAATCCATAACACACTGGAGTGCTGCAGAGGCCTTTCGACAAAGTTAGCAGGCCTCGCAGCACTCCAGTGTTTCCGGTGGATTTTATCTTTACTTATATATTCATCACGTTCCATATTTTCGTGATTCAGTTATACATATATATATATGTATATGTATATATATCATCGCCATCTTTCAGTTAAAAAAGATATCTAAATTTAAATGTTCATTGAATCGCTATGGTTTTCACCACGTATTATTATTATTATTATTATTATTATTATTATTATTATTATTATTATTATTATTATTATTATTAAAATCAGAACGAATATGCAACTATATTTTCATATCATTATTTCTCGCTGAAGTTGAACCAGATGTAGATTAGTCCAAATTACTGATTCTGCAAAGTATTAAGTAAGTTTGGAATGAATTTCAATGAGCAATATTGATTTGAAATATCTAAAAGCTTCTTTAAAGATTGGTAGTATTGAATGACTTTTCTGCAGATGTTCAACTAATGAAATCCGTTCACAGTAATAAAATAACTTTAATATTACTCTAAAAAAATTAGGTTTCATTAATTGTAGCTGAAAAAATCTTTTGTAAATCATATGTTCTTCATGCACGTGGTCAGCCAATTGACAATTAGTTTTTTTTTTATGAAAAAAACGTGTAAAATAATTTGAAAAAATCATATGTTCTTCATGCACGTGGTCAGCCAATTGACAATTCGTTTTTTTTTTATTAAAAAACCGTGTAAAACAATTTGAAAATAAGTCCAAGGACTGATTATTACTGTTGAGGTTTATTGTTGAACACTCCGTAATTATTATTACCATAAATGCCTTTAAAATAATTGTAAATGCGTGAATATAGATGCAGTACATGTTCATTTAGGTACATTAAATTAGAATAATGTTACGAGCTTCTTACGATCCTTTGGATTTACTTTTATTAAGAAAAAGTTTAGATTCGGCAATTTAAATGAAATTCCTGAATGTAATCATTGGTATTCCTCAAAGTAGCTTTCTTAGCCATGTACCATTTATATTATGTATGCAAAGTATGTGGTTTAGCATTAAAGGCATGATCGTTCCATACATATACGATGCTCTTTTATTTCAGTAGAGACATCTTGCTGCTGAGTCACTTAACAAAGTTTTAGCTAAAATTAGTGCGAAACTCAAAGCATGCTTTTTATTAGATCCTGGAAACTACCGTTATGTTGTAACGAGACTTTTTTATTTTCTACGCGCTGCAGAAAATTTTTTCAAAGTTTAAGTAATTCCGTAGAACTCTCCAGATGACCTATTTTTTTTTGTTTTGTTTATGAAGTATCGTAATATACCGCGTTAAGTACAACGTTATGTTCCTGCTAAAAGAAAGTAACTGAGCGAAAAGATCTCTTGTCGTAGTTGCTAAAAGAGTAAATTCCATAAATGTTAAACAAAAATTACGTATGTCAACCGTAAATTAAAGAATGCAGGTTGGTAAAAAAAATGGTAATATAAATTTTTATCGACTGCAGAAATTTGCATTTATTGTTAATAACAGAAGTTGTATCTTTATTTGTGAGAAAAGGGGATTAGGGTTTTGTTGAAATTCTTCTTTCACACTTACAACATAATTTCAAGTACATAACTTGCAAACAAGTATTGTGTTCGCTTTTCCGAAGAGTTTTCTTAAACGCCTAAAATAATACCTTTTCTTTTTGGTGTCTGTTATTCCGGTTCTTGTTTCGATTAATTATTGTTGTGCGATTCCTTGCACCTGTGCAAATAATTCTGAAATTAAAGAATGCAAAAGATGTTGTTATCGTGCCTCGTGCAACACCAACAATATCTGTTGCAGCCAATAAGAAGAAATATACGCTTGTTCATGCAAATACTCGTTTTATCATTCATCGTCAAGCGTTGACTGTTAACTGAAGTTAAATATATTTCAAGTAAGTCGAATTGAAGTGCCCGTGATGAAATGGTACAACAGTCCCGCTGGAAACTATTAATAGATAGGAGGTTTTCTCAATGAGAACTTCACCTCTCTCTCTCTCTCTCTCTCTCTCTCTCTCTCTCTCTCTCTCTCTCTCTCTCTCTCTCTCTCTCTCTCTCTCTCTCTCTCTCATTAAGACATAGTTTTAGTGATTTTTCGGTGAAATCTAAATTTAGAGTTACTTCGATGCTATTCACTACCACTTTGTAAAGTTGTGGTTCTACTGTAAACTTTAATTCACCTTTCAGTTTTAGGTGGTTGATTAGCCGTCGTAAGGTGTCATAATATTGTTGTTAACAGAACATAAGGATAAATATTTTATGGCGATGAATGCGTACTCTAATAACATAATAGCTCTTTCGTCACATTACATCATCATTTGATAGGGTTTGATAAGAAAGACATCACGAAAATATGGTTCAGAATGTGTCTATGTATAGGTCAGACCAGAACGGTGCGGAAACTCTCATTCTTAATTATTGGAGGTTCAGCGCGTTGAATATTTTGATGAATATGAATGAAATGTTGGTATTGGAAATTTCTGACATTAATATTCAACGAATTCCTGTCAGGCTGAAGTATTTTTCTCCACCGGTCCATTTTGTGAAAAATGACTCTCTTACAAAGAAAGGACCGCGCTCGCAACCACTTCGAAAAAAAAAATTATTCCATTTTCTAGTATATTTTTATGGGGATCTGCTCATAAAGAAAAAGAAAAAAGGACGAATCAGGTACAATTCCCTTATAAAGCTCTTAAGGGGCTGCTTTATTACAAGTGACCTTGTACCTATTTTCATCTGGATTTATTCTGTGAGTTCCTTTCAGTTCCCTTCATTGCCGTCTCAAACCGCTAAAGTTATTGTAGAAATCTTAGTCGTCTTCTACATTGAGATGAATCTCTAGAGTAAAAGAGTAGAAATGAAACAAGGTATATGAAGAAAACATTTTGCATGCATTACAACGGGAAATAATACCATCTTCTATCCTTTACTTCCCTTAAATATTTTTTTTTGAAACAGCGGTGCCTTTTGTGGAGTTTTGAGGCTGAGGTAAACAGATGGGAAAAGTACCAAAACCCAAAACAGTTCATTAATGACTTGACGTAGAAATGAAAACTCTGAATAATCAATCACTTCAAATAGCGGAGGAGACCTTAAGAATGTTACTTGGTTAGATCCCCCTCGATGTGGGACTACCTTGACGTAGTGAGGGGGCTCTTGAACCCCAGGAATTTGTTCCCGGGTTTGAGTCCAAGAGTCTCATATATTACTACACATTTCTTTGGGCTGATATTGTGCAATTTTCCACTTTTGCTACAATTTATTGGTCCTGTTAAATAGGAAAAGATACCATAGCTGGGAAGGGGTTTACATCCGAAACTAAATAGTGAGAACTGTGGTAGGATCATCAAGCACCCGATAATGTTCGGACCTGAGAGATATCAGATTGATATCTCAAGGGCGGAACTATTCTGCGGGGCTGGGCCATGGATTCCAGGGGGGTCTGGCCCTGGGAATGGGACTCACGGCATTCTGTCAGGTTTGCCCATACTATGATTAGGGAAGGGATGATTGTATTCTTGCAATACTCTCGGTCCTAGCAAGCAGGTTTGGCTTACACTTGGGCCACTCTAATCGTATTGTGCCATCCCCTGTGAGGTAAGGTAGGGGGCAGACATTTCGAGTCGGCTCTCACTTGTGCCATCAGTGGGAGAATAAACTCCATGAAAGGTTAATGATATCTTTTAAAGTTTTCAGGTTTTTATTATTTTTTTCTTCTATTCGATCTTTATGAATAGTAAGAATAAAGAGTCAGTACCCCTGGGCCCTTTGATGATACTGTTTTGGCACAGATGACGACTTCTGCCCCCACCTTGGAGATTGAAAATTCTCCATATATTGACGATCCATGCGAGAAAAAGGATATCCCTGCGAAAAAAGGACCTGGCATTGTTACAATGCAACCATTCTCCTTTGAGCCAGATGTTTCTGTGTCTGTGTCCCCATAAAAAAAAGGAACAAAAAATAGTTCAAACTTTTCAACTATGGGCCCTTTGGAGTCTAAAAGAATAAATAAAAGAAAATACAGACTTCACTCAACCTTGATTCACTTTGATTCCCTCTTTGGAGAATCAAACTGGTCAAGGTTTTTGAATTTACAAGCTGACAAAGATATATCCTTATTAAAATTGGGAAATTACTTGTTGAACCGATGCCCATCACAAGACATGAGCATAAGACAAATTAAAAAAAAAGGATTGGTTGGTTGAAACAACAACCAGAATCCAGTCAGAAAATTATCAAAACATTAAAAATACAGAGAACATAAATATAAGCGTCATAAGGCATACTGCCATGAATAGTGTACAAGGCACAGTATTATTACCAAATCTAGAGGAAGAAATACAAACAAATCAACGTTTCTAGATTCATTACAGAAAAGATACAAGCAGGAAAGACAAAAATAAATCTATCAAAATAGCAAAAATAAAGTTCAGTGGCCAAACTTTGCCCTTGAAAATTAAAATACTGGGATTAAACAGGGAACTAGGACCTCATATTCCCAAACCCATGCAATGCAAGAACTGTTGCAAATATGGCCATACAGCCATTAAATGCAGAAATTTCCCCAGATGTGCCAATTGCAGTTCGCAAGAACATAAAACATGCTGGGACTGTGGCCAATCAAAATGCATAAATTGTGGCCTAGAACATCATGCCCGATCTAAAAGAGGTGCATTTTATATTTACAATACTGAACTTAAATTACTACAAGAACGAACTGGAATGTCGATCAGGGAAGCAAAGTTAGAACTAAACGTGAGAGGATTGAATGACCCAGCTAAGAAATTTAGGTATGCAGATACTTCAAAACCAAACAATACCCAAACTGAAGTGAATGACAATAAAAATAAAGAAATATCACTAAAAAAAAATACATGATCAAAAGAACTCTTCTGTGGAGATTTCATACAACAATGACATTATCACAGTGGACAATAGATTTACCTCCTTACCAAAAACAGATACGAATATCGACATAGAGAAAGACGAAGATGAATTAAACTCACAAGAATGTGTCAAAACGGATAATGCAACTCAGAAGAGGCAACTAGATAAGACCCCACCTAATTCCACCAAACAAAGCTGTAAAAAGATAAATAACCCACCAATCTCACCAAAAGCTCAAGTTCACAAACAGAACACTAAATCAAACATTCCACTGGGAGAATGTGGTTGTAGTGAATGCTTTGCAGTAATGTGCCACAAAAATAAAACTATAAATAAAGAAAGCCTTACCAACACCATAAGAAGTGAGGTATAGGAATAAGGAAAAAACAAACATCAAATCTTATGAAGAAGGCTGCATGTGTATTGAACATTTAGAATACTACAAAGAAACACATATCAGTGTTGTAGATATTAAAAAAAATCCAAATGGAAATATTAAATCAAGATAGTAAAAATGTAACAGTTAACAAAAGTCAAATAAAAAAAATGAATCAAAACCTACAAAAATACAAAAAAACTTATAACAAATTTTCAAAAAAATATCAGCTTAAATAATTTAGAGTAATTTGACCGCTCTCATATTACACCATTCAATCGTTATATAATTCAATGGAATATAAATGGATTATTAACGAGAATGCACTTAGGAGAAGTTCAATAACTTATAAGTGAATACGAACCAATGATCATATGTATACAACACGTAGGAAAACTTGTTCCAAATATAGGTAAATATCTACTAGCCACAACTTCAAAGGAATATGAAAATAATTTAGGAACAGCAATATATATATCCATAATAATATGATATACGACAAAGTAGGTGTAGATTACACTGGATTACAAATTCCAGCAATAACAGTGAAAATAGAAAATAATTTGTTTGGTATTATTAACTTATACAACCAGCCTAATAAAAAAATATGATTTAAACATATTACAGAAAATAATAAAAGATTTTAAGAATCCTATATTAACTGTAGGAGATTTCAGTGCACATGATCCAATATGGGACTATAACAATATCACACCGGACAAAGATGAAGGAAAAATAGAAAACTTGATGAACACTAATAATCTCTGTTGTCTGAATGACAACGAAGTAAATACGTATTGCTCCAAAACCCATGGAACATTTTCCTCAATAGATGTCACCCTTTGTTCAACAAATAGCTTATAGTTGACAAACTAGACTAGAATACTTGTGTTGACTCCTACTCAAGTGATAATTTTCCCATGATGATATCTTTATTAAATAATCAGCCGAAACCCTACTCTCCACATCATAACATGCAAAAAGCAGATTGGGACATTTTTAACTCACATACCAGAAATATACCGCCTTATGATTATTTGAGAAATCGCAATGAGACAAACGAATTCTTTGTATCTTTCATTAAAAAGGCAGCAGACAAAGCTATTCCTCATTCAAAACCCCATAATAAAATACATAAGAGTACCCTAGTGGTCAGATGATCTATCTGAATTAGTATGAGAAAAACAATCTCTAGCAAGAAGGTTAAATGCTCTAAACAGAAGATTCAATAAAATAAATAAATCAAAACAAATCTTGGAAGAAAATATATTAAAAGTGACAATTGTACTATAAGAAATAGATGCATTAAAACTCTTATATAATAAAATATCAGGTAAATTTAGAAAGGAAGTCATAAAAGGTTAAATAATATCTTGGAGGTCTTATATATCGGAAACAACAAGCGAAACATCCATTCAAAAAGTACGGGAAAAATTCCGAAAAATAAATGGAACAAACAATAGGCCACTCAGCCAAGCTATATTAGATACTGACAACAAATTTTTGGATCCCTTCAAAATTAGTAACATACTTGGGGAAAGTTTTGCCAAAATAAGTAGTGACCAAAATTTGGGCAAACATTTCCAAAAAATAAAGAATTAAGCAGAATCCATAATGCTTAATTTTGAAACAAAGGAAGACATATATTATAATAAGAAATTCAACATGGAAGATTGGAATATGCTCTCTTGAACAGCAATAAATCTATTCCTGGAGGCGATGATATTTGCTTTGAAATGATTTGCCACCTAGCACCTTTGGCAAAATCATACTTATTAAAACTTCACAATCATTTATGGCTCAGAAACTTGTTTCCAGATGAAGGGCGAAATGCCATAATAATTCCTATACCGAAACCTGGAAGAGATCCTAGCAATGTGAACAGTTATAGACCAATCTCTTTAACAAGTTGTCTATGCAAGTTGTTGGAGAAAATGGTAAATGCACGACTTACATGGCACATACGTGAAAGTAAAATTTTAACTCCTTCCCAGTTTGGTTCACAACGTAATCGATCTACATTAGATTCTCTATCTAATTTGGAAGACAACATACGTACAGGATTTGAAAGAAAGCAAATTACAGTAGCTGTCTTTTTTGACATCCAAACGGCAGACGACACTACATGGAGGTATGCAATATTAAAATCATTAGATAATAATAACATACGCGGCCATCTTCCTAAGTTTATTAAAAACTTTATGATTGATCGCACTTTCCAGGTGAGAATAGATAATTTTTATTCCAAGACACTTCCACTTGAAAATGGAGTTCCACAAAGGAGTGTCCTTAATGGTACTCTATTTACATTAGCAATTAATAATATCAGTAACATGCTACTGGTCGGAATTAAAAGTAACTGTATATGGATAATTTTACCATATATTATACAGCATCACGCATAAAGCATGCAGAACGAATGATTAATAAAACCATGATAAAAAGAGATGAATGGACCTCATCTGTAGGCTTTAGAATTTCCATGGAAAAAGCTCAAGCTGTCATGTTTTATAAAAATAAAGATGGGAAAAAAGGTGAAGAAATAGAATTGAAAATCAGAAACCATAATATACCAATTAGCCAAACTGCAAAATTTTTAGGATTAATATTTGATGCACACCATACTGTATAAAGCAACAGTGTTATCAATCATTGACTACGGAAGTGAAATATATGGTTCAGCATCAGAAGCAGCACTGACAATATTAGATCCAATTAACAATGCAGGACTAAGAATATGCACAGGAGCCTTTAGATCCTCACCAGTCTCCTCAGTACAAGTCCAATGTAGCGAACTGCCACTGTTCCTCCGTAGAGAGTTCATAACAATGAAAAGTGCATTTAGAATCAAGACAAGTGATTCACCAACAAAAGATCTATTTGATCTAAAGGATATATTTATATCCACCTCCTTTCAACAGTGAATTTACCACCCCATGGGACCATGAAAAGTAAGGCTTGCACACAGTTGAAATATTTATCAAAAAGTTTCTCATATACCCTAGAACACCATAAACAAAAAAACATAGATCATATAAGACAAAAAAAAAGTTCACATTACGCGATTTACACACCTGGGTCTAAATCACAACATGGACAATTGCCTCCCTTTCTTGGATGTTTTAATACATAGAGAACCATTTCAATGCAAATTCAGTATTTATAGGAAACCAACCAACAACTTAACTTATGTCCATTTTTATTCAGGCCATCACCTTAACATCAAAATATAATTTTTTTCCTTTATGTTTTTACGAGCTTTGCGCATTGTCAGTCCCCAGTATTTGGATCAAGAAATTTAAGACATAAGAAAAATAGGGACAGATTTATGTTAGCCTTCACATACACTAGATATTTGTTGTAACAAAGCCCACAAAAAGTTTTATAGTGAAAGTAACATGAAGAAAGAAACCCCTAAGAACATTCTTAGCTTGCATTATTTTAGTGGTTTTGAAAACATAAAATCATTGTTAAAACCTTTTAATGTCAACCTCGTTTTTTCTTATAATAACGCACTCAAAAGAATGTTAATAAAAAATAGCCCTAAAGAAAACAACAACATAATATATAAAATTCCATGTTTGGACTGCCCCTCTTTTTATATTGGCCAATCTAGCAAAGATTTAGATGTACGTATTAAGCAACATAAGTATTCAGTCAAAACTGGACAAGCATCCAATGCTATATTAATTCATTTAAGTGAAAACTCTCACAGGATAAACTGGACTGAAAGTTCAGTGATTGCCAGATCGAAAGATTTCTCTTCAAGAAATCTATTGGAGTCCGCTATTATCCAGCTTACTCCAAGCACTTACTCCAAGCTGTAATTTTAACCTTAGCCCTGGCATGTATTATTTGGACCCCTGTACTAGAAAAATGTTCAAGAATGACCTAAAAGATAAAATCACTGACTTAATTACAAGTTAGTTACTTGATATATATTTTCTATGTATCCGTATGCTTAATATAATTGTTTATTTGTAAAAATGTTCATCTTGCAAAAATTATTAATGTTTACAAAAAAGAGAATTATTTTGTTGTACTAATATTTTTTGGGTGGTCAGTCACGACCCTGTAAAATCTTTTAATTGTCCTGTCCCTGCTTCTGAACGGTTGATCATAATACTTTGTAAAACCTCTTAAATATTTAACCCTCTTTTGGCAGTTCTACTAATTCTTCAATTGGGTTGGGTTCCAGGTACATATGTTTCCTTTATAATCCCCATCTGTCAAATATACGAGCTTTCTTTGTAAACTTACGTTTATATTTCTTCAGTCTGCTAAGTAAAGGACGTAAGTGTCAGAAAGGCCTCTGCTCCACTCCAGTGTTTCCGTTTCCTTCATTAGATTTTATCTTCACACACATTGATATATATATATGGTATATATATATATATTATATGGATATATGATGCATTATATGATATATATATATATATATATATATACATTCAAATATATATACAAACATATTATATACAGACCATTTATATGTGTTTTATATATATAGTTATATATATATATATGGTAATAAATATATAACATTGTATATTTACACAGACATTCACATGAATTAGCATATTTGTTTTTACTGTGCATTTTATTTTATTGCTATATATATAATATAATGAAATCTATATATAATGTATATATATATTACATATAATATAATACATATTTGTATTTTACATATATACTTGTATTTGGTAAATAAACACACACATTACACACACACAAAGAAGTCTAGCCATTCATTATATGGCATAAATGAATGATATATATATATATCCAGGCTATAGAAATATATATATAGCGATGGATATACATTATGTATATATAATATACATTACAATATATATACATATCAGTGTCTATAATTAAACATATTGTTAGATATAATATATATAAGAGATAGGGTTATATATATATATATAAAAATATATAAATATATATATATATATATATATCTGTTCTTAAATAATACTTCAACAAAACCATATGCTGGTTAACAGTGTGTGCACAGGGTGAATATGTATTGTGCGTGTAAACTTCTATGTAACGTTGCATCCTTGAATGGAACATTACAACCGTTCCTAAGTCGCCAGCAGCAAGCAGCCAAGACCCTTCCCACACCTTATACTTTGGGCGAAGTTGTAAATAATCGTGACGCGTTCAGCTCTTGAGCCCAAGATCAAAGAGTTAAGTTTCAAACTGAAAGACTCTACAAATATGTCAAAGGTTCATCAAAGGAAAGCGTTACATTGAAGTATAACTAATGTAGTAAAAATCTCTCACCTTCATTCAAAGGCATGCTTTGATCTCATTCTCTACCTCTAGGTTTTCGTCTTTAGTATGAAATACAATAACGTGAGAGAGAGAGAGAGAGAGAGAGAGAGAGAGAGAGAGAGAGAGAGAGAGAGAGAGAGAGAATGAATTGCTTTAGTTGTTCAAAATCGCGTTGCATGGCGATAAAATCTTGAATCGTCATCTTTAGTTGTGTGCATAAAATATCTAGCATTAAATAAGATTATCTTGAATCGTCATGTCGAAAACCAATATTACATATGTATATATATATATATATATTATATATATATATGTATATATATATATATATATATATATATATATAGTGTATATAGTTTTTATATATATAGATGATTAAAAATATAATATATAGGTATATATTTTATACTGAATATATATATATATATATATATATATATATATATGTATGTATGTATGTGTGTGTGTGCGTGCAGATTACCACGAAGAAAACTGAAACAATATTCGAAATCAGTTGATCTGTCACCGAATTATCTTCTTTGAACATCTGTCATGGCAACACTGCTAATGATATCGGCTACTTATTGGCTTAATTCCGGTGTTATTCGAATGTAGCCCATAACATGTACAAATAACTTTCATTACAAATATGCCCTTTTGAGTTACAACAGATTCATCTGGGCTATAATGATACAGAACATAGGTACCAGCAAGAAGTACTGGTAAAGTGATATGACAAGCACAGGAGGTCGCCCGCCACAGATTATCTAAGTAGGCTTTCGGATTCAGATCTTCAGCAGAAAATGAAGAGCTGTTATCGCTTTTATCCCAGTGTCGCAGTCTGCAGGTTTTAATAGGCGCTATATATTACGCAAGCATTCTTGAGAACGCATGAAACTTTTGTAAATACGCAAAAAAATTTGATTGCACATTTAATTTTCTGTTTGTCCGTCCGCCCTCAGATCTTAAAAACTACTGAGGCCAGAGGGCTGCAAACTGGTATGTTGATCTTCCACCCTCCAATCATCAAACATACCAAATTGCAGCCCTCTAGCCTCAATAGTTTTTATTTTATTTAAGGATAAAGTTAGCCATAATCTAGTATTTTGCAACGATATATGACATGCCACCACCGGGCCGTGGTTAAAGATTCATGGGCCACGGCTCATGCAGCATTATACCGAGACCACCGAAAGATAGATCTATTTCGGTGGCCTTGATTATACGCTGTATAGAAAACTCGATTGCGCTGAAGAAACTTCGGCGCATTATTACTTGTTTATTTATCATCGATGGTTATATAAAAGTATTTTATAACTGACAACCTTTATAACAGGAAACAGTAATACTGACTCGATCCATTGCATCGGCTTCTCACGATATCTTGGAGGTACATATGCAGTTCATACTACTACTAATGCCTAATTGACTGATTTTAGCTACGTTATTTTCTTCATATATTTTTTCATTAACTGTTAAGTCAATTCAAGTCATCTGAGTATCGATTCGGTCTATCATTCTCATGACATCATGAGAGAGCAAGGCTGGTGTGAGGTAAATTCAGAATAGGCCTAAGTGCAAGAATGCACTTCTCTGTCTCTGTTACTAAATACATCAAAGGTTTATAATAATTGGAAGTGTATTTGTTAATCCAAATGAAGGAAATTGAAAAGCCTATTACAGGAGGCGCAATTAGAGAAGGAAGTTTTTCTACTGGGTGCCGATTCCACCTCAGACCCCATAAAAATAATGAAGGCTAATACGTGATAATCTTGCGCACTTTCTTTGAGGACTAACTCAGTAAAGGACATCTTATGTTATCTAATGTTAAATTTTTAGTGAAAATACTCAATTCCGTCGTTAATCAACTGTAAAGTGCTCAATAAGTCCAGGCATGGTCTTATATTACGATATTTTAGACAATTAGAACACCGTTATTCTCTCTCTCTCTCTCTCTCTCTCTCTCTCTCTCTCTCTCTCTCTCTCTCTCTCTCTCTCTCTTTGCATTTGTTTGTTATTCTCTCATAATGATTTATCTCTTATTCTCTGTCTGCGGCCGAGTGCATCCCACAGTATTGCCATGACCACCTGTCAATGAATGTGAATTTTTCGGTGATATATGTCGAAACAGAGCAAAGGTATGGATACTTAAGAACCTTAGAGAGTTGATGTAGCATTTAAGACCAGTAAATGTCAATAACACAAGAAACAAACATCTAAAGAACTCTCTTGTAGATGCTGGAGGATGTTTATTTCAAACCCCATGTAAGTCATACGGCCACATTTATATCGTTCAAACTCGATAATCGTCGCAAAACAGGATATATCAGCTTAAAAACATGCATAAGACACACAGGAGAGCAGTGCATTGTTCGTTCTTGTCTTTTAGTTTTCTGTAAAAGAAAACTATTGTGCCTGCTTTGTCTGTCCGTCCGAACTTTTTCTGTCCGCCCTCAGATCTTAAAAACTAGTGGGGCTAGAGGGCTGCAAATTTGTATGTTGATCGTCCAGCCTCCAATCATCAAACATACCAAATTGTAGCCCACTAGCCTCAGTAGTTTTTATTTTATTAAAGGTTAAAGTTAGCCATAATCGTGCGTCTGACAATGATATAGAACAGGACACCATCTGGGCCGTGATTAAAGTTTAATGAGCCGCCGCTCATGTAACATTATACCAAGACCACCGAAAGATAGATCTATTTTCGGTGGCCTTGATTATACGCTGTGCAGAAAACTCGGTTGCGCTGAAGAAACTTCGGCGCATTTTTTACTTGTTTTCTTTTGCAGTCACGGTGACAATTCCTTATCAGTGTCTCAAAGGGCTCTTCATGTTCACTTAGATTCTGCTTGGCTGTCATGACATCTTTCTCGGTAACGAATTTAGATCAGGCATTTCTTGAATACGTAGGGAATTGAATTTCATTCAGTGTTCGGTAACAATTTTACGGAATGTATACATAAATTCTAAGCAAGTGGAAGGTAAACGAATTGTCCTTGGCGGAATTCCAAAGAATTTAATAAAAAAAGAGTCGTTTTCCAAGAGTTCAGTTTGTGGAATGGTTATAAACGTGTTTTATGTTATTGCCAATCGTGAAGCTACGGTTACTTCAAGTTATGTGACTATATATTCCAAAGAACTGGCTGTAGATCTAAATTCGATGGACTGAAATGAATTTACTTGTTTCACAGAAGATAAACAAGAGACATCGGAGTAACAATATTCTTTTTGGTATTGCATTCAGTTGATTGGCCAATGCCCTGCAAGGAAGACTGATAGCCTCTTTAGCGGTCATTACCTGTCGACTTCTTGGGGAAAAAGTAATCAGTTTTTCGGCAGCAAAATTTTTCATTTCTTCTCCCGTAAAAGATTTCCTTGCTTCGAGGTACAAGTTCTTCATTCTTCAGTGTCTAAATTTCCACTTTTTTTGCAGTTACAAGGTCGTTCTTTTCAAAAATCTACAACAAGTTTTTCTTTTCCGCCGTTGTTTAGTTTTTAACTTCATTTAACAAGTGGATCTTCTAATGCTGCCGGAGGGCTAGAAAATGATGGAAAGGTATATAAATGTCAGATGAGATGGTGGGATTATTGCTGCAGGCTTCAGTTCTTTGCTCCCCATCGAGTGGAAAAATTGTTCTCCTATCTAGGTCCTTGATCTTTATCTTTCAGGCGAACAATATACTCAAAATGGTAGCCTTAGTTTCCCAACTACGGCAATTATGGTCAACATGAAGGTCTGACCTTCTTCCATCGGGCCATTTGACCCAGGATATTTCCTCCATCGGCTTTGACTACTGCTCTTTTAGATTGAGAGCGAGCTAATTCCTTTCCAGAGCTTCAGCATTCATAGTCTGTATCGCCATGATCTCACTATTTCCATTACCAAAGAGTTTCATTTCTTTACGCGCAACTTATAATAATCTCCACGATGGCGGTATAGATGCTGGCTTCCTACACAGTTCGAAACTGATAGTAGATCCTGTATTGATTTCCATCCCATCCTTCCCCTCATGTATATAGGACTGTTGAATGAATGAGTCTGGAGTTTTAACTATACTTGGTGTAACTTTTAAAATGCATCTTACTTTAAAAAAAAAAAAATCAAATGAAAGTGTAAGCAAATGCTGCACGGAACTTAAATATTATACACTAGTTATAACAATGGCAAAATCAATGCAACATGATTAAGGTTATTTGTCCTTCCTTTACTAGAATACTGCTCTCCAGTGTGGATATCCTCTTCTGCCAAGATTCATCTCTTTGGAACGGAATGGTTCGTGGTGATAGGTTTCCGTTTCCTAACATTAGCTGTCATGATTTGGACCACCGACGGATGGTCTCTTGTTTATCAATTTTTCATAAGTTGTATTTTAACAGAGAACTTTAGCTTTCATAAATGATTCCTGATCCTCTTTTCATGCCGAGAACGACCAGATTTCCTGAACAGCAGCAGCAATGTGCAGTAAATGAGCCTCGCTCTCGAACTTCTCGTTTCCAGGGATCTTGTATTCCTTAAACCGTTGGACTGCGGAACGGTCTCCTTGAAGACGTTGTGCAATTTGAACTTCAAAAGTTCAAGAGAAGATACAGTACATTATCACCCTAAAACAATTCTCCTTATGCTTTTTAGCAATTTATTTACATTTTTACCTATTGATGTATTATTTTTTTCTAATAACTGATCTCTTCTTTCTGTATTTCTTGTTTTTCTGTAATTTCTTTCAAATGAACGCATATACTCTTTGAAGCCTGAATTTCAAGCTAATGGCTCTTAGAGGCCTGATCCATATGTACAAGGTTCATCTGCCGAATAATACTAATAGTAACAACAACTTGGTTCTCCAGCTGTAATGCTAAAAAAAGGTTAAATAAAAATAATGTAAAAAAAAAACACATACACACAGACGGGAAGTTGTCAGCCTGTGGTGGATGTAGCGCAGTAAACATATCCCCTCTAAGGCATACAATGACAATACCGGAGAAAGGAGAGCAGCCGAAAAAGGACTGATCCAGTACGAATATTAAGCAAAAATTACAAATGAAATGCATGCTTTAGCAAAATACCCTGACGAGATGAAACTGCGCCAGCAAAAGAAAAATTAAGAGGAAACGAAAAGAGAAATGGAAATAAAAGAAGCAACCGTTCTTCAGCAAAGTCAAATGATGTCCGTTCTTAAGGCATCTGCATTCTCTTCATAACATAACCAGTGGAATGGTTTCCGTGGGAGTGATTGTAATGCGGTGCTCAGAAGCGAGACTACAAAATTACTTGAAAGCATCACAGACTGATTATAACTGATTTTTTTTTTTTTTACGTATGCATTTCTTCTTTTGTTATTTATTTTTTTTATTCTCCTTTTTCTGTTTTCTCATTCTTTTCTCTTGATTATCTCTTACACGTGGAAGATTACTTTGCAATATAATGGTGTTCCAAGGTGGTTCTTCTACATTATGACAACAACAGCTATTACAGCAATGTTAACCTTGCATGTTTTCTGTATAGATTTGTTGGGCGAAGTTGCTAGTCCAACATCCGTGGATGTTTAATGATATCAGGAACGAGGATTTATCATTAATTGTGTGTGTTTGCATATATTTCATATCACATGCTAAAAGGTATTCATAAATGTACATCAGCACATATGTGGTGTTTATGTATCGTACTCTCTTATTTGATCTGCAAATAGACATAAGATAGATGGAAGTAAGACCTTCAAGAGATTCACGTCCAAATCACTTCGGTTACGAAGAAAAAAGTCAACCTGGTTTACTGTCATTACATTGTTTAATTGCCTGTTGTTAACGGAACGAAAGGATTCAACTTACAAGAATGTCACTCTTTTCATTTGATAGCACACACACACACACACATATATATATATACACACATCGATAAGAGAATCACTTGATGAGTACAGTGGTAAAAAAGAAAATGGTACCATCATCAGCATATTACTTTTAAAAATAAACTTTATCACACACACACACAGGAATAAAATCATCAGTGGTCTCTGTAATGGACTCAGAAAGTCTCCTCTCCTAGACCTAATAAAATAACGCTTTGATCACCTGAAGACAAAGGCAAACCTTCCCAAACCAAATGAAAGGATGTATTCGAAAAATAGATCTGAAAGAATTCTTGTCCTCATTTGTCATTTCAGGTATGCATTCATTTAATCTTTCTTATATAATAAATTTGTACTTTTCAGTATTTCTTAAACGCATTTTGCTGATGATATATTAATGGTGATAACTTTATGTGACGGCATTCAAATTTGAAGTCCCATTAATAAGACTAATATTTGTGCGGATTCCTCAAGAACAAGAATAAACCATTAAATGTCCACAGTAACTTCGTTTCTAGTTTCTTCTTGAAAACCATCTGCAGGGAAGGCATGACTGAATAAACTGCTACGAAAAAACAAAAGTATTTCGTTAAATACGAAGTCGAATAAACAGTGACAATTATCTCCGTTTAATAGGGTTAGTTTATTTGATATAAAATGGAATGATGATAGTTCTACCTGCTTAGCAAGCAAGGAATTATTCAGCCGTAATCCCTGCAGTTCCATGTGGAAGAGATTAACCAAAGTTCTGGCTCCTCCGTCAACGAGGAACCAACCCAACTTCGGTGGTCCCAGAGGTCCCGAGATTATCCTCTAATTATAACTGTTAGAGCGAGACAGCGCAGTCAAGGGGAATATTATTGAAAGCAGCTCGCTTTACATCCTCTGTTATCGCTCACATCTCAGGCTAAACCAAAGGGATTGAGCCCCTTTAGGTACATATAAAGTTCTCTTGGTGCACGTAACTGGTATCTGTTTATATAACTTCGAAGCAGAATTACTCTTTACTTGAAAGTTTGATCTCGTTTATGCGCAAGTAGCGAACTGTTGGAACTACTGGGACGAGCAGTATGTTAGGAAATAATTTGATTAAGTAGGAATATACAGTATACTTAACCGAAACACGCACACGCACGCAGGAGCACACACCTGCAATCATATATATATATATATATATATATATATATATATATATATATATATATATATATATATATATATATATATATATATATATATATATATATATATATATATATATATATGTATATATATATATATATATATATATATATATATATATATATATATATATATATATATATATGACTATTTATCACATCACCGTGATTATATATGCAATATATACAAATACTATATATAATCAATTACTATACATATATAATATATTTTTATATATAATATATTATAGTTGATATATATTAGTATATATGGGATATATGATATATATAAATCGGGGAATCTAAAATACTAACCAGTCGGCCTCTCTTGTGGCCGACTGGTTAGTGTGTCACCAAGTCCTGATTCCCGTCCGTCGCTGGTTGATCCCACGGGACGGTGGACTTATTATCAACTAAAAATTCCCTTCGGTAACATATATGAAAATAGCGTCCTGGAGGTAGAGTGAATTGTCCATTAAAGGACGTTTGTACCTTTTGATTATATATATATATATATATATATATATATATATATATATATATATATATATATATATATATATATATGTGTGTGTGTGTGTATGTAAGATCATTTATGACAATTGGCCGACAGACAATTGACCGACAGACAGTTAGCCGACAGACAATTGGCCGACAGGACAATTGGTCGATAAGACAATTGGCCGACAGACAGTTAGCCGACAGACAATTGGCCGACAGGACAATTGGTCGATAATGCGTACATTAAATTTATTAAAAAAAAAAAAAAACATCCAAATGAAAGGAAAAAAATTCAAAGCTAAAAACATAATATTCATGGTTACTATACTATACTAAACTACTTATTTTTGAAATCATTATACTAAACTACTTATTTTTGAAATCATTATACTAAACTACTTATTGTTAAGATTGTTATTCTAAACCAATTATTGCTGATATCGTTATGTTATGGGGTTTAGTTTTTTCTTTGTATTGCTTTTGCAGACCATATGAAAATGTAGACTTGTTGAGGGACCAAGTTAGGTTGAAATTGTCTATTAATAATTTTTCATATATCTAGGGGGTAAGTATTCTCCGGGCACGGTTTTTCATAAGTTTTATTCTAACTTTATATCACACGAGCCACCCTGGACTTAGAAATTTCTTGATGTTAGGAGGAGGAGTGACACAATCCTACCCAATTTGGTTTCAAGTAACTCTCGCTAAAAATTGATCAGAATGAACTCTGGACCTATGGTGAACAAATGCTTTCCTTGAGACGTCAAACTTTTCTTAATGGTTCAATCTTAACTTTTACTAAGTCAATTTTTATTTTCCAACCTATCCTCTAACTCCTTCCTTTCCCACATCTTGGAGTATCAGTGGTCCCATGGATCATTTTCATCATCGTGTCTCTCTCTCTCTCTCTTTCAAATCCCTATCAGTGAATCTCATACGAGGTTATGCTAAACAACTACTTTTGAGATCGTTATTAAACCACTTATTTTCAAATGCTTTTCCAGACCAAACTTTCATCTTGTTTTTTACTAAGTTTATTTTGAAAAGCCCTTAGTTGATGGAGTTCATCAAAACGAAACGAGGAGGCAAAAACTTCTTTTCGAGGATACGCCTACATTATTGATAGAACCAGAGAATCAAAAGGTATTGGAGATGTGCTAATCGTAATAACTGCATTGCAAGATTGACTACGATCGACAAAGTAATTAGCAGAACTCCTTCTGAACACTCCCATCCACCAACTCCTATTGAAAATCGAGCTTTAAAAGTTAAAGAAGAAATAAAGCTTATTGCGGCCCGATCTGAGGAAATGCCGAGCTCTATTACTGATAGTGCAACTTCAGATATCCCTGTGACCATTGCTGAGCTTTACCAAAAAGGACTCTCTAAAACGTACAGTGCGACGGAAGAGACCCGGTCTTAAAGAAGATGAGCTATATAAGACTGAGAGGTGATAATTTTTACTCTTTGAAATGAAGAGGTTTCTATTTTCGGAACTTTGAAAAATCTGGAAATCTTATCCAAGAAAAGTGAGTGGTTCTGCGACGGGACTTTTGACTCTGCACCGATTAAAAGCAGCTATACTCGATCCATGCGCTAATTACTGAAAATAAAACAGTGCCGCTACTTTATTGCGTGATAAACAGTAAATCTGAAGCGGATTATGATTTAATATTTAACTTCATTAAAGAAGGAAGAAATGTAAATGTGACATCAATTACAGTAGACTTTGAAAAAAAGTAGCTATAAACTCCATTAAACGCAATTTTCCTCACGTTTCTATTTATGGCTGTTTTTTTCACTTTGGGCAGTGTTTGTGGCGCAAGATACAGACTATGGGTTTACAATCGTGGTACAACTACCGAGAAAATGCATTTATTGTAAAACAGCTACAAGCACTAGCTTTCTTGTACCACCTGATGATGTACCTTTTTGTTTGAACAATTTATTAATTCTTTAGATGCACAAACTGATGAAATTTTGGAAGATTTTTGTCTTATTTTGAGTGTACATGGTTAGGAATCGTGCAGCGTGGTAGACGTAGACGACCTTTATTCGTCATTTTGTTATGGTCGTGTCACAACAGAGTGCTGAACGATCTGCCGAAAACCAACAACTCGCTGGAAGGGTGGCACCACGTCTTCAGTAGAAGAGTAAATGTCCATCACCCTAACTTATCAAAAATTAATTCAAAACCTCAGGATTGAACAATCAAGCACAGAAATTCTAATAGAACAGGCATTTTCAGGAGCTGATGTTTCAAGGAAAAACAAAAATACATTCGTGTTAAGGAAAGACTGAAAAAACTTGTACTCAACTATGACGTCGAAGATGGTTTGCAATTTTTAAGAGCTTGTGCACACAATTTTATCAATTAAATCGTTTTTCTAAATTTTTGAGATGAATATTATGTTTTTATCTTTTAATTTGTTCCCTTTTATTTTGATCTTTTAATTTTTTTTTTATAAATCTTTTGTACGCATAAAGTCTTTTTATGTAAGTTTTAATTTTTTTTAATAAAGCGTGTATGTATTAACCTTTTTTTTAGATCCTTTTTAAGATGAACTCCATGACTGATACTGAAGGGCTTGGAAAAATAAACTTAGTAAAAACAAGATGAAAGTTTGGTCTGGAAAAGCATTTGAAAATAAGTGGTTTAGCATAACGATTTCAAAAGTAGTTGTTTAGCATAACGATATCAGAATAATTGGTTTAGAATAACAATCTTAACAATAAGTAGTTTAGTATAATGATTTCAAAAATAAGTGGTTTTAAAAATAAGTAGTTTAGTATAGTATAGTAACCATGAATATTATGTTTTTAGCTTTGAATTTTTTTCCTTTCATTTGGATGTTTTTCTTTTTTTTTTTAAATAAATTTAATGTACGCATTATCGACCAAGGACTCGGCTAACTGTCTGTCGGTCAATTGTCTTATCGACCAATTGTCCTGTCGGCCAATTGTCTGTCGGTTAACTGTCTGTCGGTCAATTGTCTGTCGGCTAATTGTCCGACTACCGTGTGTGTATGTATGTATTAAACACAAATTCAAAATGTTAATTCAAAATATCTTGAAACATAGCTTAAAGGCAAGTGAGTTGCTAACAGTATCCCAACAAATGTAAGTGTAATGTAATAATCAACTTCCAATATATCTTAGCAAAATTTGAACATATTGTCAAATTACTTCAAACAAAGCTTAATTCACAAATTATTTTTAGCAAAGTTAACTATCCAAGTTGCATCAACTTTACTAAGTCCTCAATCCTACCTGCAAGATGGAATTTGTTGTTCCCTAACCTGCAATGTACAGTAGATCTTTAAGTTCGACTTCCTTCTTTTGATGACAGACAAATCATGACGAAGACTATGGGTACCATTGCTGGGAGCAGGATCAAAGTCAGGTTCAAAATGATGTGATTCTTGACAATCCTGAACTGGGCGTCTTGCTTCTTTTCTCCCA
>NC_089786.1:32946194-32966194 GCF_040412425.1 Macrobrachium rosenbergii
CTTCCAGCCCGCGTGTGTGTCGAGACCTCGTGGGCTTTTGCTTTATCCTCCTTTGGGGCAGGGGTGCCCCCAACACAGATGCTTTGACTCATTGCACCTGCTGCCCGCAGGGGAGGTTTTGGCCTGTAGGAGAAACACCTAAGCCAGATTACTTTTGCCTCGAAGGAAAGATCTTTATCAAAAATGGGAGCGCCTTTAATCTTTTAAACCCTTGGTTTTAAGTCGATAGACAGATGGTCTATCGATCGGCCGCTGGGCAGTAAATGAAACACAACAACAACCAACCACAACAAAGGAGGGGGGGGAGGCAATTTGCTAGCGAATTCTTGCTAATCATAATACCTCCCCATACAAGATGATGTACATACCTCCTTCGGGTGTGTACATCGATATTCAGAATGAGCGGCAAATGCTTTACGTTACTCTACATTCTGCCTTGCAATGAACTTTACTCTAAGGGTTTTATGAAGCTGTGACGTTACTTTTAATAACACATTGGGACAATTTTCGTTAACAGAACGCAAAGTGATTTAACACTTGCAAAAGAATAATTACTTTAGATTTGGTTACCCACTGGTAACTTTATAATGTGACTCGAACAATTGTGAATTAATTAAGATTATAGGACCACTTATATGAGGCTATGGCCAACAAATGAAAAGAAAGGTTATTGTTCAAGAATTAAAATACACGGTTACTTAATTTTAGATAAAATGCATGCGGTTAGTACGATCTGCCTTGAAGAGGCTGTGTAAATGAAAAACAGCGTTTACTTTTGTAAATGACATCCCCTTTTACGCGATACTGTAATGGCTATACATATTCGCATTGATAATATATCTTCGTTTTAACGCACTTTGCTTAGCCGCCCCACACGGATTTTGACAGCCGTATGCGGGCGAGAGCATTCGCGAGGTTTTAATTCGCTAACCTTAAACTACGCTAATTTTATGCGCCCACTGCCTACTCAATGTTATGACGGGCGAGCAGACAAAAGATGTGGGGTAGGACAAACAGAGATCTTGGAAGGAATGGAAGGGGAAAAGGGATAATAATAACAAAAGGATAATTACCAAGACGTTACGAATGAAAACTTGACCGCATATGAAAGGCGGGACACGTCTCTCAGAGCTTACAAAAGGGGCATTTAAATCACAAGGGCAAGAGTCTATGACTCGCGATTTTTTAAAAGAAAGATAAATAAATGACTAAAAGAAGGTAAATGATATTGGCAGAGGAGCTAAGGGAAAAAGAGTGAGGGTTTTATTATGTTAGGCGGGAATTTATTTTCCTTCGCCTATAAATTACGGCCCGGACTATCACTTCAGTCCCAGGGCGAGGAAAGTGCACCCGAAGGGCGCGACTCCTTCAGGAGGGGCTGACACGCACGCCCGGTGCCAAGGTATGGGCGCAAGGGCGTGCCACTTCTCACTCTGTTGTTCTTAATGATTTATACATTGTGTGGGGAATGGTATCCCGTATTTAATTGCCTCTTGTGGGGATAATTTAAGGGAAGATTAGTAGAGGATGGTAAGAGATAGCAGTTCCTGAGGAACGGAAGAAGATAGAGGAGGGCCTGACATCCCCTTCTGGATTAGGGGTGCCAAGACCTTCGAAAGATGAAATGGTGGCACAGGTGCCATGGGAGCTCTAGAGCTCTTTGTAAATTACCTGGAATGTCCCACGCCCGTGGTAATTTCGCCTCGAGCCTTTCTTAATGGGACAGTCGTCCTCGGCCGGGGAAGCGGAGGGCCCGCGACCGGAGGGCGGCACGGAGTACCACCTGGGTCTGCTGATGCGACAGCTGACGCAGGAGTGTTCCGTGCGGGTTCTACCATGATCCGTCGCGGCTCTTGTAGTTCATCGGCCAAGGGAGATATGGCAGAATCCTGACTTGCAATTGCGTCGGCGACGGACTGAGGCAGAGAGGAGGCGGTCGGGGGTGGCGTGAGCAGCTCGCAGGTATCGATGACCAGCTCAGGCACGGGTTGCGAGGCCGCACCTGCAGGGGAGCTTCCGCGGTGGTCGGGAGGAACCGTCTCTCTGACCGACGCTGGTAGCGGTGCCAGGCCGGGGAAGAGAGGGGTCCTGAGTTGGATCCCGTGAATGGAGATCGGCGTAGCGCTTTGGCGCTGGCACTAGAGGGCAGCGCCAGGCGCTATCAGAGGTTTCTTGGGCTCGTCGGTCAGGACGGACGAAGCTTGGCCCCTGCGCGAGGCATGCAAGTGGCACCGGCAGGAATTTGGAATCTCCTGAAGGGAGATCTGATTGGGGCCCTGGCACTGGCACTGAGGCAGGGCCGGGCACTGGAATTGGATTGGGAACCGATCGATGGGGCCACTGTACATTGTACTCAGGTGGCACTGGTGGGGACTGCACGTCCTCCTGGTACCCAGGGGCGCCAGTCTTGACTGAGGTAGAAGCGGGGAGAATTACTCGCGCCCGCGGAATGATTCGGGAATGGGGACCCCTAGATTGTCGTGATTTCGGTGGGGACTGAAAGTCCTGTCCCAGGATGACGTCATAGCCTCCGGGGAGATGGCTTGCTACTGCAAGATTGCAAATTTTGGATTGGTGAGGTCTTGTGACTCTCAATTGGACCGTAGGGAGTATCATTTTAAATTGATTTATTCCCTCGATCGTGACGAGTTTTCGTCTATTGACGATAGCTCCGTAGGGAACTCTGTTCCTTCGGATGAGGGAGATTTGCGCGCCCGAGTCCTCGAAAGCAGTGACTCGGCGTGCGGGCTGGCTACCTCGTGGAGGGGCCACGTATACAGGCCCTTCGGCGGGAGGGCCTAATGACTGGGGATCTGTGACGGCCAAGGCGACGGTGGGAGTATTTACTTTAGTATTGCGTGGGCATTTTGCCCATGCGGGAGAATGGCCATAAACCTTGCACGCCGTGCAAAAGGTCTGGCTAAAGTCTTTCCGCGCTGCCCCTGTGGAGGGCGCAGGCGAGTTATTGGTCGGTTTTCCGGGAGAGAGAGGAGCCGGTTTCTTGTTCCGGCACTGTTCGGAGGAATGCCCCGTTTTCTTGCAATAATGGCAAGTCAGGGGCTTGCCCGAGTTCCCATTTTTGTGGGAATTTGAACCTCCGAGGAGGGACGGGGGATTTATTTTCCGCCCCATGGATCCTTCTTGAGGGTGGTGAGTTTCCCACATATCTGCTATTCGGCAACACTCGGTGAGTGTTGCTGGGGCTTTTTCCACTATATGAGTGGCGAGGGCAGGAGGGGCGTAGCGCAGGAAATGCTCAAATTTAAACCGCTCGAGTACCTCGGCGGTGTTAGTGGCTCCTTCGAATCGAGCCATTTTGTTAATGCCCGCTCCGAATGGTACGCCCAATCGGACCAAGTCTGGCCTGCTTCTCTGGGCTGCTCTCTCCAACGTCTCCTCCACCGCTCGGGGTAATCTCAGACGCCTTCGTGAACTGCTTGGCGACGGCTTCCCAGTTTCCCCGATCGTCTGCGGGAAGGGGCGTGGTAGGCAACGAGGGCCTTTCCGCCCAGGAATTTAGTGAGAACAAGGGAGAGTTCCGCGGGGAGAGATCGCAGCACTCCAGGACTCGTTCGGCCCTTTCAAGCCATACTTCGGGTTCGGACTCGGTCCATTTTGGCATGAACGAGTGAGCTTGGCTGAGGGCACTCATCCCCGCGGCAGGGGCGGGGGTGGCGGGCTGTCGTTCTAGCATCTGGAGCTCATGGGCGCGTTGTCGCTCTCGATCTTCCCATTCTCGTTCCTCCCTTTTCTCTTGCGCGATTCTGTCTCTCTCTGCACGTTCTTTATCCTCCCGTTGTTCTTGGGCAATTCGTTCCCTCTCCTCTCGTTGTTCTTGGGCAATTCGTTCTCTCTCTCTCTCTTCACGTTCTCTTGCTCTCTCCGCCTTGGCATCGTCCACTCGTTCTTGAACCCATGCTCTCAGATCTTTGCGATAGTCCCATGTCCTTCCCAGCGGACATGTAGAATTTGAAATCCTCGTTTTGTTGGGCTCTGGTATTAGCCATCTTGGAATAATGGGTATAGGATATGTCTGAAAAGACTTAGGTTGTCTGAAAAGACTCAATTGCAGGAATCTGAAACACTCAATTGTTCAGACTGCAGGCGAATGGATCTGTCTGAATACGACAGGTGATTAGTAAGTCTGAGGAGACTTGTTAAAATTTGATATGTCTTGGAAAGACGTGGTTGTTCTTGGCGAACGAATATTCATATGTGTCTCGGAAGACGTAGTTGGATTTTGTCACGCTCGGACTTGGCCGGCTGTAGCGTGAAGTTAAGGAGTTGTTCTAACGAACTAGAATGATCAGTCCCGTAAGGGCTTAGATGTGTGTGAACTACACTATATAATGTCTCAAAAGGACTTAATTTTGGGTTCCCGCAGGAATGAGAAATTCTCGCCACGTGCGACGTAGAATTTTGTATGAGTCTCTGAGGACTGGAATTTGGAGAAATTCTCGCCACATGCGACGTAGAATTTTAGGAGTCTCTAAGGACTGAATTTGGAGAAATTCTCGCCACGCACGACGTAGAATTTTAGGAGTCTCTGAGGACTGGAATTTGGAGAAATTCTCGCCACGTGCGACGTAGAATTTTAGGAGTCTCTGAGGACTGGAATTTGGAGAAATTCTCGCCACGTGCGACGTAGAATTTTAGGAGTCTCTAAGGACTGAATTTGGATTCGTCCCTTAGTCCCTTAGACTTAGAAATTACTAACGGAAACCCAAAGAAAAATGTATGCTGGGAAATGAATGGGGAAAAAAAAATGCTACACACGCGGGCATGGGCGGGGGTGGGGGTGCAGGTTGTTTGGCCAACACCGGAGGTATTTTTAGATTCTGGGTGAATGAACCCGTATATTTATATACCGTCTGGGATTCCGGAGAATTTCCCAGTCGTCTGAGAGGATAACAGTACAACGGCCTAGTAATTTTTCCTATAAGCGGAGTTTAAATTTCGCTTTCTAACACCTAACTCGAATTCTAACTACAATGAGAGAATTTCAGCAATGCAAGCTGACTTCGTCGTGTCCCACGTGGGAATTTATTCGCGCCTAAATAACAGTTCGCTAATTGAAATGCGAAGTAAAAGTTATCACAGAGGAATTTCTTTCGCACTATTCCTCGAAGCAAGGATATGGCACAGATTTTAACACAGGAATTTTCGCACTATTCCTCGAAGCAAAAGATATGGCAAAGATTTTAACACAGAGGAATTTCGCACTATTCCTCGAAGCAAGGATGGTTAGCACTGGTTATTTCCTAACTACCTATCCTGAAAGGCATGCATTAACGAATCTAATACGGCGGTTCTTTTCTCTCAGTGATTACATGCGTCCCTATTTCTAATTCCTAGGAACAGTCACGATTGTAAAAGGTTTTGCTAAGATTAACACATTACTTACGTGGAATTTTCTGGATCTGTGTGCTGGTTTTACACAAAAGGTTCGTAATTGTCTCGTATCCAGCTTAGCTTTGCTAATAGCTGATCTGGCAAGTTGCAAATGCAATAAAGCAACACTAGGGAACTGCAACTGCAAAACGAGATCTATGGCCAGGTCGCCATTTTTACGTTTTTCCGTGGTTTTAGTTTGAAATATGCTCTGTGAGACAGGTAGCAACAATTTAAGTTAATTTTAGCCTTGTGATTCTGACTTCGTGGGTACGGGAAAACGTAAAAAAAGAGAAAAACAAAGGAGAATTTCATATGAGCATAGGGCTCTTGTTACTGAGGGAAATATTACGTAAAACACGTGGGCAAATTTAAAGGAGTGTATTTACATAAATGATATCAGTACGGGAAAGAGGAACTCAAGTAGATTACTATCCTGAAGGAGATTCCTACGGGATTGAATGAAACTGGGGGATTCCAGACACGGTCCGAGAAGCTTCCACGAAATAGGATCCCTCTGAAATGAGAGATATGCACATTATATGCCAGTAATGAAAATAGACAAAAGAATAATGAATTCGAGGCTGCACTGAGGGTGCCAAAGGAGTAATAAAGAATTAATACTGCCGATGCAAGAGGCGCACGGACATTAGACAAGGGAGATTTCTGGCTTTCTCTTTAAGAAAATTATTACGAGACAAAAAGCGTGACTGAAATGGGGCTCTTCCAGGGCACATTACCTTAGCAGATTTTCCGAGGGCGCGTGAGAAGGCGGTCCGTGGATGACTTGTGATTTCCGAGGACGAGTTTCTTCCACGTGGTGAGATGCTAGGGCTTCCGTAAAGGGGCAAGGCGATGGGGACTCCTCGAAACTCCAAGCAGTGGCGTGTGGGCTCGAGGAATACGGTCGACGGGCACGAGGAAAAGTATACTTTTGAAAGGGCCACGTGGTTAGGATGCAAGGGCATCGATGGGGCCAGGTGTTGGGGACGTCTTCACAAGTTCACTCCATATCTTCCAGCCCGCGTGTGTGTCGAGACCTCGTGGGCTTTTGCTTTATCCCCTCCTTTGGGGCAGGGGTGCCCCCAACACAGATGCTTTGACTCATTGCACCTGCTGCCGCAGGGGAGGTTTTGGCCTGTAGGAGAAACACCCAAGCCAGATTACTTTTGCCTCGAAGGAAAGATCTTTATCAAAAATGGGAGCGCCTTTAATCTTTTAAACCCTTGGTTTTAAGTCGATAGACAGATGGTCTATCGATCGGCCGGCTGGCAGTAAATGAAACACAACAACAACCAACCACAACAAAGGAGGGGAGGCAATTTGCTAGCGAATTCTTGCTAATCATAATAATATATATATATATATATATATATATATATATATATATATATATATATATATATATATATATATATATAGTGTGTGTGTGTGTATACATGCATACATACATACATACATATATATATATATATATATATATATATATATATATATATATATATATATATATATATATATACATATATATATATATACATATACATATACATATATATATATATATATATATATATATATATATATTATATATATACACATATACACATATACACATATGCTTATTATATACATATATACATATATACATATATACATATATATATATATATATATATATATATATATATATATATATATATATATATATATATATATATATATATATATATATATATTTATGAAGCTGTCAGTTAATTGTTTATGATACTTGAGCATATGATACTGCCAAGTCGGCACAGAAAACCATAAGAATCGTAAGCTCAAAGAATTGCAGTCTCTATTCCCTGAAGGACACAAAATGAAATCAAAGCAGCACCCCATTCGGATCTGTCCGTCTCATCATAATTGCATTACACTGAAAAGGTTTCAGTTTAGGAATAGGAAACTTTGAAAATACGTTTCCAGAGATATTTTTTCATCTGCCTCAGCGTTCTTTTGTTGTGCACAAGAATTTCAATGGATTACTTACGCTGTCATGTTCGAGCATTTTTCCTCCGTCTTCAAGGAAATTTGCCGTTAAAAAGTTTATAGGTCGAAGCGAGTTGGATCATGAGTGGACCATGACATCTTTCTGCAATTAGATTAATGACAGGAATGCGCTTTGGGGAGAAGTCTTGATGGCCATTTTTTATTAGGAGGGGGTTAGGGAGGGGCCGGTTGCGAACGCTTGAAGCTTTCAACGTAAAAGTGTTATGGTTTAATGTTGTCCTTCGCATGTATAAGTACACATTATGTTTCACAGCGTTAGTGTTAGCATACATAAGGAAACACATCTATATTGCTAATTCAAATGATTGATATATTTAGGAAATTTTTTTTTATAAAACCAAAGAAAATAAAATAAAAACTTAATACCATGAGTTTCATGTTCTCTTGCTCGCGGAAACAAATCTAAAGTTTATGGCGGATCAAATAAGGAAAACTCTTTAGACATTTTTTTACTAAGCATGACCTACAAATCTTATTGAATAAAATATTTCTCTTCATCGACTCAAAAGTATCAGATATAAAATTTTACCGTCACTTGCTCTTATTGTTGCACCTTTTCTACAGATATCTCTTTAAATACTGATTTCGACTATTACCCAACAATAGTCCACTTCCCCTTCTTCAGTTCATGGACTGTATGGGGTTTGCAATCGCTTACAACTATACTGAATATTGCGGAGAATATTAGTCAAAATCATAGTGCAACACAGAAAAAAATCAAAGTGAAAAGCTCTTGGTTCAAATATATTGAAATCTATTCATTGCAGAACTGGCCCTGAGGTCACCCACATCACATTGCCGCATTTACTGAATTCATCTGCATCACGAAACAAGTAAAAAATCTGCAGAAGATTCTTCAGAGCAACTGAGTTTTCTGTACATCGTATAATCAAGGCCACCAAAAATAGATCTATCTTCCGGTGGTCTCGGTATAATGCTGTATGAGCCGCTGGCCATGAATCTTTAACCACGGCCCGGTGGTGGCCTGTCCTGTATCGGTGCCATATGTACGATTATGGCTAACTTTAACCTTAAATAAAATAAATACAACTGAGGCTAGAGGGCTGCAATTTGGGACGTTTGATAATTGGAGGGTGGATGATCAGCATACCAATTTGCAGTAGTTTGCAAGATCTGAGGGCGGACGGACAGACAAAGCCGTCTCAATGGTTTTCTTTTACAGAAAACTAAAAAGAAAAAAGTTCGAATAAAACTTCTCAAAATACCCGTAATGGTTCGCTGACCCGTATTTTGTTCTTCTTTTTTGCAGAGGCAAGAAGCAAAGGTGAAAATATTTGGGATATGATGGGGATGTGACGCTGTGCTTTGTTCATTTTCTTCTTCAGTCTTAGCAAAATTTTAGGGAGAAGAATAATAAGAATAAGGGGCAGACAAAGAAAGACATAAAACAATTTTAAAATTTTCGTTGATGCTTCATTCATTTGTTTTGTTTTCTTTTATTATCGATGCATATTCTTTCATGCTCTTCCGAACTGAAATGCTTAGTGCATTGCAAATATTTGTTCAAACCATATTTCCCTCTCAAGCATTGCTTCAGATTCGTAAATGCCCTTCTTATTTCTTATTTCTTTTCCACAGGCGAGCTGTAATTCGCTCAAGAGTTGTTCTTTGCCACATTTGTTTATATCTATTTATTAGACCACTTCATTTCTGTAATCATAGTTGCTTTTTCTTCTTTTTCACTCACTTTCACCTTCGCTATGAGATTTTCTCTTACTATCCCCCCCCCCTTCACTGACCTTTCACTAGCACTTTTTTCATCATTTCACTCATTGCCATTTTTTTCCAAGTTTCCACCGGCTATCAAGGGTCTATTTTCTTTTCTTTTTTTATTCTACCCGTTCATAATTATTTTTCTTTTACTTCGGAAAGGTCTATTTTCCATTTCTACCAGCATTTGACATCGAAATTTGCTCATTTCACAAGTTTCTCATTTTTTCTTCTTCCTTATTTGTGATCCGAAGCCCTTTGGCGTTGACGGCTTCGTTCGCATTTCCTCCGGTCTCCATCAGGCTTCCCTTCCAGGCCTCACGCCTGCAGACCGTCTGGAGATTTGGCTTTGGCTTTGGCTTCTGATAACCAGGACTTCCTGCGTCGGATACTGAAGTCTGAAAATCTTAACTTTTTATGTTGGTTGTCCACATCTGACAATATGATTTTGTGGTCACACAGTCAGGACTTCCGACGTCTGTCATTAATGTCTAAACACGTTGATATCCGAAGTCTGCCAGTGATGTCCAATCACAGTGATATCCAAAGATCGCCAGTGATTTTCGAAGTCAGATATTGACATCTGTCAACCTACACATCCAAAGTCAGGTATCGACCTTAGAAAACTCGGACATGCAAACACACAGCTTTGAGCTGATTCCCCTGCAGCTTCCTGCATCATCAAAAGCTGTAGGTTCAGGTATCCTTCTCCATAATATGCAATAATTCTGAGTAATTACTTCAGCCTCTACCTTCGTTTTCCATCTTGATAACGAAATAACCGAATGATCTCTTTTCGACGTTGCTCAATCGTTAATTATTTTTCCACACATTTAGAAATTATAAATATTTATCTTATAATCATTGTCATTGATAGTCAACAAGAACCAACATTTTTATCGACACTTAACTTGTCAAGAAAGATGCCATAGAATAGAATACTGAATTCTGAAAACGAAACAAAAAGGATGAAAAAGCAAACGCAGCTGAGATCAAAAGAGGAAAGAGCAAATATGAACAAGAAAAATACAAAACACGAAACTTTTACCTTATGGACGGATAGATCACGCTAAACAAAATACATTTTTTTTAAACATGCGGATATCAAACGATGATAGGACCGTGTACACAATGCAGCAAAACTCGTGCGACTTTTTTTATTTTTGTACTGGACAAGCGTTGTTCTCAAGTTGCCACTTAGTATTAAATATTATATTTTACTTTGTAAACAACTAGTCACTTGTTATGTAGAATCTTATCCCTGAAATATATTGGATCGTGATAAACAAAAATATTTCATGCTACAATAATATTTCAGAAAGGAAACTAAATACGTTCCCGTAGGATGAATCCTTCGGCTCACCGAAAGAGGACGTCGCGATGGAGTGAAAAAGAAAAGTTAAGCAGAGCATAGCCTAATGATAAAAAATTATAAATTCGGGATATGAGTTTAAAATTATTACTTCTTTTCGCTTTTGTAGTTTTGTGTATGAAGCAAATGTTAGTCAGGACCATGATTTCGATACTTGCAATAAATTATTAGAAGTCATAGCTTAGGCTATAACCAAGGCTGCATAGGTGTAACCTCCCAACGGGTTTTTTCAGTTTGAAGAAAAAAATAATAAAGAAATAAGCGAGGTGGAGAGTAATCTTCGGTATTAGAAATACAGTTAATTATATTGTTTTATATTACTTTACTTTTACTTTAGGAATGGAAGACTATCAGGTCAGACATTATCAGCAGCCCTTTGTTGGCCGAGTCGCTTGAGCTTCAGACTGTCACTCGATGGGCCGGAGTTAGAGGAATTTATTTCTGGTGATAGAAATTCATTTCTCGCTATAATGTGGTTCGGATTACACAATAAGCTGTAGGTCCCGTTGCTAAGTAACCAATTGGTTCTTAGCCACGTAAAATAAATCTAATCCTTCAGGCCAGCCCTAGGAGAGCTGTTAATCAGCTCAGTGGTCTGGTAAAACTAAGGTATACTTAACTTAGACATTATCAGCCACACCTATTGTGTGCAGATTCTGCGGAATGACAACAATTACGTATTAATAATAATAATAATAATAATAATAATAATAATAATATGGCTCTGGAGTCTAGGCCTATGCTATTGACTTTATGGTCTATAAGACCATACAGCAGGATTTGTGAAATTCCTCCACATTCTTGGTGTGGTATGCTTCAGTCATTATTTTCTTCATAGGCCTATAGGCTTAATAAGGATAATATAATCGAGAAGCTTGAAGTGCACTCATTTTGCGGGTAAGGCGAGGGAAGGCAAACTGAGCCATTTAAACAGTTGACGTCTGGTTAGTTAGACCACGCCCACAACTACATCTCCGATAGGTTCATTGCGTTAAACGCATTTCTATGGTGGCTAAAAAGTAAACATCATTAAGTATTTAAGTCTTAGTGAACTGTATCTATTTTTGAGCGAAGTTACAAAATGTTTCGTCGTTGCATCTTGGCGTCATTAGAAATGCGAGGAAGCTAAGAAGTTGACGGTTAGTGATTTTCGAACGAAATTCACTGAAATCGGGTGACACGGGTTTGCTGCATGCTGTACATGAAACTGAGTATGTAGCTCTAATTCACCCGATGGCGCGAAAGATGAATGACACAGTACCCTGGAGACATTTCAGTCCGTGTTATCTGAAGCATTAATTCCACGTCGCTCATGCTGGGTGCAGTTTTAGTCTATTCTGCGAATTAGAATGTGAGAGGGATTTCACTGATCTGAGGACAGCGCAGAGAAGCTCAGGTTGGAGGAGAGGGTCCATAAATTTCCCATGACTATGGGAGGTAAATGAGTGCGCAGTGCATAAAGGGAGAGTAGATAAAAACAAGTGAAAAATGCGCCAAAGTTTCTTCGGCGCAATAAAGTTTCTGTACAGCATATAATCCAGGCCTCCGAAAATAGATCTATCTTTCCGTGGTCTCAGTGTAATGCTGTATGAACTGCGGCCCATGAAGCTTTCAGCCACGGCCCGGTGATAGCCTGTCCTATAACGTTAACAGATGCACGATTATGGCTAACTTTAACCTTAAATCAAATAAAAAGCACTGAGGCTAGAGGGCGGCAAATTGGCATGTTTGATGATTGGAAGGTGGATGACATAGAGCGTATATACCTGGAGCGGCGATCTCTATACCGGTACTATATAGTTCGGTGGTCTTCCACCAAGGCGGCGGCCTTGCGGCTATTTTTAAAGGTCGGGTAACGCACAAATTCACCAGGGGCTTACTGCAATTGTGATTTTTTTTTTATCCTGATCGCAATAATGGTACGATGCGCGGCTTATAGTTGCTAAAATAGGAAAAAGAGGTCTTCAAGAGAAAATGGGATAACATTTCACAGGTAAACGAAGAATGATAGAATTAATTTATCTTAATTTTGTGGTAGTCAGATATACGTAATCGTAGCAGTAGATCCGCTGTCTCTCTTTAACATGCCTCGTGTTCAGCATATTATCGTGGTACATGAATGTGGTGGATTTTTTTCATTTTGATACCAGAATATCATTAATACTGCATATACCACATGATATAAAGTAGGAACAATCTTGGTGGTTATTATTATAGGTATGACACTAGATATGTCAACCAGTCTCGTCTTTTAAGCATGTTACTGTGATGCATGACGACACCTGCTGTGTTTTGTCAGTCATTTAGAATTACCTGAAGTATGTAGGCTCTAGGATACTGCCTATGCCATCATTTTTTTTCCAGTTTTAGACATCAAAGGCAGTGTTAGAGTTGTTTGACGAAATGCAAATCACCATACACGGTTTCTCAACGAAATTCTGAAACGTCACACGTGGAAACGAAGCAAACAAAACGTAGAAAACAATTCCGATTATTCGATTCCAAGTATAAATAGCTGTGATTTTTTTGGGGGTGGGTGGGTAGCAAATCCTTTCTGTGTTAACTGTCATAAATTTCGCATTTTATTGTGGCACATAAGTACAATGGAGACTTCAGTTTTGAAATCTTAACATTATATATGCCAATCATGTAAAGTAAAAACGAGCTTGTCCGTCATTGAAAAGGCTTAGTAAGTGGGCGTGTAGGTTACTGGTTGCATCAACAAGCATCGTCTTTAAAACAAGTTACAACGAAAACATTTTTGCGACTTAACCAAACCACAGAAAAGAACTTCTGTTACTCTAATCGAAGTGAAAAATATTTTTATATTGTATATGTAACAAATCTGTGCTTGTGTGTGTTTTCATCGAACCATATGTCTCACAGGTTGGTCGAAGCAAGAAAATGACATTTGGTAGCCCAGGCTAAACCTATGCCCTCAAATTCTTTATTTGGTAAGGTGCTGTATAAATTAAACCTTTTTCTGTGTTCAACTTGTTTTCTAATATATAAAAATAATGTATCTACGGTAAAAGTTATAGAACCACCACAGCAAGGAAAAAGTTGACTTCTAGAATGGTAACAACAAGGAAAAGAATCTTAACCTAGCAAGTCCTAGGCCCCATGGCTAAGGATTCTGTGTGTATTTTTATTGTTCATTATTCCAAATAGGTCAAAATGACTTTATGGCATTCCTTCCTTATTTAACAATTCTCTCTCAGCATCGTTCCAAAGCCAAAACCTTAGAAAAGAAAGAAATGACTGCTACCTTTTTCTTTCTTCGGTTTTGTTTACAAGACGCTCAGCATGGTGGAAACACACACACACACATACAAACACATTATATAATATAGATACATAAGAAGGCACTTGGCAAGACTGATTGTCTTTAAATATCAGTTACTACACACACATACATGCACACACACACACACACACACATCACACACACACACACACACACACACATATATATATATATATATATATATATATATATATATATATATATATAAGAGAGAGAGAGAGAGAGAGAGAGAGAGAGAGAGAGAGTGCGTATTAAAATACATAATATGATTTATTTGTACTTATACAATTAATTATTCATCACAAACCATTATAGTTCTTTTGGCAAGGAACATTTATTGTGGTTTATTCTGATGTATATACAGTAGATTTCTTATTGTTTGACATATCTCTAGATCTAATTTTATTTTTCGTAAAGAAAAATTGGTACATATACTTATCATTATGCACATTCAGCAATTCTTTGAGTGATGTTGTATCTGACTTTCCCTTAATTTAGATATATGCAAATTAAAGTACACGATTTTTTTATGCAAATTCTGTACTTTATGAATAAAGAATATTAATGAGGGAACGCGTTTTTCTAATCAAATTATAGTTGGCTTTCAAATATTTGAGATTATACGGATTAGAGTGTAAAATTCTGTACTTCAACAAACCTCAGAATAGAAATATTTCGAAATATATTGCACAGTGATGATTAATTTACTTATAAAAAGTAACATATTCTTATACTAATTAAACCAGAGGAAAAAAAAAAGCAAAGTTGCCGTAACACTTCATCTCTACCGTACAGTACTATGAGCTGGGAGATCGCCACTCCAGGTATACACGTTCTATGGTGGATGATCAACATACCAATTTGCAGCCCTCTAGCCTCAGTAGTTTTCAAGATCTCAGGGCGAACAGAAAAAGTGAGGACGGAGAGACAAAGCCATCACAATGTAGTTTCTTTTACAGAAAACTAATAAGGCCTAGGGTTATGGATACCTGAGTGGAGAACTTCATCAACAACATGGAAAAACTTCTTTCCTATGTCAGCAGGGGAACTCGTTGGGTATAAGGACATAGGAAGGAGGATTAAAAGAGCTCCAGTGTTGGATAAGAAATGAAATGTGAGTGAATGGAACATGAAATTGTTTGAAAAGTAACTGAATAGAGAAAAGAAAAGATTGTTGGTATGCCAGAGGACGAATAAGGTAACTAAAGGCGAAATGTGTGCATAAAATGCAGCAGATGCCAAACCTACGTAGTTAGGGGAAGAACGTGAAGCACACAAACAGCACCTTTCAAAGGGTCACAGCCTTCATTTTTCTCCATTTGGGTCCCTATTCCACATGTGGTTGTTAAGGTTTCATTTATTACTCTAACCATGCTGCCTATCTCCTTTATTCCCTAGTAATTTGAAAACTAACCATAACTAGTGCAACCCCTTTTCCTAAAAGTAGATTAGATACTGTAACGAGACTTTAATCAATATTCGCGTGAAAATAACTAAACATATTTTTAAGTAAAAGATAAAGACCTTTCCCATGGAACAATTCTGTTTTCTCTAGTTCTGATGCAGGAAGATCGGTGGAGTCTGCAGCAGAGTGAAGGAATAAAATATTTGGAAAAGGTCATGGCTCAGCCTCCATAGATGAGTGGGCTTAAACATCTCCTTTCGTTGCTCAAAAGCTGGTGTTACTGAGGTCATTGGGAGATTGCTTCAGGAGGAGGAAAAATGCTCCGGGCAAGATAGGGAGGAATTCAAAATGTTTAGGGAACAAAGGTAAGGGAAGAAGTCTCTGAGGTGAAAAGGGGAGAGAGTCAGAGGGAGACAGAGAGAAGAGAGGGCGAGAGAGGTTTAGAGAGAAAAGAAAATGCGAACAATTAAATCAACCGGACACTAAAAGTCACAGAATGACGATAGAATCACCGACAATTCAAAACGGATGTTTTAAATCTTTAACTGTGAGAGGAACATTTCCTCTCCTTTTGCTTCCACATTCGCCTGAATGCACGATCCTGGAAAGATACACTGGGAATAAGTTGCCCTATGAGAGAGAGAGAAGAAGAAGAAGAAGAAGAAGAAGAAGAAGAAGAAGAAATCAAGAAGAATTCTTTAGAAAATGGCAAAAGGAAGAGGTAAGAACAGTGTCACCTCAATACCGGTCTCAAATGGTGAACTTTTTAGAGAGCATCTCCAAAACTTGTAATGATATTTACAAAAAGTGGTTGGAACGAAAGACAAAACAACGCATTTGAAAACGTAGAGGTTAGAACTTTTAAAAGGTGCCTGTGCTATAACATACCTGTTTGTACCGTAACAAGGAATATAAACAAAAACATCGATGATAAATCCAGGAGGGGTAGTTAAGGACCATCACTGCAACAAAAATAAATTCTAATTTCAAGCGCTATTCAGATTTACCATCGTTTACTCAACCTTTGTTTATTTTTAGATGTTCGCTTATCTAAATGAATTAGTTGGGCTCCAAATACAATGCAAAGGCTTTACGTCTCTGACTTGATTTCATCTAACAAAGAGGATCACACACAGCTTTGCACACACACACGTAACACAAACACACACACCCACTTGGGACGTGTATTTATATACGATATATGGATAACAAATTATAATCTGTATATATATATATATAGAATATACCTGTTGTTAGATATATTTATGGAATAAGTTTGAAATTGACAGTTGATCCTGGTAGGAAATTATATTCTACATTTGGTTCACCTGCGTTTTGCACTCCTTTTTATTTAGTCTCTCAAAAATTACATAAACAATTCACAACAAAGACCTTTCCATGCACCTTTTCTGCCATTAATGATACTTTTCAGTTAAAATCCTCCTAAATTCCTTCCCTGGTTTGTTATGAAAGTTATTTCAGGGAAAAACCTTCATCCTAGCACAAAGGAATAGTTTAATCCTCTCATTCAAACATTTTCAATCCTTTCCTGGCTGTCCACTTATGGGTCATCTCTTCTTTCCTTTCACTAACATTTCTTTCCTTTTCAGGGCATCCAAAAGGTTTCCTGTCTACCCTTTTTACATAATTTCTCGTTTGTCCCCTACAACTATTCTTCCCTTCCCTTCCTGACACAAAACTCTTTCTTGTTACAAAATAGGATTTGTATTTCATAAATGATTCTTGCGATTCTTTTTCCTAATTTCGCGTATTATATCACCTTAAGCTTTTCCTTTATGCCGTTCGTTCTCTCCACTTCCATTTCCATGCTTATTGTCAATTCGATTTCAGTGCCATTACGAGAAATGCTTTCTTTCAATTTCATCACAAATGATCTTCCTCCTCCAATTTCCCGCTGGTAATTAACAGCGTTCCTCTATCCAGCACCTCTAATCATCCTTACTGCTGCAGAGGAAGGGCTAAGAAGACGATTTCCCAGCCTCGGCTCATGGTATGCTTTCTGGGGGCCACGGAGCAACAGAAAAATCTTGGCCTTCAATTCAACTGAATCTTGTATGAAGTCCCCTGCGTGACTGTCTCATCTTGTTTCGTTCGTGAATAGAGCTCTTTAGGAGCGTGCCAACGGGGAAGCGGGGGTGCAATGCAATAAACGCTTGTTGGTCCCTGGAGACGCATTGACCTTGACCTCCTTAGTCCATACTAGTCCCAGGAACTCCCTGTCAGGTGAGCCATGGAGAAACAGTTACTTGTTTGCCTTCTTCTTCTGTAACGTCGCATTCGCCTACGCTATGTGACAGCCTTTAGTATGGTAGTCATCTATCCACCTGACCTAATAAGTCCGTTCCAGGATCTGGAGAAGGGAGAGAGAAGAGAGAAAGAAGAAAACGAAAATGAGCTTTACTGGGATACCTAGAAATACTAAGATATAGTATAGAAAGATGAAACTAAAATATTAAATGTTATTACCTCCCTTGCGTGACAGGGCAGTACCATAGAGAATGACACACCGAAGGTATTCAAACCTGTTGCTAAGCTCACGAATTCCACGTCGCGTCGGTCTGGATGATTTCAATTTTAGATCGGTTCACAGGAAGATAAACGACTCTATTTGGGTCAACATAAAGAAAATGAAATGAGAGAAGATAGGGGAGGGACACAGGCAAAATCAGAAACTGAAAAGTTGCGAAAAACAATGATAAGAGAGAGAGAGAGAGAGAGAGAGAGAGAGAGAGAGAGAAACCGGTATTCCGTTTTAAAGAGAAAAGGTTTTCCGGGAAGGACATGAGGTTAGGACCCCGCCTACAGACTTCTGTCAGGTGCAAATAATATTGTTTTCTAGCTGTTTGTATGTTCGTACGTGCTGTCCTGCTACCATAATATTATGAATTTCTGTCACTTTGCATCAGTCCTCTGAAGATAGCTTATTTAGTAATAAAGCCGGCATTGGTCAGGATCTCATCCGTTTCATCTTTTTTCGTGGTTCATGATATAGGCTATATAATCACGTGCAAGTGTAATTATCAGTATACACACACACACACACACATACATATATATATATATATATATATATATATATATATATATATATATATATATAAATATGTGTGTGTGTGTGTATATATACATATCTACATATGTTTATATATATAAAATGTGTGTATGTATGTATGCATACAAATAAAATGGAAGTGGAAGTAGTCTAATAACGCTGAAAATGAATTAATGACGGCGAGGCGCCTTTGTTAACACTTGTGTTAATTGAATCAAAGCTTCCATTTCGGGTTCTCAAAGGATAGTGCTAGTTAATTATATTCACCAAACAGAATATAATTAATCTTTGTTTTTTGTTTTATAGAATGAACAACATTACTCTTTAAATTGTGAAGGCCGTTTAAAGGCATTAGCCTGAAAGCTATGAACTTCCTATTCTGTCTTCAACAGAGGGGGAATGCTTAACCCCTATGTCGCTATTTTAATTAGATAAAGTATCCTTCTGGGAAGCGGTTTTATGAAGAAACTCAGTGATAGTTTTCTTATCAGCCTTTGTTATTAGTACCAGCCTTTTCCTAGTCCTACTAATCATTTTCTAAGATGTTACTGTGTTTCTTTCAATATATCTAGATTATACTTAAAATATCAGAAACTGTTCAATCTAAACTTTTCTTTCCTTGCTTCTGAAGTACAATTTGATAATGTCTTGATTTTCATAGCAAAAAGTTTGTCTGTTAACTTTTTTTTTATCAGTGTTTCTTAATTATAAATATACTTTGTCTTTAGATTTTCAGCCGATTTCTCTATTATTTCATATCTTCCAGTTTTCATATTCCTGAGAAGCAGGGCTGCGATGATATTTATAAAAAAGGTATCATATTATATACAATGAATGTTACAATGAACGTTGATAATTTAGGGAAAGAAAATTGGTTGAAGTTTAATTATTAATCTTCCCTCGTGAAATATGACGGAGAAAGAAGACTTTTCTTTGATGTTAGTTATCTGGGATTATCTCTTTTATAGTTATGGCAATAATGACAGTAATGAAATCAGACAAATTTATAATATGAAGAATCAAAAAGCTTATCACTAAAAAAGCAGGTAGGGAATGAGAGTGGCAGTGAATGTCTCTTCCTTTCCAATCCATCCCTATTAAAATGACTAATTCATGTAGTACTGATGATAGTTTAGGAGCATCAGTGCAATTTTACAAAAATCCTCATCACGAAAACACCTGATATCTCCACAGGAAACACAGTTCATAATAATGTCGGAAACCGTATTGATTTTTATCTATATTTAGTTATGTTTTTTTATGAATTAATTTCAGTAAAAATGAACCAGCAGAGAGAGAGAGAGAGAGAGAGAGAGAGAGAGAGTTCGGAGGATTATCTAAATCCTCCTTCAGAATACACCGCTCTCTTGTCTAAATCAGTGAACAGTGAATTTGGATAATCGCTCGGTATACATTTCAACCTAAAGACAAGTATCCAGTAGACCAAAAGTCAAAAGAAAATGTGATCATGATAGAGCTAAGTACATGAGATATTTGCCTTATCAGTCAACATAAGAACAAATAGTAAGATAGAAAACAAGCCAGTTTTGTTTAGCTTTATGCTACACATGACTGCTGCATGTTCCTTCTTCTATAGTTCGTGACTTATAGGATAATAAGTGAGACGAAAATAGACTTTCTAAAGTAGAGCTTCGACTTAATACTGTGA
>NC_089786.1:32968694-32971194 GCF_040412425.1 Macrobrachium rosenbergii
TTCTATCCTTTGGAATGATAGTGGTTGCGGATTACATTTTTATATTATGATCTTTTTTTTCTTAGAAATTCAAGAATTGAGAAAGAAAATGAGTCCAACCTCACAGGAGTCTATATTATGTTAATGTGTTTTCAATTTCCATTAACTGAGTTTTATTTATTTTCATTTTGAGAGCTAAAATTATCATAGCATTTTATCCTTCTCTGTCCAAAGGCAAATACGAATTTGGTGATATATTTAATAAGACAGCTTATCAACTTAAGTTCCGTTAAATAAACCACAGGGGTTGGCATTAGTAGATTTTACATTCCCCATCCTGAATTATTCCTAAAATTCTAAGAAGATCCGTTGAACACTTAAATTTCAAAAGCAATATAAAATAGGAAACAAAATCTTGACAAAGGCAGAGAATGGTCACGAGATTACCTCTAAACATTTGTTTGACAAGACAATTGTGTAATTTCCACAAACAATTTTTTTTTTTCATTTCACTATTAACATTTTATCCGACTCAGCTGAGATAGATTACACATAAGAATAACTTTTGCCAAAAAGGCTTCATAATAATGTCACCATATGAACGCTATTCACGTGCACTGAGGCAGTTATACCCCTACGGACTTCAGTCTACAACACGACCACGGTTTCTTCCTCACTTCAATATTGATATTCCATGAGACTAAAAGAAAACGACATCTTTTGCGTGATGAATGGAAGCAGAAGAACTTTTGCTTTGGGATGCCTCAAGCCTTAGATTTTATTTGTAGATGTGGAACGAATCTCATTTTTTAAATGCAGACAAAGCCGCAATGCATTAACGAAATATGAAATTCAGTCGCAGTGGTTAGGATATATATATATATATATATATATATATATATATATATATATATATATATATATATATATATAAATAAATATCATGTATATATATATATATATATGTGGTATATATATATATATATATATATATATATATATATATATATATATATATATATATATATATATATATCTATATATATATATATATATTCTCTAGATAATATATATATATATATATATATATATATATATATATATATATATATATATATATATATATATATATATATTTTTTTTTTTTTAGCACAATACTTAGGAAAAGCAAATATTTATTTTGTAAAAGGGTACATAGAATTTGCAGAAAATATGATACAGGAATATAAAAAAGGTAAAAATATTCTCTGAAAGTGGCGATGGCAAGTTTGTAAATATTGAAAATTTTTGAACAGAAAAATTTATTTATACTGGAGGTTCTTTCTTGCTCTCGACGATTATTGCATTTGGCAACTTACAGTTATTGTTAATAATTCATCTTTCAATATTCGTGGCGCTTTCCATCTTAATATATATTTTCCTTTAGCTTCTTTCTCTGCAAATCTACAGTATTTGAGACTTGACATAATATTGCTCGTTATACTTGAACCTAATGTATTATAAAATCTTATGTACCAAAGAAATACTCATAAACAGATATATTCCACAGGGTTTCACCAGACCTGTACACTGTCAAAAGAGATTTTTCTGGAACAGAAAGCGAGGAAAATCATTTTCCTTCATAACACAAACGTCATTCTCAGGACTGGCTCAGGGAATGGCCGACTAGAACAGAAGCAAAAGGCTGGAAAGTGTACCTGTCTTTTCCGAAATCTTTATTATTATTATTATTATTATTATTATTATTATTATTATTATTATTATTAGATATAAGAAAGCATTCTATGGAAAATGCTTCAAAGCCATTAACTTACAAAGAAAATGTTCTCAAGCTGAATAGAATTCGTTTTGTATCACTTGCTTATATTTATCTCAGTTTCGTTTCAGTTTCACTTTTGATCATTAATAACAGCAAAACAGACACACCGCATATATATATGATTTATATATATATATATATGTAAGTTATATATATATATATATATATATATATATATATACCATGTATATATATATATATATATATATATATATATACATATATATATATACATATATATATATACATATATACTCCATATATATATACATATATATATATACATATATATTTACATATATATATCTATATATATATATATATATATTTTTATATATATATATAAATATATATACTATATATAATACATTTTTATGACCCTTGAATCATTAATCATAAGTTAGTGCATTTAGTACTAATATTAATATAAAAACATATGTAAGTAAGATAATTTATATGCATATTCCTAATCACGATGCTAGTGTGATATATTACAGAAGGATTCTATTGTAATATATCATTGTTTTTGAATTTCCCTATTTGTCTGATATAAATAAAGTGCCGAAAGAGAAAGAGAGAGAGAGAGAGAGAGAGAGAGAGAGAGAGAGAGAGAGAAAGTGGGGATTTTTAAAAAAGAAATGTCTGTTTGGCCATAAAAGGCTGGCGAAGTGATCTCAAAATGTCTACACAAGGTACTCAAAG
>NC_089786.1:32976194-33002627 GCF_040412425.1 Macrobrachium rosenbergii
TCTCCAGTGTCCAAGTGAGGTTGTTTCAGGAGGGTGTCTGAAGGCTGGTTAACAGATATATCAGTAGGTGACCTTTTCGGAATGAATAAGTTCAGGAGAATCTTCAGTCCCTTTTATGAAAAATCTAGGGTGGCCCTGATGACTTAAACAGCCAATAATTGTGCACCTGGTTTATGGTTGACTCTTGGTGGGTCACGACCAGAGGGAGAAGGGAGGTGACTACTAACCTTTTATGTTTGCTGAGAACAAATGTTTTAAAACATACATACATACATACATACATACATACATACATACATACATACATACATACATACATACATACATACATACATACATACATACATACATACATACATACATACATACATACATACATACATACATACATACATACATACATATATATATATATATATATATATATATATATATATATATATATATACATATATATATATTATCATTTGGGAATCTTAATTTGTCACTTTCTTTTGCATATGACTCCACTTACTCTGGCTATGACATTCTTTTTTATGACAGTTATTCTCTTCTTAAGAAGCTGACTTCTCAAGCTAAAGGCATTTTTGGCTTAGCTGTATAAATGTGTTCATATTTATTAATGACAAGTATGTCAAGAAAACACAATGGGTTGTAAAGGAACGTACCAGTGCCAGGCTGCTTTGCCTCCCAGGCAACCGACTCCGAATTCAGCAGGATTCCGCCTCTGCTTGGAATGAGCAGAGCTCTTTCGAACGAAACACCGCATTCAGTCAGTGCGGGTTACTGCTTCGTATGAAATGTAACCAGGACCCCGATACCTATTGCCATAACCAGTCAGAAACAAACGACAGCAGAGGATATCAAACGAATTGCTTAGCAGTTCATTCCCCTTGCTTACAATCTTCCTCTGTTATGATTAGGTTTTATTGTCAGGACTTAAGGGTCCAGAGTTGGTTTGCATAAACATGTTATGATAATCACTGCGCAATGCTCTTTAGAATAGATAATTGTAATTTATCCACCCCGGAAACCATCCTGGGGAATTTATGAAAACATTCTTTTTAAATGAATCATGTTATTTGAATGCACGATTCCCCGCCCACCGCCCCCAAGTGGATGCTGCCTACAGGATGATTTTCAGGCTCTAGAATAGCTCCATTGCAACCAACTTATTTTTTTTTATTATTCCTTAAAAAATAAAAATGTCAAGTGGTTACAAGAAGTATTAGATCAATCACAACATTCTCATTGAATTTAAACTTCGAAAAAATAAATTATATTAAATCTGAAATATAGTTGTTTCGTCCTACCTATTCTATCATTTTGTTATAAATTTTATCGCCAGGGATGAAACAATTTCCTCACTGAGGAGTTGTGAAATGATTCGGAGAGATTAATTGCTTTTGCTCTGTACATCTGACAACCACGCGTAGATGACAGCTCGCAATATCTAGGGAAATGGCTTCCCGTTTTAGTACACAGTTATGAAAGCTTCTAAATAAAAGAAACACAGTTCGTCTCCTGAAATACACTGCACTTAAAACAAAGAGCATCCAGAATAGACAGTGCAGCGGCGGAGGTGATTCACGAGCGAGGGGAATCCTGATGTATACCTGTAGCCTATCACTAACGATGGCGTTTACAGAAGGTGTAAAATAAAGGCGGAACGCAGAAGTCTTAGTTTGGGGGTCAGTTAATTATCTACAGTTTATTGCTTCATCTACGAGTATTCACGATTAGCATCAGAAACTTCTTCCTTGTACCTTATAATGCGGGCAGAGAACAAAAAAATAAATTCGGAAAAACAGGGAGAAAAACCGAAAACGAAATATGGAATAACTGAAGCAAAAAAAAATAAACAGAGGAGGGAACTGTATGATAGAGAAGAACAGGAAAAAAATAATGAAATATAGAGAAAAAAAGATAGAGAATAGAAAGAATAGATAATCAGTCAATCAGTCAATATCATATATATATATATATATATATATATATATATATATATATATATATATATATATATATATATATATATATATATATATATATATATATATATATATATATGTACTTAAGGAAATATGTCTAGTTTAGAATTAACATGTTATAAGGTGTGATGAAGGAAAGATCGCTTCAAGAGTGAACTGGGTCGGGTGCTCAGTCGCAAAATCATTGCATTCAGCAAATAGTTTGGTTACTTCAGCTGTTTTGCTTGATGAACACACAATATTGGCTCTGATTTGGGAGGCAGACGACCGAGCTGGTATGCGAGTGTGTAAGTTCGTGCGTTAGAAAATATAGGTTATGTGTCTAATTCTGCCCAAAAGTAAGTCTGATCAATTATTAGCGAAGCAAGAGCGTTATCGTCCAGACGTAGCTTTGAGTGTTCCAATCTCTTAGAAGCTGGCAGATAAGGTAAAGTTCAGACTCTTCGTTTTTCTGTGTGAACTGTGAATTTGTGAATTTTACCAAATTCAAGACACTTATGAATTTGTGTGGAGAGTTGAACATAACCATTTATGTCACTTTAATATTCTATTTTATTGTGTTTTGTTTAACGATTATTAACCATCCATTTTAAACTTTTCATTATTAAAACTTGTATATTTGTGGGAGATTACAATTTTGCTTAATTCTTCGACAGATGTCTGTGGAATTGCTGTGGTTATAGAGAAGACACTGCAAACCTTTGCAATGTGGTTATTTCTCATGTGGTTGACTTTGAGACTATACGTATAATGTCTAAGATGAAATGTGTGGGAGTTTTGGGTGTAAAGACTTTTCAGTCGTAGTAAGACTTTTTTAGTCAGAGTCAGAATAAATCTTGAGTAGACCATTTTGACTTGATAATTCATTTATTATGCATTTTAATCTTTTCTTTGTTCGTTCATTACTTGTTGGGTTGATTTGATAATAAATCTATTTTTGTAGGAAAGATTGCGTTTCCTTAGAATATCCATTTCTTTTTTGAAGATGATGTTCGAGAGAGAGAAATCCGTGTGAGAGAGAGATTTGCTGAGAGGGGAAAGATGCGAGCATGCGAGAGAGAGAGAGAGAGAGAGAGAGAGAGAGAGAGAGAGAGAGAGAGAGAGAGAGAGAGAGAGGGATGGAGAGAGAGAGGGAGATCTGTGGGCTAAGTGTTAGGAGAGTGGAGGAAGGGTCGAGATTACCATGCTTTCCTGAATATGCAACAGAATACGTAATATATATATATATATATATATATATATATATATATATATATATATATATATATATATATATATATATATATATATATATATATATATATATATATATGTGTGTGTGTGTGTGTGTGTGTGTGGAATAGATAATCAATCAATCAGTCAATATATATATACATATATATATATATATATTTATATATATATATATATATATATATATATATATATATATATATATATATATATATAAATATATATATATGTGTGTGTGTGTATATATATATATATATATATATATATATATATATATATATATATATATATATATATATATATATATATATATATATATATACTGTATATGTGTGTGTGTGTATGATGATAACAAATGAACGACATTCAACGAGGAAATTGAAAACTGAGTAACAAGTGCGGGCATGAGGCAACATTGCCAACATCATTGACCTGAAATCGCAACGGGCTCCTCTTCCACGGATTCACACAACATGAAAATTAATGAGGCTTGCTTTGCATTTCTGAGCTCTCACACGTCTAATATACTTTGCGTAATATCTATTGCTTGCATAGAGTATGTGCAAACGATCACCTCAGGCATTGAATCTCATGCAAGCGCATTAGGGGCTCGTTGAGGATGGTAAATCCCTACATGTAGCATCCAATATACAGAACGATTCCTACCAATTTCCTACGTAGATGAAAATTCTGATTTCAGCAATTTAAGGCTTTTCTTTTGTTGTGACTTGATGCCTATAGGGAGTGCCCTATGGCGACGTATGGTTCAGTTGGTCACAAGGTCATGTTTATGGGCTGATTGTATCGTTCAACAAACTATCGTTTAGCTTTCCGCCCTTTATTTTCTGGTTGACCGATTAACAGTGGCTTCTTCCTTTTAAGTCGTGAACTGTGAGAGGCAAAACAGTTCGCATAATGAAAGGTAACGAGATCTTGGTCCAAGTGTTTTCTGTAACCTCATCTAAAGCTAAACAGTTAAACTGTGGAAAATAACGATCCGAGAGTTTCCTTTAACCGAAGCAGATGCGGATAGGAAGAAAATTCTGTAGTTTTGATCTGAATTTGAAGAGTATTTTTTTTAACTGCATCTTAATATGAGGTTTCACATAAAGGTATCTCGTTCGAAAAAAGAGTGTCTTGTCCTTCAGTCGGACTCACTATCCATTTAGGGTGAAGCAGATTAATCCAAAAGTTTCCATGATTTCATCATTCTCCAAATAATCCTGAAGAATGACACACAGAATTTGAAATAAGCACAGGGGGTTCTTCGTGAAATATGAGCAGTCTGAAAAGTAGGTATCTGTCAGAAGGCGGTTTAGTTCTCTTGTTATCATAATCAATATTGTTGTTACAGCAATCGTAAACATACGAACCTGCTATATCTTTGATTTCGAAGTCTCTACCAGAAAAGAAATTTAAGCAAGCTATTGTAAATCCACATCGGAAATTGCTAGAATTTGTAATTTATAAAAAGACAATCGGACAAGTAAAAATATGTCAAATGATGGTTCAGTATTTCTTATTACTATAAAATTATGAACTTCGCAAAGTGAGTTTTAAGTTAATAATAAAAGAAAAGTCAATATGTAGCCCTATTTCCTCAAGTAATTAGATTAAAGAAGTGGATGGGTGGGAGTGCAAACAAAAATCAGTCCAGAGTGAAGAGATCACTTCTTTTTTAGGTGAATTAAAACGGAAATCTTAAGCTACTGGAAGCAATGGCCTTGGATAAAAACAAGGACCAGTCAAATCAATTACATTTTTGCGAAAGCAAGAGAGTTTAGCTACGTGTATCCCTTATAGAAAATAAACTTCAATTAAAAGTTTAAAATTGTTCTATTTATAAATGGGAATGAACACATCGTAGTATATGATTAAAGGTAATTAGTAAAGCAAGGATTTTTGCGAAACGAAATATATATACACTACTTATAATACCGTACTGTATGCACACTTAACATTAATTTCAGTTATTAAAGGTACACTATGCCACATTAATATTAATATTAGTATATTCAGTACTGGTCTATAAAAATACTTACGTGATATTATCTCATGAGTTTCCGAGACACGGATATATTAGTCATATACACGTCTCAAAAGTACATACATTTTAATAATCAACTGTTCATAACTAAAATTTTACATTTTATATGAATTAATTTCAATTTCAGAGTCCGTGTTACTTAAATCCCTAAGAAAAGGCGAGAGAAAAAAATAAGAGAGATTCTGGGAAAATAAGAAAAGCTGCACAGTCCACCAAAGGCTGGGGAAGTGTTCTCCAACGTACTCGTAAAAGAAGAAAAGCTTTGGACCTAAAAATTAGCCAGGATTTCTCTCTCTCTCCCACCCTCACACTCTCTTAGGGAGTAAGAATTAGCTTCTGGAGCAAGTACAAAGCCCCCAGTCTATCTTAATACAAGAAGTAAATTACGGTTTTCTCTCTGCAACATTTTCTTACTAAATAAGAAAAGTCTTGAGAAACATCTTATGTTTCTGTGAGTGAGGTTCTTTTTTATTTCAGATGTTTTCTTTAGATTAGACTGACTGGGAAAGTTGTGAGTTTTCTGCATGTTTAATAACGATTCGACATTTATTCTTTTTTTATTTCTGAATGAAATCAACAACAATATTTTTGATATTTCAGTCAATAAAAAAAAAAACTTGTTTATAGACATATTCGTGAGAAAGTACTTTATATAAGTCTATTCTAGCCCGAATGATAAGAATGTCTACCCGCTCTGGGGTATTACATGTTACATTTGCCTCGATGTTTCAAGGGAAAATTCTTCACCAGTTCTACGCCTTTTTTTCATAGACAGAACCTGCAGCCGTAGGTGGAAATCGTTCATAACTAAGGATTTCATTTGTAAGTGAAGTTCTGTTCAATAATTGAGAAATGCTGGAAAATTCTGGAGCGTTTATTTGGTATCTTTGCCATAATATCACACGACTTCTTACATATTTCTTATAAGTTTCATTTCACCCTCATCGCTATTACAATAAAAGGCTGTTTTTGTGACTTCGATCTATGCTGAAGATACGAGGTAGCATCACGGTAATGTTTTCATTATAACCAGGGTTCACAACCCTCTGATGACAATTTCTCTCCATTGGACATCTTTATTCGATCCTCTTAAGATTATATATATATATATATATATATATATATATATATATATATATATATATATATATATATATATATATATATATATATATATATATATATATATATATATATATATATATATATATATATATATATGTATGTATGTATGTATAACTGAATCACGAAAATATGGAACGTGATGAATATATAAATAAAGATAAAATCCACGAAGGAAACGGAAACACTGGAGTGCTGCGAGGCCTTTCGACACTAGTCCTTTACTTAGCAGACTGAAGGAATATAAAAGTATGTTTACAAAGAAAGCTCATATAAATGACAGATGGGGATTATAAAGGAGGCTATGGAGCTCTTCACGTGCTCTTTGATCTCTCTTGTTTAATTCCACCAAGTCAAGTAACGCCCTAAGCAGAAGACAGAAAACGAATTAAGTTAATCCACAAGAATGCTTCTTTCTACCTTACAATGAGAGAGATGGTTTCCGTGGCTAAAGATCGGCAAAACAATCCTCACTGATATCCAATAATAGTCATATAACTAAACACATATTAAACAAAGGAAATTCAAAGCGAAAAAGCAGATATGCAGTCGGCAGAGAGAAATCATGATCTGATTAAAAGTAACACCTCTTACATAAAAGACACTGCAAGTGCCAAATAAAGATGAGCAACTGAACCAACCTAAAAAAAAAAAAAAAAAAAAAAAAAAAAAAACTAATGACACACTGAGTTGGATAGTGGGGAAATAAGGGGAAATGAGCAACACAAGGGAGGGAAAATCCTATTCAAGAGCGAGGGAGGGCAGAATGACACTTTAATCAGGAAAATGAAAAATATCGAGTTTGACATTAGAGTGGCCTTTCTTTATTTCCAAGGGAGGGGAAAGCCTTAAAGCGGAATTTCCAGCAGGCAAGCGAATTGTAGGAATCTCTGCCACTAAGGCTGTCTGAAGCAAGCCTTGTAACACAAGAGAAGTTGTCAACGGGCTCCAGTCTTAATGCAGCGACAGACAGATCTTTTGAAAAGACTGAATATAGCTGTACAGAAGTTATAAACAGGAAAGACTGAGCAGCTGACTAATCTTTCAGTTGTATATTTCCACACATTATCGTACGATTGTGAAGACAGACGTGTCTATATTGTATCTGTTTTTTTCGCATTTCTTGTTGAACATGCTGAGAGAGAGAGAGAGAGAGAGAGAGAGAGAGAGAGAGGAATGCATCCAATTACTGCCTTAGCTGAGCAGTGTCAATAGCTGGAGTAACTTCTGGTTTCAAGTTTCCTTTCTGTCGTTGAGTTGGGTCACAATAGGTCGGTGTCTGTGTCATTGTCACTGCCACCGATGGAGGAGAGAAGAGAAGAGAAGGGAATAACAGACAGATCAATGTCTGGGACAGAGGGAACACAGAGGACGATCTGACTGTTTCCCAGTGAATGGAGAGAGAATTCACTCTACGTCTTACTTGAACCAGGAAAGTATGAGGAAGAAATGTTGGAGTTACAGGAAGTTTCTTGCAAAATTGGAGGAAGACTGTAATGATTCTTTAAGGTCCAAACTTCCTTGTCATGGTTTTTTCTTCTATTTATTTCATAACTTTTTTCTACTTACGCTTTTCACCATTTCCGTGTATATAGTACCTACTACTATTCTGTAGTACTCATCTTCCTTTCATTCTTTACGTTATTAACCCTACCTCGCTTTTTCTTATTTTATATTATGGCCTTTTCGTTCTCAGGATCTTTGTTGGAAAGCTATGACGTTCTTGCTTGTTCCATGTATATTTGAGTATTAAAAGAAATTTAATTTTGGTGTATGATTATTAACGTCTTTCATATGTTAAGACATAAGATATGTAAATTGGTTCATTTATATTAATTACTTGTCCCTTATGTAATTACCCTTGACCCACTTTTAAATAGACCCTTCAACCTGTTTCCCGTTGTTATCGGGGAAAAATGTTTACTTCGGTAATGACGGAGTTAGCCGAAGCAGTCTGGCAGCGAGTTGTCTCCGACTCGGAAGCAAACCCTCTCGTAGGAGATTTTAATCTTGACTTCTATCACTAGGACTTGGAAGGATCTGACTTTCTCCTACTTTTAGAAGCCTATGTACCAGCAATGATCGTGGGGTAGATTAATCCTGGGAGTGACCTACCATCTTGAACTAGTGCAGTCGTTTTGAAGAAGTTCTACAACGCTCGTCCTCGTCGTGTCAAGAGTCAGAACATAACCTCTTAATGTTGCCAATTGCCGCTCTGGAACTCATTACAGGTAAGGGTCAACTAGAGAGTGGGTCTTAAGTCAAGCCCTTTGTAAATTCCAGCTTGGGGAAGTGATTTCTTAAGTAAGGCCTTGCATGTCTTTAATATATGTAATCATCTATGAGCCAATTTACGTGTCTTGTGTCTTGGCATATATATTAACATGGTTATTGTCAGCAATTTATCCTTTCGGGAGTGTTAATATTATTCAATTTTTGCTAGGATAGCCAATAATCATTTACGTAATTCTGCTTAAATGTGTAGTTTACTGTTAAGCCAGGAATTATAGGCAGTTGTTATGACTTTTAGTTCTGCTTGGTAATATTAATTGATGACCTATCGAAATTTTCAGGTGATTACCGAACTGAATTGAGACACATGTGTTATACCCACTACCTCGCATCAATAGTTGTAATTACTTCAGGACCTCGGGCAGTTAATGAGAGCCTCTAATAGTTTATCAAGTTACTTATTTTTACTTAAGGGAAGTTCTCTATGTATGATAGTATATTGTTAATATACAGATTAATTATGTTATGTGTTTCCTTGGTGCCTAGAGTTTTTACGTGTATGTTATTGGTGTCTCCTTAAAAAATTTAGTTCATGGCGCCCGAACAGGGACTGTTGCAAGTTAGGTAATTAAGAGGCTCTCAAAATTAGGTTGCACTGGTTTAGCTGTAGCTCACTCCCTCGGGGTTTTCTATTAGCAATCATTGTTACTGGGGATTTTTTGTCAAGTAATATATTATCATGTCCAATTTAAAGCTGCTTATTACTCAGAGAAAGGTTATTCGTAAGAAAGTAACGGATGCCTTTAATAAACTGGGGTCCTATGTAAATTTTACTGCATCCCAGAAAGTATCGGAAAAGGGTCTCCTGTTAAGTTACCAGAAGGGCTTGTTAGATTTGGATTTTAAAATTCAAAGTTTAAAGTTCGAGGATAGCGCAGTTACAGAACTCGAATTAGAAGAGGAATGTTTGGTTTGCCTTGATTATTTAGATAAGATAGAGAGATGTTTGCCTTTGCTTGAATTTTCTCCTTCCCGTAGTGTCACGGACACAGCTCTTAGTTTACTAAAGCAGCCAACAGCGCCCCTCCCAAAATTTAGTTGCAAGGAGAATGAGGATCTCTTGCAGTTTTTTGTAGAATTTGAGGCTACTACTGGTGTTTATAAATATCCTGATAGGGATTTATTACTTTTGCTTAAACAGCAAGTTGAAGGTCGTGCAAAGGTTTTGCTGAATTCTCTTGAAGCAGATAAACAGAGTTACCAAGATGCTAAATCGCTCTTGATTAAAGCTTTTGCTTCGGAAGAAGTTAGGAAGTCTTCCACCGTTAAGAAACTAACAGAGTTGAAACTAAATCTAGGTGATGACCCATTTAATTATGTTTCAAGGCTAAGGAATCTATATGAGTCTACTAAGGTTTTGCAAATATCCTCTGATGATTTTTTGACTTATTTTGCTTGGCTAGGTTTGAATGATGAATTTAGGAAAGAGTTGGTGCAAATTACTAATAAGACTTCTCCTTCAATTGCGGAAATTTTGGATAACTTTTTTGTAGCTTGCAGAGAGGTATGAAAACTCGAGAAAATTGTCAATTGTTACGCCTTCAAAGCATTCCTTATCAAACAATAGTAGTACTGAAGATACTGATAGTTTTGCTAGTTTGGCAGTTAAAGTGCATTCTCTTAAGAATAAAGTCCTACCTAGTTGTTCGTTATGTTCAAAGGTCCATGGTAAGGATTTCAATCATTTACTATATAAATGTACTAAATTTCCCACTCCACAGTCTAAAGTAGATAAATTGAAGTATTTTAAAGGTTGTTTGAAATGTGCTAGTTTTCGCATCCCACTGCTAAATGTAAATTTAGGTTTAAACACAAATGTTTTAAATGTTTTGGCTGGCATTTTCCTTTCTGTGTAACAAAGATAATTCACATGATTGTAAGAAAAGTGAAGCTATAACAAGCGCAGAAACAAATAATGGGGTTACAGTGTTCTCAAATTTCGTTAGTGACTCTGTTCTTCCTACTTTCACTTTTGGCATTGTTGGACAAGAGCGCTTGTATAGGGGTATAAAAGACAGTGGGTCTCAAAGCACTTTTGTTTCACAGAAGTTAGCTGATACTTATGACTTCGAAACTATCAAAAATAATGTTAATCTTACAATTCATGGTTTCAATGGTGTTAAAACTTACAGGAGCAAGGTAGTTCAGATTCCTATTACTCTAGGAAAGTTTCAGCAATACTTTAAAGGATGCAGTAAGCTTGGATCTCTTGTTGAAGTTTGTGTCAAACAGGTTAAAAGATTGTTGTTTGGAAGTATAAAAAATCTTGTTTTATCTTATGAGGACTTTGAATTTATTGTTTGTCACACTGTTCACCTTGTTAATAGGAGACCTATAGCCTTTAAGGAATCCCTTAGAGAAGAAGATTTAGACTTTGTACCTGAACCAATTACACCTGAGAAGTTAGTTAAGGGCTATGAACTGACTTCCTTGAATCTCATTCCAGAATTACAGGGTATACCAGATGAGGATCCTGACTGGCAACCTTGTGTAAATCCCCAACAGGTTAAGGATGAGTATATGAAATTAAGGAAAGTCAGAAATAATCTGTTATCTCAATATCATAATGAGTTTTTGGGTACACTGATTAACCAAGCTGTTGATAAAAAGGATAGATACCAACCTATTACACAGAGGGGTATTAAAATTGGGGATATTGTCCTGCTGAAAGAGGTGCACACAAAACCTAACAATTATCCTATGGGTTTGGTTAAAGAATTGCAATTTAACAGTACCGGTGAAGTTACAGGAGCACTGATACGAAAGGGTTCTACTAGGGAAGTTGTTAAAAGACACATTACAACACTGATTCCTTTTCTCGAAAGATCGGATGATTCAGAACTTTCGTCGACTAATGATTCTGTTAAACTTTTATCAGAGGCTCCCCGTGTCAAAAGAAAGGCTGCTATAGTTAGTGAGCAGAAGACCAGGGAGATTTTGACAGAGTGAAATGTTAGTATATTATTTTATTTTTTAGATGCAATTTTTGTACTGAAAAAAAATTGCATCGCTGGTGGTGGACTAAAAGAAATTTAATTTTGGTGTATGATTATTAACGTCTTTCATATGTTAAGACATAAGATATGTAAATTGGTTCATTTATATTAATTACTTGTCCCTTATGTAATTACCCTTGACCCACTTTTAAATAGACCCTTCAACCTGTTTCCCGTTGTTATCGGGGAAAAATGTTTACTTCGGTAATGACGGAGTTAGCCGAAGCAGTCTGGCAGCGAGTTGTCTCCGACTCGGAAGCAAACCCTCTCGTAGGAGATTTTAATCTTGACTTCTATCACTAGGACTTGGAAGGATCTGACTTTCTCCTACTTTTAGAAGCCCTATGTACCAGCAATGATCGTGGGGTAGATTAATCCTGGGGAGTGACCTACCATCTTGAACTAGTGCAGTCGTTTTGAAGAAGTTCTACAACGCTCGTCCTCGTCGTGTCAAGAGTCAGAACATAACCTCTTAATGTTGCCAATTGCCGCTCTGGAACTCATTACAGGTAAGGGTCAACTAGAGAGTGGGTCTTAAGTCAAGCCCTTTGTAAATTCCAGCTTGGGGAAGTGATTTCTTAAGTAAGGCCTTGCATGTCTTTAATATATGTAATCATCTATGAGCCAATTTTACGTGTCTTGTGTCTTGGCATATATATTAACATGGTTATTGTCAGCAATTTATCCTTTCGGGAGTGTTAATATTATTCAATTTTGCTAGGATAGCCAATAATCATTTACGTAATTCTGCTTAAATGTGTAGTTTACTGTTAAGCCAGGAATTATAGGCAGTTGTTATGACTTTTAGTTCTGCTTGGTAATATTAATTGATGACCTATCGAAATTTTCAGGTGATTACCGAACTGAATTGAGACACATGTGTTATACCCACTACCTCGCATCAATAGTTGTAATTACTTCAGGACCTCAGGCAGTTAATGAGAGCCTCTAATAGTTTTATCAAGTTACTTATTTTTACTTAAGGGAAGTTCTCTATGTATGATAGTATATTGTTAATATACAGATTAATTATGTTATGTGTTTCCTTGGTGCCTAGAGTTTTTACGTGTATGTTATTGGTGTCTCCTTAAAAAATTTAGTTCAAGTATATTATGAATGAGCACTAAAGAAAAACATACTGGAGTAAATGACTGAGAAAAAGTATGACAACTGGTAACAATGTGAACAGCAAAAATGAAACACTAAACTATGATACAGGAAACTATAAATTTTAATTTATTAACCTTAACTTATTTTTAAATCGAATTAAAGATGTACTTAAATATAATTTCCTTTTCTCATATAATGATAAATTATGTAAACCCTAAGACGGAGTTGATTGTAATCGGCAGTTAATCATAATCATAAGTAGATGAAAATATTTTTGTTCTTATTTTTCTTTAGATAATCAGTGTAAAGTGAAGAAATCTTTTATTTGGAGTTTTAAAAGGTTATAGGTTGCCCTTGAGTGGCAGAGGAAAGTGGCAGGAACGCAATATCTTCGATACCAAACTAGTATACAAATGGCCATCGACCCAAACCCCTGCCCCCTCTCCTTCCAATCTGGTATCGGGAGGAGCCAGGCAGTAGCTGCTTGGGACTCGGTAGGCACACCTATGGTCCCGCAAGCCCCAATTCCCTGGCACGCAGAGATGACAAGGTCGTGTTACAAGTGAAATGTATTATGTCATGAGCGAGGCATGAATTTTGGGATCACCTCATATACAATAGTACAATAATACAAGAGTCAAAGAGAGGCAAGAGGCTCTTAAGTACTAAAGAGAGAAAGAGATAGGCTTTACATTCATTAAGGCATTCTATCAACAACTCCTATTCTTGTCCCAGTAGTTACATGTTTTGGAAGAAGGACGGAATGGCTTAATCTAAGCACAAGATTAATTAGCACGATGATAATTGTCACTCAGTTAAAAAGGAATAAGATATTATTGCGCTAGTTATATTTAGGAATTGAGTCTGTTTCCATTATAGAAGCAAACTCCCAGCATTAATCCAAAGGTCAACTGTCGACGAAGGGCAGCTTCCTTGCGGTTAAAAACTAAATGGTGTAAGAAAACGGTATCAGATGAATAAGGAAAAAAACAGCAAACAGATATAAACAGAGAGTAATAGAAATAAATACTGCCCTGAACTCACGGGATCCACCATCAATAATACTTCCATGGACACCTTTCAACAGCCTTGCAGTAAAAGGAATGAAACACCTCTATGCGTCATGGACGCTGATGCTTCACATGGAACTGAAATGACATCTGGACGGTTCCTTTGAACTTCAGGTTAACAGAGTCAAGTAATAGGGAAGTGAGGAAGAGCCTTTTCCTCAAAAACAGTTATCTTTATATAAAAATACAGGTGATTCTTTTTATATTTAGTTTCAGATGTAATCAATGAATATACAATCTAATGAACATTGTCTCTCTCTCTCTCTCTCTCTCTCTCTCTCTCTCTCTCTCTCTCTCTCTCTCTCTCTCTCTCTCTCTCTCTCTAAAATAATTCGTCACAAATCCTTTTCTAGCATATTTATATTGTGCAATTTACTTTCTATTAAAACGACAATTTTAGGTGAATATGGAAATGATTAAAGCAGACTGCAACCTCAGCCTCTGAATCCTGTTGCCGCATCGCCAGGGTTTCTGAGTCATTTTAGGCATCTCACGAGAGTCGACTCAAGTGACTCTCAAATGTCAGCAGCAACCAAACTACCTCAGGAATTGGTAGTGTCACTGTCAGAACGCTGTCTTCGGTAAATAACTGATGGTGTTCACAGTTAATTTTCTCTTTTGAAAGCTTCCAGAAGGAAAATAAGAATTTCTTTAAGAAATTTCTCTGTGAATAAGGTACCTGGTACTTAGTCAACTTTGTGGAAGGACTTATATTTTTTCATTTTATTTTGGACGCAATATTAGAAAAAAAGGTTAATGTGTGGGTTGTCATGATTTTTGTAATAAAAAGGACACATTTGTAGAATTTCAGGTTAATTACATAATATAATGTATACTCTCTCAATAAACTAACTAAAATAAGTAACTAATGGCCATGATGAAATTCTTCACGGAATAATGTTGCTTTAATAACGTGTTCCATATCCTGTGACTTATTATTATTATTATTATTATTATTATTATTATTATTATTATTATTATTATTATTATTATTATTATTATTAAAAAAAGAAACATGAGAGAATGTGTAGTGAGAGACTAAAAGAGGAATGCAAAAAAGAAGACACCAAAACAAGAAGTATATGCATAAGTAAACATCCATATAGTTTATGAAAAGTAGCCCATAACACAACCAACTATATATATATATATATATATATATATATATATATATATATATATATATATATATATATATATATATATATATATATATATGTATGTATGAATGTATGTGTGTGTGTGTGTGTGTATGCGCGCGTATTATATGTGTGTATGAGTGAGCACGTGCCTGTATGAGCACAATGTTTACTGCAAAAAGTAATGCGTGGCAGCTTGCGACCTTGGGGCACTCCTTTCTCAATTATGCTTGAAATAAACATACACCTGCCAAAGACATTTCTCAGTTGGTCTTTTCGTTATCCGGGAAGAGGGAGACGGGAAGTAAAAATAACCCAGGTTATTATCTAAAAAAATTATTTTAAGAAGTAAACAGGTAGTCAGTAGAGGCAACATGAAGAAGGGCTGATTAATGGAGGTAACGGGAGAATTATGTATTAGGTTGTAAGAGCAAAAGTGTAGAAGAGGGTGAGGAGGAATAGTCATAAAAATTATGCTAATAGAAATAAATAGTTATTTAGCTTCACAAGGAAATGTCAAAGAAAAAACTGGATAAAAAGGATAAAGAAACAACCGACTAATAATGGAATGAAAAATTAAAACTGTTTGGCAGGAGAAATGTAAAAGAAAAAAAAATTATCATCATATGAAAAACTGCAAAAGGTCTGGATGAATGCAACATGAAAGATTTTTTGATAAAAGGAAATGTGAAAGTTGTAAATGAAAATGAATTCAAAAGGAAAAATTAAACTTACAGGACGATTCGAGAAAGCGCAAGAAAAGAAAAGAATTATGACTGGGAAGTGAATAAAAATTTCATGAGAAGCCAGAACACATTATTTTCATTATCAATATAAAATGTACGCAAAAACAAAGTACAGTCCAAAAAGTATCTCACAGAAAAGATTATCCTCTATCTAACATAGAGATATGCTGTAGTATATTAGTGAAAAACAAAAGTGCATAGAGATGAAACAAGGTAAAGAGAAAATAAATGCCTTTATAAGAGTTAAGAAAAAACACTGCCGAGAAGACCTTTCCACAATTTCACTTTCAAAGAAATGCCATTATGGCCCTTCACAGTACTGGAAAGTTCTTGCTCTGCGAAATGATTAGTACTCACTAACTCTCAAACGGCAGTCTCTACAGGCGGAAAAGGGAGGCCACTGTTAAAACCAAGGAAAGCGGAAGGTTAATACAAAGTGGTGGTACTTCAGAAAATAACGATGATAACTTTTGGTAAGGAACTGGTTCGAAACGAAAGAATGTAATTTCCCTCTTGAAGTAAAGTCGTGGGAGATAACTAACATACATTAGTTCTGTTGATTGTCTAGAAAAGGGCGGGAAAGGAAATCATTAATGCTATTGTTCTATAACGATACCATGAACACCAGGAGGCTGCTGACATTATAGATAATACAGCGGCGAAGCAAAAGGTGATATCCTGTCATTTCTGTAAATGAGAAAATCTTTATGAATGATTCTTAGTTTGGTGCATCATTTGTCTACTAAAAAAAATTACTTTGGTTCTAATGATATTAATGTCTACGCAAAGTGAATTTTGAAGTGGTAGCGCGTTAATCAATAGGCAAATCATTAATATTTCTTTTTTTATGTTCAACGTTTGCCCGACAGATTGCATCATTCACCGATCTGCGCTCTCTTTCTGATAGTTCTAGATGCCACTTAATTTGCAACATCAAGAAGTTATATAATAATTGCAGTTATAAAAAGAAAACTGAAATGCCAATTAGAATGATCCTGTAGAAAACAAGACAAGATGGGACTCTGCTCACTTGAGGCCCATTAACAGCATCTGTCCCTTTTACTTGTCTCGTATCTTGTCGACATTGTTGTTACTTTTAGATTCAGGCTATGACGATGATATTAATAAAAATATTGATTATTGAATATAAGCAAATATAAATCCCCTTTTCATCTCAAAAGCAAAAAAAAAAAAAAAAATTAAAATCATTATTAAGGCATCCAAAATAAGTTAGCGACAGAAGATTAACGACAATAGCAACTAATTATGCATGCTATACATTCTAATATACATTTCATCTTCCAGATATTTATTGTTTCATGCGTGTGTGTGTGTGTGTGTGTGTGTGTGTGTGTGTGTGTGTGTGTGTGTGTGTGTGTGTGTGTGTGTGTGTGTGTGTGTGAGAGAGAGAGAGAGAGAGAGAGAGAGAGAGAGAGAGAGAGAGAGAGCTTAATTTGTTGATTTAAATAAAAACCAGTTTTATTTATTTTTACTCCTATAACCACAAAAACACGCAAAATATGAAATGCATCATGTTACATAATCTATCGTCACACTCTGCGATATACGATTGTATGAATTGCAAAGTGAGATGAAAGTGATCCAGATTCTTCATATTTTATGGATCATTCATATTTTAAGAGAGAGACAAGGCTAGGCGACTGGGCCGGGTGAGGGCTGAAGTTAGGCTTCTACTCTGCAAGCATGACACCAAAAAAAATTGACTGGAAACTTCCAACGAACTTTCTACCTCAGTCTCACACACACACACACACACACACACACACACACACACACACACACACACACACGCATTTACGCACACACATACACACATATATATATATATATATATATATATATATATATATATATATATATATATATATATAATGTATATATGTGTGTGTGTGTGTGTGTGTGTCTCCAGATTCTAGATAGGACGTCACTGAGTAAATAATTGAATATGATGAAGACTGAAATGAGTACCTCTAAATGTAAACATGGCGGGGTGAGAGTAAATACTGGTTTCAGATGATCCTTTCAAATTAGCTGTTAAAAAGGTGGGGGCGCTTGTTATAGAGAGGACAATTCATGAAGAGTAAAGACAGGGGAATAAAGAACAAAGACGAAAAAGATTTAAAATGTATTGTAAGAAAGCCAATAAAGAAAACTGGTACAGATGGAATTAAAGGAAGATGAGAACAGAATGACTATGAAAGAGGGAGCCAAAGAAGACGAAGAAGAGTGATAAATATAGGGATGATGAAGAACAAAGAATGTGAAAAGACTAATGATGAGAAATGAGATGGTATTAAAACGAACATTGTCAGGTGGTTACATAGAATTGGGTATGACATTATGAGAAAAGCGGACACATTTCTAAGTGAAACAATCGAGTAATTTGAAGAGATGAGCAGTGATTATGCAAAGCAAAAAAAAATGGGAACTGCTACAGTTGATTTGACGGAACCATTAATGAAACCCATCCTGATAACTACAAAACATTCCAACTACGAGTGTAACTGTAATAAAAGGAAAAACTCTTGAAATAAAAAAAAATTGAAGTTCTCTGGAATAAAGGATAAAAGGAAATAGGACATGAATCCCTGAGATGAGAAGACTATAACAGAAAGCTTAATTATCCCGATTCCTCACTTACTATGGAGTTATTTGGTCATTATTCAAATTATTCGCATTTTTTATCCGTCTCAGTCCCACTCCCACTCGCCTGTGGAACTTGAGCTTGACTCACTTCAAAACCTTAGAAGAAAGTCTCGAAATATAAAAAACTTTTTCCCTTGGAAATGTTGTTTAGGCTGCTGTACTGAAGAGCATTCTGCACTGAAATTATCATTGATAATTAAATAGTTGTATGAGAAATTAACCTATTATATATTAGGTGATAAATTTAATGAACAACTGTATAATAGCGCAATGGATAATCAAGGTGGCATTTTGTAACTTTTATTCCCAACCTTACACCCATTTATTTCCAGTTGCTAATTTCTATTCTATTTCCTCAGACAGTAGCTGAGGGAGTCTATGCCTAACTAGTTTCATATATTAAAATATATGTCCTGTTGTTCTTCATAAGTCATGTTGAGCTGCTGTTTGCTGGATTAGTTTTATTCAACGTTTTATTAGATTTTTTCATGCAAGAATTCCTTAAACTCATCAAATTTACTTCATTATACTTTTTTTTTTATTGTATGAGTTCATTTTTTGCAGTTTTTGGTTTCCGGACCCATTGTTAGTAAAGTACGCCAAGTCATAATAATAATATGAATCAGGATGTGTGTCTTTACATAGTCTTGATATAAACATTATTAAATGCAACATCATAGAATCATCACATAAAAACCTTACACCGAGCGCGCGGACAGACATACGCAATAATTCGCACTTCCAGTTTAAAAAGATCTAAGTTGTTTTATTCTATTAGTCCTAGTGTTCTAAAACGGCCTTTATTCTGGTCCATAGGAATCTTTGCATGTAGTAAGTGACACTAGAGCAAAAAGTTTTAAAATGTGGCCTGCTCAAGCAAAAAAATACGGATTATGTTGCAAGGTATGAAAAAGACTAAGCAAGAGATTTTGGTGACGCATGCACTATCAGTTACTGACAAAAGAGGGGTGTATTATTCGCAAAATAATACACCCTTTTTTAATCAGTAACTGACTTCGCATGCGTCAACAGAATCTCTTGCGCGGTCTTTTGCGTCCCTTGCAACCTAATATGCATTTTTTTTACTTTTTACTTGAACAGGCCACAGCTTAATACTTTTTGCGTTGTCGCCATATTAAGTTCATATAAAAATTAAATATAATGAAAAAATTCATTCTGATTTTTACTTTGTAATAATAATAGTAATAATAATAATCATCATCATCATCATCATAATAATAATAATAATAATAATAATAATAATAATAATAATAATAATAATAATAATAATAATAATAATAATATCCTTTATTTCAGCTCAGGGCCATATACATGGACTATACAGATACAATACACACAATCTAATTACATAGAAAACATGATAAAAATAATAATCGGCAGTATCCATACCGTTGCAGAAAAATTAGAAAAAAAACAGAATTCATCATAACGGTAATGACAGTAACTATATGGGGAATAGTAGTAAAAAGAATATTAAAGATGATAACAATTAAAAATACAGATTGCAGACAATGAACTTCCAGCTAGGGACCTTAGGTGGTTACAGAAGTCAGGTCTTCTTTTAACGTGATTGTTTTCCCGTTTGTTGTTTGAAGGTCCAGAAGGCTCAATACGAAAATTGAAAATAACTAAACTTTACATTATATTAATCACAATAATAATAAAGAAAATAAAATACCAATAATAAGAAACGCAGAAATAATAATAATACAGATTCTGGAGATGACACTTCATAACTGCAAAAATATAGAATAAGTCATTTAATGAACAGACGCCTCATTATCTCATCTTTCCCACAATTTAGATCTTCTTGCCTCACTGCTTAGGATGCTTTGTATGAGCGAATTGCTGCTTTCTCAGTCGGGTGATCAGACTAGACTTGGTTCGTCTAACAATAATTTTAAATTATCCAGACGGTTTTCTGTGAATATGTGCGTAGCGGAGTGATAGCGAGGAGTGTTTGTGAGGCGTCTCATAATGTCATTGTGAACAGTGATATGTCTCATGCTTTCTCGGCTATAGTACGTCCAAAGGGAACACCCGTTTATAATGTAGCAGTACGAGCGGAAGAGCAACAGTTTCGTTTCTCGGCGACAGAAGGCAAACCTCCTTGCAACAATGTTGCCAGTTACACATAGTTTACGACGCCTCTGTTCTATGTCTGCCGTATCTTTTAGATCTTCGGTGATTGTGTAGCCCAAATACGGAAATTCATGCACGAATTCCAGACAACGAATTCCGAGGAAAATTTGTGGTTCTGCAATATGCTTAAGCGATCTCGGGAGCAGCGACATTCACTGGGTCTTGGTTTCGTTGTATAGGATATCAAATTCCTCTGCATATTGGCGGCAGGTGTCGATAAGTCGGTGGAGACCTTGCACTGATGGGGAAATCAGAACCATACCGTCGGCGTAGCAGAATTTGTTTGTTGTTGTTTCGTTGATAGTGCATCCGATTGGGAGTTAGTTCAGTTTGACATTCAGGGTATCTGTGTACATATTAAACAGTTATGGAGAGATCATGCCCACTAGGCTTGCCAGAGCCCGTTTAGGGAGCCGAAGGTGTACGACAATACGTTACCGCATTTGACACAGAATTGCTGTGTGGAGAACCAACAACATAAAATGGCAAAATTTGAAAGCTTCAGCAGGCAGACCATCACAGCCGGGCGATTTATTATTAGGTAGGTTGTTTATGGCATCGCTGATGTTACCGGGCGTCATACGATCGGCGAAATGAAACAATGTTATCAGTAAGGAGGTTGCCTACATCCCTTTGGGTCTTGATCGTTTATGCAATTCAGGATAGTGCTTACGTGATCGCCCCACATTCTTGCGTTAGCCTCGTCACCCACGGCATCTCTTACTCTCTGCGATAGCTTTTTAGTTTTGGGATTAAGGGATTGAATGTCTTTCCAAAGACGGGGGTAATCACCGGATTCTAATTTTGTACACATTGCATCAGCTCTTAGTAATTTTTCAATCAGTATACAGCGCTTAAGGGCAAGTCTGAACTGAGCTCTCGCCCGCCTCATTAGCAGTGAAAAGTGTCCTTCCCTCGGGCTACCACTCTGCCTCCACAGTAAGAACATTTCTCGTGAATGTGTATATAGATCTTTAACCAAGTCATTCCATCCAGGTATATTACGAGAGTTTCCTTGACGAGATCTAAAGGTATCCCTGCCGGAGGCAAGCACAGCGAAAATTATATTCGAATAGTATTCTTCCAGATCTCTCTTGTGATGGTCATTTCTACATTTTGGGTTAGTGCACAGTAAAGCGTCTGCCGGTTGAACTATTAACCGCAACCTGGTTTCCGTGGTTTCCCTAAAGGATTTGGTTTTCTGCTGGTTTTTAAAATCCCAGTAAACAGGAGGTGGGCTGCTTTTCTGGTATTCATACCAGCACAGACGCCAATTATACAGTTATATGCTTTCTGAATGGTAACAACTAGCGTGTTTAAGGAAGAACGAAATATAGCTCAGGTTTTAATTAACATAGGTTGTGAGACTTCAGGAATCTCTTCCTTCATTTTTTCTTACTTTTACTTGCTTAGAAAGAAATTTCAGCTTAATTCCACCTTATATATATATATATATATATATATATATATATATATATATATATATATATATATATATATATATATATATATATATATATACATGCATACAATTTAAGCGCAAATAGGTAGATAATTAATTACTAAAGAGTTTATATTCCCGTTATATTTCCCTCTAAAATGTATGATTCATTTTCGTCCTGCTGGACGGGCACGATTAAGTTACGTTCATTACATGGAGACATTTAGACAGGACTCCGCCTCCCTGGTAATGAACAAACACCGCACTCAGTCAGTGCAGGATTCTGCTTCAGGAGTAATATAATCAGGCCACCAATTAAAGGCATCAGGCGAACACAACGAGTAGCTGAGGGGCCTTCATGCTCCAAACGCGTTTGTGTCTTAGTTCGTGAGATGTGAGTTGTAACTGGGGAACTCAACTTGAATGCTTTTCTATTCAATCCCTGTGAGATGCAATCTCGCTCTATTATGATTAGACGATATTGTTGGGACTTGAGGGACTGACGTTCGTCTGGCGGTCCTGAATGGAGAGGCTATCCGCCCGAGGGTGCCTGGAACTTGCCTGAACAATGCCTTCCTCGTTGAATAATCTGGAATAATTATAACAGATCTGGCAGAAACTTGCTTATTTGTTTAAACGAATTTGAGCTTGGTCGTTTACTGAAATTTTCTTTCATCAAAAAGTCTTTCTAAACGCTGGACTTGCTTAAACTTTATACCAGATATTTTAGTGCTTCAGTATTGTTTCTAAGGGTCTATCAAAATTACATTTATTACATTTCTTGGACTATGAATTGAATGTAATTTATTCGAGATTATTTAGAATGTTTCATAAACAGACTGATGTTTTTATTGCTTTCGAAAACTTTGAATGAAATTAGGATTTCCATTCAAAATTTTCTCTGGATGTGACCACATCTGTTTAGTGGGATTAAGGGCAATATTGCCACACAATAGTCAAATTTTGTCATTCTGCCATAATTGCAGTCTTAGATCACATTAGGGAAATGGCACAATTTACTACCTTTTCAGCCAAACATTGTAATCAATTTTCTCCTTTGGCCGTATCTTTGATGTATATTACTCCATGAATTCATAGCCCCTGACTTCCCAAACACTGAGAGGACATCTTTTTTTCGTACTTACGATTCATCATCAGGAATAGAAAAAAAAAGACTATTTCAATGAAATATCAGTGGTATAATTTGATAATGAACATTTCATTATGGAAATTGCTACTCCTTATTAATTATTGTATAAAACCTAATTCATCATCTCCAGGATATTTTATGATTTTTCTCTTTCACTTATGTAAAAAACGACCATTTTTAATTTCACGTTCATCCGAAAGGTGTTGAGAGCTCTCTCTTATTAATACTATTCCTCAAAATGATATAAACGAACGATTAAAAAAATTCCGGAAAATAAATACCAGGAAAAGATTAATAGAATGATAGAACGTGACTAAGAATAGAAGAGCAAACCGATGAATATACAACCACATTAACCTGAACTACAAAACAGAAATAGCGATGGAATTGTTCTGCTTTGAAGGATCACACCCGCATCCAGATCCGAAGTCCAAATATGGCAAAGAGGAATAGACTTATAACAAAGACAATATTTCCACTCATATTCAAACTGAGAGTACAAGTGAAAAGATCTAGTCAGTGAGACCTTTCTTTTTTATTTCTTTGTTTTATTCTGTCATTGAAAGAAAAGTTTCATAACATGATGCCACAGTGTGAAATTATTTTCTGCAACAATTCACCAAATAAATTCTTATAATAAAAGTAAAAAATCTATTTCCCTGACTATTCAAAAATTATAAAACGTAATTTCTCTATAACAGCAGCTAATGGTGAATGACTGTGAAAATTCAATCGCTGAACGAGAAATATTTTTGTTATTTTCTGTGATTTCTTTTCAGTAAAACTATTTTCTGCAATGACTGATTCAGATGATTTCACTGCGCCATCAATTTTTCAAATATAAACTGGCTGTTTATGTAGGAAGAATGAAGCAGAAAAGATCCAAAAGCATCAGATTGATATGCTTCCTCTCTTCTTCGTTTCATCTTTCTTACTTTTTCCTCTATTTTTGGTCTTTAATTATATCACTGTTTTAAATTCCATGTCCCACTGAGTATCGAGAATGCTCGTCTTTCAGCGTTCCATCAACACTCGTTCCTTCCCAAAGAAGATAGGCTATGCCATTAGTAACTTTCACAAGAAAAATGACTTGTTCAAGTTTCTTGTTAAGCAGAACTTAGGTCTGAGAACTTAGAAGGATTCTTGCAAGTCCATGACTACGAGGAGAGACTTCCTCTGGATTTCACAATCAACTCTTCATGGAATGAATATTCTGCCTGCGTAGGTGACAACTTTATTTTTAGTCTTAGACCTCCCCTTTGCTATGAAACATTTCACTCTCTCTCTCTCTCTCTCTCTCTCTCTCTCTCTCTCTCTCTCTCTCTCTCTCTCTCTCTCTCTCATTAATTAATACAATAATTACTTCTCGATAAAGATAAATGATTCAGACTCCAATAGAGAGAGAGAGAGAGAGAGAGAGAGAGAGAGAGAGAGAGAGAGAGAGAGAGAGAGAGAGAGAGAGAGAGAGAGAGTTTTGTTTATACTTGATAAATCTAGTGAAGTATTTTTGGGTTAATGGGGTAGAAAACTATATTAATTTAAAGATGTGTTGTCTGTTTTATAAACTATGATATGAAATACAACAATTTTGACAGGACAATTCATTACAAATGTCCGCCGAGAATTCTTTTGACGAGGATGCAAGGGAAATGGAAAAGATGGATAGGGAGGAGAAAAAGAAGAGGAATGACGAGACGGAGGGATGATCTGTAAATTCCTTCAGACAATCATTATAGATTTTACAAATAAAAAAATCTAATAACTATGAAAAAAAAAACAAGTGATGAAAGGGAAAGACCGCAAAAGCCGAATGGGAATAAAAGGCTAAGAAATAGTAAAAGGAAATGGTGGGAAAGGCATAAGGAAAGTTCACCAAGACCATGAATTATATAGATTTAAAAAAAATAGATATAAAAATGTTTACCAATGGAATAACGTGGGTGAGTTCATGGAAAGAAAGCTATTATCATATAGACCTTTGAGGAGTGTTATTTTCTCTCCCTGTCATTCTAGAAATCTGCCAGGCTGTCTGTTTGTAAGTGTGACCATATGGCCAAAGGGATAAGATGCCATAATGCAAGGGGAAGTAAAGAAACTAGAGTAAAAGAGTAAGATATCACAAGATGATCAGATTGTGTAACAGGATAAATGATGAAAAAAAGAGAACTGGCCTTCACGAGAGGGCGCAATACAAGCGAAAGGGGAGTAAGAGGAAAGTCAACAAAATGAAACTACAAGAGGCAACATTGTTTTCGAAAGAAACTCCTCATATCCATTCTTATCAGCCCTGCATTGTCGTAATGGAAGCACACACAACATTCAGAGGATTGAGCGAGAGATTTTAATGACTGAAGTAGAAAGTTTGTAGGATCAACAAAGGGACCGGCTAATGTTCTTTCAGGGGAAGCTGAAATGGGAAATGCAAGATAAGGCGAGCGAAAGAAAAAAAAACAACGACCACTTCTTGACGCCTTCCAGTTGCATGCTGCAGACTTCCACTTTACCCCAAAACTCTTTAGAATGGTCTATCCGGCAGTTACTGATGTTCCATTGCAGATGTTACTATGCTGATTGCAAAACCAAGAGTTCTCAAGAAGAATGCCCAGAGTAGTATCTGTAAAATAAGGAGGAATCTACAACCCTATGATAGTTGAATATGATTCTAATCGCAAGAAATGATTTGTCTCTGATTAGAGAACAATCGTACAGCATAAAATTGATCATTTACAGCCAACTAATGAGATGGTGCTCATCCCCGTCTAAAGTTAATCAAAGAAGTATTATTCTGTTTTATCAAAATGTATAAAAACAATAGTCAGTTACAGCAGCTTAACACGGAAGCACTTGACATCTAAAATGTGGATGAAGCTTTAACTGTTAATTTCAGTGCTTGTAATGGTGAAAGACTAAAGTAAGGAATATTTGAAAAGAACGGTCGAACCAAAGTAGAAACGTTGCCATGATTTGATTTTATATACATTGTGTAAGAGCTTTCTTCATTTCGGAAAATTTTCTTTTTTGTTTCATTTTTCTCTGATAAAAAGAAGTGTTTCACTTATAAAGGAAAGGGCGTTTCAGGGAAACATGTTGAAATTTGATATCATCTTTTTCCGTCGTATGAAAATGCAGTCAAAGGGACGAGGTCTGACACCAAGCAAGTAAAGCATTGCAGTTTTCTGGCGAAGCTTCGATTTCAACATCGAAAATGTCAGATAAAGTGACATTGTGGAAGGAGGCAGATCCTGCAATAACAGGTGTTATAAGCT